>NC_136483.1:103326698-103341698 GCF_053919585.1 Euprymna scolopes | reverse complement strand
AAACATATTTTGAAATAACAAAACTGTTTCAAACGTTTAAAACTATGCAGGTCGATAGAAAAAAAATTTCTGTCGTTTGGTAAAAGTTATTTGTTGCATATTTTAGCTTATTTTCGATTTCTCCGTTGTTAATAATACTGCACTTTAGACTGCTTGCCAATTTTGCTACGATACTATAGTGAACTAGAAAATATCTAAAGAAATTAATTCCCCAAACAGAAGAGTTCTACATCAATTTCATCCTCTCTTGCGAATATTAAAATCAATGTACAGTAGACCCCCGGTATACAGCAATGATCCGTTCCGAGGTTGGTGAAATCGCCGTATACAGTATATATTCAAAAATTAGTAACAAAATACAGTACAGTATATAATACACATGTATATAATCAAATAACATTATAAATAACATCGTAAAGCAGGGCAAATACCGTAACCAGGGGCTGGAAAAAAACATCATATTCCACATCGTAACCTGAAAACCCGTATCCCGATGTTACCGTATTCCGGGGTTCTACTTATAGTGCTTGCTATCTTATGTCTAGAATCCTTATTCTAATTGCGATCAAAATCTATTACATTATTTTGATGGGAGAAAATGTCTAAAATTTAAGTCTATACTTAAACGATCTTAAGATGAAATTGAAATTCAGAGATGCTTGCTTAATTGACGTCTAATGACTATGAATCAAATTCAATGCAGATATAATTTTCTTAACTCTATCAGACCAGAGCTACTCAACCTAATTTGCCCCTGTGCCTGGCCTTCTGGGTAAAACGAAAAAAAATTTAAACGCGTTAGTAATTTTTTACCGCCAGCTGGAGCCCTCCTTGATGCACAGGCCCACTTGCATCATCAAAATTAACATCACTTACTCCTTCATCGATATATTCATCATCACTAGCGTTATTTGATTCAGAGATATACTCCTGATCAAATTCGCCTTCATCTGAATCAGAATTTGTCACTTTATCCAATACTTATTGCACTGTGAAACTCCTTAGTATCACTCTTTTATCTGTCGAAGTATTTGGTTCGTCACTAGCTCGCCTCATGGCTACTTTAGTCTACAAAACAACACACAACTCCTCCAAAACAAAGGAAGTCATTTGCAGAACGTTAGATTTGCGCTAAATCGAGGCTAAGCAGCGATTGGGTAGCTATTTTTAGCTTCCTGACAACATAAAAACACGTGGTCGGAAAAATACCGGTTTAGCGGTAACTCGGTATATAGCATTTTCGGAAATTACCGGTGTATCGGTAACTATGTCTGGTGGGGTTAAAACTCTGTGCTTCCACGATGCCTACTTATACTCTTTAAAATACCTTAAGGAAACTGAAATGTGAACAATATGTATTGATGTCTGATACATTTTGTTAAAATATCACAAAGATTAAAGGTATCTGAATTTTAATGAAGGGCTCCCATCCCTTTTTCCTTTATTTGCATAAAACTAAATTAAACCATATATAGACCACATTATAACTCCTTACGCTTAGCAGCTGTGTTCCAATATTCATAATCATCGGTTGATTAATTTGGGAATGAATCCTAAACATATAAATATGCTAGCTTCCTCCAGTTTTGACAGACTATGGATATCCCCTATAAGAGTGCCTGCGCGTGGAATTTTTGTGGCAAGAATTGCGCAATTTCCAACGATACTGCTCCTGATTCGGCCTTGTTAAATACCAATGGCAAATGGAGGTTCATGACGACTGGAAACAATGTCAAGATAAGCAGAGAGCACATACAGCATCTAGAATTTTCAAATGGTCACCCATCCGATACTAACCAGGCTTAGTGTTGCTTAAATCCGGTGATTTGACGAGAACCGGTGTGTCAACGTGATTATGCCGTATGTAATACACATACAAATCTATAAACATATACACATACCGAACATGAATAGAGGTTGGATATTACTTTTCTAAGGTAGTTGGTTCATTTATTTCGTATGAATCTGAAGATTCTATTATTGGCATTGGTTTCCCCGATATTTTTCTAGTTATAATTCTTTCTAAAAATACATCGTATACTTACAGGAGGAGGTCACGTGAAGGTGTCGTTAAACACTTAGCCAGCATCACCTCCCACTGAGGAAGTTAATATAATAGACATGGCCTTGTTGGATGTATTAAGTTCAAATCACGTTGTTCATTGATTGCATTACATTATTATTGTAAAAGTTTAAAGCGATTGAGTTGAAAAAATAGATTTCGAATTATTTGAACTACTATTCTCATCTTTGTTGCTTTATTCATAACACTGCGGCCGATGCAACCTCCGACTTTCTTTGAATGCACTTTTTTTTATTTTACGAACTTAGATATCTTATAGTCGAACTTGGGAAAATATATGTCGAACTGGGAAACCTATAAGGCAGTTTGAACTGAACCTTTATTTCATTTTCGGATTCATTTCGAAGTTCGGTATAGATTTCCCAGTTTGACAAAGAGGTCTCTAAGTACGAAGAGATGCACTTCCAAGACAGAGTAAAAAATAAAAATTCTAATCTAACATGTCCCGCATTGTCTGACAACCTTCAATTTCTGTCGCATCGCCACAGTGCTGCGTCCCTATTCTTGTTTTGGAAGTACATCCACGGAATGTATCCAGGTGGACTTATTTTACTTGTACCCTCTCAAGAAAAATACCCGACCCATCTCGACTAACAGTAAAAATTCCACTCTTTCAAAGTAGAGGTCTCTGGATGCCGGAAAATATTATACTCTAATAGCTTTTTTTTTTTTTTTTCGCGGATCTATTGCCTTTAAATACGTGTTTACCCGACTGAGCCAACATGCAGAAATTTAATGTAACGTGAACAAACATTTTGCTGTTCAATTCCCCATTCAGTTTTCCCTATAAATCTGGCCTCTTATCAAAGTCGCCCTTCATATTTCGGCGACAGTATGGGTTGTTGGTAAATTAAAAATAAAAATAAAATTAAGAATAAGAATTTTTGTTTTAAGGTAGCGGTTACATCGGCCGAAATGTTTCAGTTTTATCTTTTATTTCCCATCGCATTTTTTACCTGCATTCTCTCCGGTTTGCGCATGCCCATTGCATCGATCGACTTCCAGAATATAAAAAGTTTTTTATTTTTTTATTTTTTTTAATTTATGTAGTTTTTTATTATTATTATTATTATTATTATTATTATTTCTTATTTACGTAAATACAAATTACTGAAATTGCCTTCCCTTATTTTTATAGAGGGTCAATAGATAAAATATACCAACCAAACAGGAATAATTTCCAGTCTGTCTGGAAGGAATTTCCAAGGTATTTATTACTATATATTTTTTTCTTTGGTTATCATTTTAGTTTATTTTGTTATTTTTTTATTTGAAAGAGAAAGAAGGATAAATAAAAACCTGTCCAGAGATAGGATAGTTCGGAAATCAATTTCTTAAAGACGTCCAATGCATGCCAACATGTACAGCGAACATTAAAATGATGATGATGATGACGATGACGACGCCACCGTCGACGGTGACACAGTATGTTAAGCAAAATAAACTCACCGTATAAAAATTGATCTACATATAAAGGATGTTCCAAAAGTAATGCCTCCTACTTTTGATTCCACCTGAAAGTATCAGAGGGGCTTGCAAATTGTATTGTTATCATGGCTGAATTTATGCATTCATAACCTGAAATTTTCATCTCTCTGTTGCAGATATTGACGCTGTGAGACTCTAAGAAAGTAACCCCTGTCATGGACACGCATCAGTAGAGAGCTGTGTCATTGAATTCCTCCATGCAGAAAAAATTGAACTGGATAACATATTCAACGAGTTCTATCGAACTTTTACAAAGCCGCTGCAGTGTATGCCAGCACATTTAGAGTATGGATTCGTCGATTTCAGAGTAGCGACAGAGATGCGAGTGACAAAGCGCGCTCCTGACTTTTACGACAGAGGCATCAAAAGAGGCTGGCCAAAGTGGATTGAGAATGGTGGTGACTATGTAGAAAAATAAATTCTGGGGCACAAAAAGGTTGTTTGTTTTAATGGTATAACCGTTTTCGTAGCTCTTCAACGTTTTAGTTTAAAAAAAAAAAGCCTTACGTTTGGAACGACTGTCGTACTATTAACATTTTATTATGTTTGGGGAATTTGTCTGTTCGTACGCAAATTCAAAACATGATTGGTAGGCAAAAAAGCGATAGGTAGAGCACACATTATTAAAGTAGTATTTCTTTACGATGTCAATACCCAAGTTTGAATCTCACGTATTATTATGTTGTACTCCCTTCAAGGTTAACGATATGTTACGTTGCTCAGGTTAACCATATGTTAGATAGTGGAGTCTATATACTTGTAAGGTGTGCATATAATAGACGTGGATATATAATGAGTTTCCTTTGTGTCGTCTAGTGTTTCATAATGTTCCTTGTAGATGCGTGTATAACTCTGTTACACATATAGATACAGTTCCACAGGACATATAACATTTTATCAACAAAGGGACGGAACATCTTTCTGGGGAATTACATCTTGCCAAACAGGAAAACGTTACTTTCATTCATTCGAGTCTTGGTTGACGAATCTGCAAACAGCTGCAAAGAAGATTCCTTCCAAAGAAACGACCAGGAGTCTCCGGTTATATTTTCAGACAGTTTTTTTTTTCCAAACGCTTTCCCATTGGAAGATTGCGCGCATCTTAGATCCTGCTTCCCCTGTCGTACAGGGCTCTAGCCCTGTTGTTAGCTGACACTGTCTCCAACGCTCCAACTCTCTCGCTATCTGTCTCCCTTCTCTCACTGACCACTGGCTAACTCTGTATATATATATATCTATTATCGGTTGCTATAATGTAATATCTTCATAGATATATCGGCTGTATTCTGGCTGTATGTGACATCATTGACCCTCTACATGCTAAGGTCCACATGTATAACTCCTGTCGAGCCTGTATTGTCTGTCGGTTGGTCAATTTATTTTCCCCTTCTGCTCCGAGCCACAATCCGTCTTCAACTGTTTCCAGCTCAAAACTGTCGTAAGCGTCCAACTCACAACTGTTGTAAGCGTCCAACTCACGACTCTCAAATCTTACCGTCGTAATCTGGCCTGTTTTGTCCGTAAGTAGTTTGTATTGTCGTTAAAACAACTCATTGACTGTCGCATCCCATAGTTACTCTCCAAAGTCATACAACTCACTGTACATCCCCCCTGCTAATAAAATCTAAATACATCTCGGGTCCATTGTTCAATCCCTCCGTTACAGTCATTTATCACAGTGTAATCAACAATTCCATGTCACGTTTCTTTTCTCTAGCTTACTGTATATTCTCTAGTGACGAGTTCTATGTCCTATTTCTTTTGTTACCTGATGACCTACTTGCTTGGACTTGGGTTGGGGTGGAGGCATATTGTACAATATGGATTTAGGAAAGCCCGCTCTACTGTGAATGTCCTAATGACCATCTTTGAATGCATACACCATGCACCGGATAAAGCAGTGAAAGCTAAGATGGTAGCTCTTGATATAATCAAAACCTAAAGTCTGACATGAAGGTCTTCTCATGAAAATTAAATTACACTGAAAGAGTATCGTTCTGTACCGAAGCGGCACTCACCCTAGGCAGATTGACCCGATTTCCTCCAAAGGAGGAAGTTTCATGGGAGTATGAAATTCATAAGCGGCCCCCAAGCTGCATGTATATTCCCGTTAGGGAAGATGACAACGTTTGTTTTCTTTTGCAGTTCTTGCAAGGATATGTCGACATCCTCATACATACAGCGCCTGGTATTCTTAAATGGTCACTCATTATATACTGGCCAGGTTTAACATTGCTTTACCCCGGTGATCAAATGAGAACCAGTGTGTCAACGTTTATGCCTAATGTTTAGATCCTCCTTGTACAAGAAAAAAATCCAGGTTGTCTTCGATAATCGATTCTTGGACATTTATTATTCTTGATACTTATAAACGACATTCCTGATAAAATTGTGTCCGAGATGGGTATATCTGTTGAGGACATCATGCTCTATGATAGACATGCCTGAAAAAGAAATGTGCACATATTCAATGCAATGGCAAAAACGACCTTCAGTCTGTAGTGAAATGGGGTTGTAAATGGATGGTAGTGCTATTAAGATTAAACTTTTTGCCTTTAACAATTACAAGTGAAGCACGCATGGTTCTCCGTGAGTGCACAGGCATTAAAAAAAATGACTAAGTTCAGCATTCCTCCCATTTAGTCCTAAAAGTCCTCAGGGGACATCAAATCCTATTGAAAATGAACAAACGGTGCAGTTTTAGACCTTAACATATGTAAAATTGAGTTCTTCACTATACAAAAAAAGAAATGATTAAGTCCATTATTTGCCCCCCACCTATTTAGCCCCAAAAGTCCCCAAGGACTGGCCAGGCGTTTAAAATCAACAGTAGTTTCTTTAATAAGACAAGGCTCCGTTCAAAATGGATGTTTCCGTTTAGGACACAATTGAATCATAATATTTGACTATTGTATTTCAAACTTTAATTCAAGCCATTATGTAAAAAAAAATATTTTATAAAAACAACTAATTTATTTGATAAGCAAGAACGCATTCGAATTAAATGTTTCCGTTTAGGACAAAATGGAACCATGATACTTGATTTTTTCATTTCAAACTTTAATTCAAGCCATTATATAATAACAATTTTATAAAATCAACGGTAGGTTCTCTACAGTGCAATGCAGACTACAACATATTGTGGTCGACGTCACTGCAGGAAGACATGTAAAGCTTCCTCCCGGTGCACCGCATGGGTAGGTCCTCAACTAGAGCAGGCAATCGATCGATTTGATTGAAAAATGGACAACTTTACCGATTTCAATGAACAATCATTGATCTTTATTCAGTTCCGTGCAACGTCGGGTCTCCTCGCTAGTCGTTTACTAAGTGGTCGTTTATTTTTTCTTCTTAATATATGTAATCTCAAATTACGTGATGACAATAATGTCCACCCTCAACTGCCTCGACTTCACTTCTTTACTCACATTTTCCTCCCCCTCTTTGCTTTAACAGAAGCACATTTGCTAGATAGCCAACATTGGACAGGGTTAGAACAACATTAAATAATAAGTTACACACTGTCTACCAAGCTCTACCTCTATCGCATCACTGCAGAGTTGCATCCCTGCGCTTGCTTTCAAGTATTTCTAGGAAATGTGCTCTAATGAATTCACTGCACTTGTGCCCCCTTAAAGTAAATGCCACTAACACACCCAACAAAACCCCACCACTTCATAGTAGAAGTCCTGAGATACCGGAATACATTTTACTTCTATAGTTTCTTTCTGCTTACCTATGGAAATCCCCCCTTGCTCCTTGCTCCTTGTTCCTTCGACTACATAAACATCGACCGAATTAGCAGGCAGAAATTTAAATGTTACGTGAACAACCATCTTGTTGCCCAACTCCCCAATTAGGTTGCCCTTATAAATCTGGTCCGCCATAAAAATAGGTATTTACTTTCTTTGCCGTTTCAGGGAGATGTGACACAGTCAGAATGTGCGGTCCTAAAGGAGGAGCATTCTGATCTTTTTAAAATTGCTTAGGCAACCCCATCGGCATTCCCCGGTAGGGGCGCTCAAGGAAGTAAGCAATAAGCTTATTCCACCCAAAAGATGGGAGACAACAACCTGGATGGGTAGACCTCCTAGGACTACCTAGAACTACACTTCAGCCCAGCAGATGCAAGGTCATTCCCTACTCAAAAATGGCCAAGACTATGTCAAGGACGCATCCTCGACTGACATGATTATAACTTACTCAGGATGTGTCAAGTAATTGCCCCTTTCGTTTCAGTGGCAATATGCCATGTTTGAGGCGAACAATAAAAAAAGATGCAAGCCTATATTAACTAATCCACGCTCATGTATACTGCTTGGATATGGTGAGTAGGTTTTCTGGATTCTTCTGTACGTAACAATTACAATAAAGGCCACATGGTTAAGCATTTTGTCGTTATAGTTTCACTGTTCATCTAACGAGTGCGATGGAAATATAGGCTGAGCATTGCTTTCCCTGTGATTTGTGTCTATCACGTTTCCGGACGTGAGTCAGTTATGAATGCCGCCCGACATTTCTTTTTCTTTTTTTTTTTGGGGGGGGGGGGGGTCCGGCACATATCCAAACAATGTTCGTACAGAAAATGTCCCTTCGTTTATTACAACATACGCAATAATTAAACAAACCGATTTTCGTGGACACACTTGAGATGGACACTATTCTATTAGTGGCTCTTTTACTTGCTTAGCGATGTTTGTTTTCTTAAAGGCAATCTTGATATTTCGCCGCCGCCTTTCGTCTTTATTCGTTTGCCTTTTGTTGAGAAAATCTCTATTTGTGCTTGGGAAGCTTGTCTGTACCATAATCTGACTTTTGTTCTCTCTGTTCATCATCATCATCATCATCATCACAATTATACTTATTATTATTATTATTATTATTATTATTATTATTATTATTATTATTATTATTATTATTATAATAATAATAATAATAATAATAATAATAATAATAATAATGTTTCTTCCAATGTGTTCAAATCTCTCCAGGTATAGGCAAAATGAGAAAGAGAAAAAAGGGGATTAAAAGTAAACATTTATATGGAACAAATAAAAAGCATCATGAAGAAATAATAGAAATGTACATGAAATAAGTAAATAGACACGAAAGAAGTAATTATACGCAAAAGACGTAATCAAAAAGTGCTCAGAGCAAGCGATTATTATTATTATTATTATTATTATTATTATTATTATTATTATTGTAGTTGTTGTTGTTGTTGTTGTTGTTGTTGTTGTTGTTGTGCAGTTTCTTTCAATCTATTCAAGTCTAGAGGCTGCATACTCAAAATCTTTTAATTTAAGAAAAAGAGGATTAAAAGAAAACATCTGTACTGAGCAAATAAAAAGCAACACGTGGAGAAATCGATATTAAGCTTAATATTTTATGTTGATGAGTTACCACTTTAGCTTTGTACCACTTTAGCTTTGTACCACTTTAGCTTTGTACCACTTTAGCTTTCAGTTTTAATATTGAATGCATCAGCAAGCCCTGTGAATATATACCAGTAAGAACAGTTGGAAATAAGTCATACACCATCCACTATGACTATGCATTTCCTACAGCTACGTAACTAGAAAACGGAGCTATTAAACCTGATATGGGACAAGGATAAAGAGGCAACCTTAGAAGTTATGCTGGCTTAAACAGAACTGAGAGGGAAAAGATTACAAAATACTAAGGTCTTGTGTATGACATGAAAAGAAACAGGAATCTTAGGAAGATTTCTATCATTTCAGTAATTATAGGAGCCACTGGTCTCATGGAAGAAATTCAAAAACTACCTGGTGAACAAAGCGCAAGAGATTCAAACAATTGCACTTAAAGTTAGAATCTCTGGTTAGAATATGAGATGACGGATGAATGTTTCACATCTGGTAGAATACCTTATCCTCAGCTTAAACAAACCAATGAGAAAATTAAAAAAACAAAAAACAACAAAGAAGAACTCGAGTCAATGTAATGTATTAATTCTGTAAACATATCAGTTACTTTCCTCTCCTATTCTCAAACTCCCCCCTCTCCTATTCTCAAACTCCCCCTCTCCTATTCTCAACCTCCCCCCTCTCCTATTCTCAAACTCCCCCTCCCTTTCTCCAATAGGAATTTTTAATATCGAATGCATCAGCAAGCCCTGGTAACATGTTTACCAGTAAGAACAGTTGGAAATAAGTCATACACCAGCCACTATGGCTATGCATTTCCTACAGCTACGTAACTAGAAAACGGAGCTATTAAACCTGATATGGGACAAGGATAAAGAAGCAACGTTAGTAGAAGTTAGTGTCTCTAATGATGTTGGGTAGACGATAACGCTGAGATAACGAAATAACAAGGTCTTGTGTTTGACATGAAAAGAAACTGGAATCTTAGGAAGATCTCCATCATTCCAGTTATTATAGGAGCAACAGGACACATGAAAAAGAATTTCAGATACTACCAGGAAAATATACCCAGTGAACTAAGTGCAAGAGAGATTTTTAAAACTGCACTTCAATGGTCGGTTAGAATCTTAAAAGTGATCTCTCGGTTGGAATGTATGAGATAGCAGGTGAATGCCTGACATCCGGTCGGACACGGGCCAGGATCAAAGTGTAGTATTTCTTCTGATGCTGCATTTGGCTTTTTTCCGCTTGACTTTCATTTTTTTTTTTTTTTCTTTTTTTTTTTCTTTTATGGTCTCGGAAAAATCTTTCATGACTGATAATTTTTTTTCATTTTTGTTACAAACCAAAGTGCCCCTTTTCGGAGAAATGGTCCCCCCCCCCAACACACATACACACATTAAAACCGACCCAGTGTCTAACTCTGCCTTCGTGAGGAGGCAAGTTTATATTAGAATCAAATGATAAAATTGAAATAGTGAGAAACACGCGCTTGCGCACACACGCACACACACACGCACACACACACACACACACACACACACACACACAATTGTGACGGATCGGAATTTCTTTAACTTTATTCGTTGTCATATTTTAACAACCTGTCATTTGACTCTACTTGAAACACCCCGTAATCAACAAGGCGTTCCTGCGTACATTTCTACCTGGAGCGTTTACCCCCCCCCCCCCGCCGCATGCCATATCCCAATCGCACCCCCAACTTCCCACTCGTGTCCCCAATTATCTTTTCTTACCTTTCAACCTTTTTATATTTTATCAGTTTCTTTCGTATCCAATTTCTCCCTTTCTTCTCATAAGTTTCTTTTACTCTATTCTTATTAGCTCCGTGACTTCTTAACAAGTTTGTTTATCTTTTAGCAACTTGTATTACTTCTCCTTTCATTCATAACTTACCAATCACACCCGGAGTAATGTAAAGAACTAGGAACACTTGAAAAGAGGGTGATATCACCGAAATATCAGGAAAATTTTCGGTGTCGCACAAGGTCTGTGATCGAGGGGGAATGCTAGAAGCTAGTAAACTTTATTTTTCAATTTTTTTTTAATGTTTTGTTCGAAGTTTTTTTTTTTCTAACCAACACCGAAATATTTCCGCATTGGAAGAACATACTAATAACTCTCTCTTCCCTTCTCTCTTTCAACATATATATATATATATATATATATATATATATATATATATATATATATATATATATATAATGTTTGTCCTTCCCGACATGGGTACGATTCAAAAACTGTTCTCTTTTTCGTATGATCTATGACTTTTTCTTTTCTTGCATTTTTACTTCAATATCCTGAAGATGGCCTCTGAAATAAGGACGAAACGTTGATTATTTTAATAATTTCATTCGGTTTTTGTATTTTTCTCAAAACATATATATATATATATATATATATATATATATATATATATATATATATATATATATATATAAAATAAACAAAATTGGTAAAGATAAAAAAAAAACTAACTTTATACAAAGAAACCTATAAAGATACCAACACTCTACATGATTAAATGGAACAATTAATATAAGAAATGAAGGATGAGAATTAAAAGTTAAATAATTTTTGTTTACATCATCAGATTAATAAGGAAAAAAAAACAAAAAGAACCTCTTTACGACATGACGTTTCGAAGCCTAATGCTTCTCATCAGAAGAGAAGAAAAAAAACAGGTTTATTTATACACAGAAAAGCTGGCAAAAGGACATTAGCTTAGAAATTAAATACCAACGAACTATATGTATAAAAAAACAGGAAGGATTTTCATAATAGAGATAGAAAAAAGACAGTATGGAAGATACATAGGGAAAGACATATAGAGAAATACAAAAATACACATGAAACACAGTAAAAAAATACAAGAATCAAAGTAAAAATAAAATAATTATAAATTATAATTGCGCCTAGTACAGAATAATTATTATTAATCATAATTATTGTCTCTTTAAGCATATATAAGGAAAGGCGCGGTCTGGGAAATAAAAACTAAGAGGCAGTCGACTAGCATTTATGCAACATTCACCACTTCCACCCGTTCGAACACTCTGGATCGTCTAATGTCTGCCCCCGAATTTGGCGTTTATTAGTTTTTAATCCCCTTAATTCCCGAGTCAGTTGTTTGGTGACACGAAAGTAAAGCCTTAGTTCGCTTCGTGGCTGCGTTCGAATCTCCCGACCGGCAGGAATTGCCACCTCTTATATTGATAATTGCGTAAGCATGAAACACTAGTGTGTGTATGTAGAAGAGAATAATTATATATATATATATATATATATATATATATATATATATATATATATATATATATATGTAATTGTATATATATATATATGTAATTGTATATATATATATATGTAATTGTATATATATATATATGTAATTGTATATATATATATATATGTAATTGTATATATATATATATATATGTAATTGTATATATATATATATATATGTAATTGTATATGTATATATGTAATTGTATATATATATATATATGTAATTGTATATATATATATATGTAATTGTATATATATATATATATGTAATTGTATATGTATATATGTAATTGTATATATATATATATGTAATTGTATATGTATATATGTAATTGTATATGTATATATATAATTGTTTATGTATATATATGTAATTGTATATGTATATATATGCAATTGTATATGTATATATATGTAATTGTATATGTATATATATAATTGTATATGTATATATATATGTAATTGTATATGCATATATATATATATATCTAATTATATATGTATGTATATATGTAATTATATATGTATATATGCAATTATATATGCAATTATATATGTATATATGCAATTATATATGTATATATATGTAATTATATATGTATATATATATATATATAGAGAGAGAGAGAACTGCACGCCTGTGGAACTCTGTTCCGTCTGCCTGCTTCCCACCGGACTACAACTTGGATGTCTTCAAGGCCAATGTTAACAAATTCCTAATGAACCGCCCCCTTAAGTAAACACTTCATCAAATCTCCACACTAACGTAATGTACTTACAATAACCCTTATCCCTGAGTGGCTTCCGGGCCTTGATAAGCGGTGATCACTGTGTAAAAAAATATATATGTATATATATATATGTAATTATATATGTATATATATATGTAATTATATATGTAATTATATATGTATATATATGTAATTATATATGTATATATATATATGTAATTATATATGTATATATATGTAATTATATATGTATATATGCATGTAATTATATATATATATGTAATTATATATGTATATATACATGCAATTGTATATGTATATGTAATTATATATGCATTTATATATGTCATTATATATATATATATATATATATATATATATATATATATATATATATATATATATAAACATGAAGAGCAAAATTGAAGTGTAAATCTCGACTATACTTAACTGAATCTACGTAGGAAATATTTGGTGTGTTATTAATTAACTTATGCCTATAAAAAATACAGAATGGCAAAACGGAAGAAATCTACTACTAATGGACATTTGGTATCTGTCTATACGAGGCCAAAACTATACTATTACTTCTGCTGAATGGACAATTGCATTATCTTTTAATGTAGTAGTGTAGTATATGTTTCTAATGACTTTAGACGGTGATTGATAATTCATATTATTTGGATTTTTCGGACTACTGTTCTCATCTTGAGTGTTACTTTTATAACGTTTCAGTTGATCTAATCATGAAGTCTCATGCAATTCGCAAGAACGCCTGGCGCAGTGGATAAAGTATTTGATAAAATTCTGCTGTAAGATACACTCTTCTGGAGATTGGACGTTTAATCCTCAGTATATGTAATACTCAAAATGCATTAAATGTCTGAATTTATTTTTAGATGAGGGTTGATTGCTTATATTACTTGTATTGATCAGACTATTGTTCTCACCTTGGGTGTTATTTGTGCAAAGTTTCGGTCGAAATGTCTTTCGACCATCTTCGGGCATGTTATTTGTTGTTTGGAAAAGAAAAGAGAAAAGTTACTAGCTCCGTAGATATTTTCGTATTCTGTAAGTTGGTGTGTTTTAAAAGTTTTCAACTACCGTGGAATATCTACGGGTTCTCCTAGTTAACATAATTCTATAATCAATGAAAACAAATACATATTACGATGAATATTTGTAAAAAATATATTGAATAACACGTTGTATGTTTCCTTTGTTTGAGTAGCGCAAAACTACCACATGATATAAATTTTAACGCGGACGCACAGCACGTGATCAAGTATTCATTATTCGTATCTATGTTATGTTTTCCTTTATTCTTTCCTCGGTGGAGTTTTCTTTGTTATCTCAAATTCGGGTCGCCATTTTCTTCATCACTTCTTCACATCTTATCGCTCTCAGCTTCTTCTTGCTGTATCGTTTCTATGACTAGGGCTCGTTGTTCATTCGTTGTTGAGCGAAAGTTATTCATTTCCAGATTCTGCAAATGGAGGTTTATTTTGTGCAAAAATATTAAGCAATCACAAGTACAATTTACACTTTTTACGCAGGAGAGAGACAGTTATATTAATCTAAGTAACTATAGATAGTTAGACATACTAGAAAGTCACTTACGCCTGAAAGTATCCTGTACCTCTACAAAGCCACCATTCGCCTATGTGTGGAGTATTGTTGTCACATTTGGGCTGATGTATCTGCTACTAGTCGCTTGCTCCTGGACAGCTTCAAAAGAGAGTCGCCAACCTGATAGGTCCTGAACTGTCATATAAGCTTCAACCTCTGTCCCATTATCGAAATGTTGCATCCGTCTGCTTGTTCTACAACTATTTTAATGGTGGATGTTCCGACGAACTACAAGCCCTTGTACCCCCTCGACGTAAATACCGCCGAAAAATCCGATAATCAGCAAAATCCCACCCCTACAAAGTAGAGTAGAGATTCCTAGATGTAAGAAAGCCTTCTACTCTAATAGTTTCTTCCCCAGAACTGCTAGACT
>NC_136483.1:103271698-103319198 GCF_053919585.1 Euprymna scolopes | reverse complement strand
TTTGGGGTGTGTGGTCGGGGTGGGTAAACGAAGTAAAAAAAAACAACAGAAAAACGAACGTTATGTGAAAAATGACTTTAATAACACTGGTTCAATATTTAAATTTAAAAAATCGAAAAAACCAAAAGACATCTCACACAACGATTCGAACCCAAAACATTTAGATAACGAACCAACGCGCTAACCAACTGAGCTAACGCGACGTACATGAAATTTAGTCAGTTTTTCAACTATTTAAAGTAAATGAGGTCATGATGTCATCTGAAGCATGCGTAGAACCGGTTGTCGTCACGAGAGGACCGTTTTTGTTTACGCCACCTGTCGAAAATTGTTGATTTTGGGGTGAAAAAATGAACGCTTTTGGCCAACTTTTCGATATTTTTCGAGTGAAGGATGGAGCTTCAATATGATACCGAGTTTGTGAATTTTCGTCGTGTCTGTCGAAAGGTTTTAGCGAACACACAAACACACATACAAACATACATACAAACATACATACATACATACGTTTTCGCTTTTATATATATATAGATAACACCTTCGTTGGTTTGTCCCGATTAAATTTGAAATAGCATGTTCGTTGATCTGTTACGCTTAAGTTTTAAATAGCATTTGTGTCAGTCTGTTAGGCTTAATCTCGAAATAGCATTTTCGTCAATCGGTAATACTTTAGTTTGACATGATATTTCTGTTGTTCTGTCATGCTTTAGTTTGAAATAGCATTTACGTTCGATGTATCATGCTTTGTATGAAATAACATTTTCATTGATCTGTCACGCTGAAGTTTGAAATAGCATTATATTTATCGTTCACGTCTTTGTGTATTTTCGTCATTTATTATCAAGCTTTTGTTTGAAATTGATTTTTCGTTGTTTTGCCTTGCTTTAATTCGAAATAGCATTTGAGCTGAGCTGTTACGCTTTAATTTACGATGCTTCTCTATCTCAATCCATCTATATCAATTTCAAGATTGCGAGGTCTTTTTGAATCATAAAAAGGATGTTGGATTTTTTTTATGTTTAATATATTTTATATTTAATGTATTTTTTATATTTCAAGCGGTCCTCTGCTCTTGATCACAAAAAAAAAGCAGTCAAAAAAAAGATCAAGAGCGGAGTACCGCTTGAAATATAAAAAGGACAATATTAAATATAAAAAAAGAACAACAACATCGTTTTTATGCTTCAATAAACCCTCATAACCTTGAAATTACTATTCTAGAAGCATACGTGGACATTTTTTTACATAAGCATCACCACATTATCAAGACCAAGAGGCCACTCAAGGATAAGGGTTAAAGAGTGTACAGTAGAAATTGGACAATATAGTAATCATTAGTAATGAAAATTTGGTAAATTTGATAGCTTATATGGAACGGCTCATCAAGAACTTATTTACGTTAGACTTGAACACAACCATATTGTAGTCAGCCGGAAAGCAGGAAAACGGAAGACAATTCCACAGGCGTGCAGTTCTAAGAAAGAAGCTTTCTTCATGGAATCTACGTTTAGGTTTAGGCACAGATAAAGAGTGGGGGGAATTATTGATAGTGTTTACAGCTAGACGGGCGTTTCTTGTGAAAGTTAGGCGAGGGAGGACCATAGACTGAAGCTCAGTCGAACACTTTCCATGAAAATAACGATACATCAGACAAACTCGCAACATCTCTTCTGTGAGATAGAGGTTGCAGGGAAGAGAAAAGGACATCTCCTACGAGGCTACGAAGTCTATTTTGAACTCTATCAAGGCAGGACAAGTCCTTTCTAGCAGCTCCTGCCCAGATGTTGCAACAGTATTCCATCCTTGGACGTACCTGGCTCTTATATAGATAGAGAATTGCATCAGCAGTGAGATATCTACCGGATCGATAGAAAGATCCCACCATTTTTCCAGCGGCCTTGGCAACAGATTTGATGTACGTGTTCCATTTAAGATCAGGAGTAAAGGTCAAGCCCAGAAGCTTGTCAAAACTTGAGGCCTCCTGAAGACGGGAGCCATTCATTTCAATTGATGCCAGATTTGGATCAGAATGTTGATGATATAAAGAGAGAAGCTTGGTTTTAGATTCATTAAAAGTAACCAGCCACTCCTTTCCCCATTGTACTACGTGCTCAAGATCAGAGGAGAGAGAATTGGAGAGAACTTGGTCGTTTACTGTCTTAGATGTGGTACCATAAATGGTAGTGTCGTCAGCATAAATGTCTACAAATGATATAAGGATGTGATTTGGAAGATCATTAATGTAGATCAGGAAAAGAGTTTAACATTATAATCTCTCTCTCTCTCTCTCTCTCTCTCTCTCTCTCTCTCTCTCTCTCTCTCTCTCTCTCATATATATATGTGTGTGTGTGTGTGTGTGTGTGTGTGTGTGTATGTGTGTATGTGTGTGTGCGTGTCTCTCTCTCTCTCTCTCTCCATCTCATTTTTTTTTAATTTTTGAAATAATTACTATATATATTCGGGACAAGATCAAAGTGTAGTATCTGTTGTTCAGATGCTGCACTTCTATTTCTTGTTCTCTTTCGGTGGATGAGAAATCCTTCACGACTGAGACAATTTTTATTTTTGTACCGTTTCTCCACGTTAAAAAACGACCCTGGTGTCTAACTCTGTCCCGTGGGGAGGCACAGTAAATAGGTACAATATAATACTCACGCCTGACTATTCTGTACTGGAAACTCCTGTAAAATTTTCATTACGGACTTCACTTTTGTATAAGCAATATCTCCTGAAGAGGTATCTAGTTGCTTGTAATTGGCTGACCGGAACATACTCATGAATGTGTAGCAACATATGAAAATTAAAAGTATTTATTGCTCTTCTTCGGTATTGAGCACTCTTGCATGAACCTCGGTAAAACTTCATTGGTTGCTTAACCTCTGAAAAATGTAAACCTGGAATTAGTCTTATTTGTAGTATTCCGAATTTTACTGGGTTTATATAATTCAGTAATCTTTCATATACGAATACATTTTAAGCCAAAAAGAGATGACTTAAACTGTAAGCTACAAAATTATCATATTTCATAATTGAGCATTCATATACTGTTTTAACAACAACCAAGATTTCAAAGAATAGGTTCATAGCAACAAATAGTGTATTTCATAAACTAATACATTATTTGTTGCTATCAACCCATTCTTTGAAGTCTTCGTTTTTGTTAAAACAGTATATATATATATATATATATATATATATATATATATATATATATATATATATATATATATATATATACAGTGGACTCCCAACATACGGGCTACCCGAGTTACGAGGAATTCGAGATACGAGATGGCTTTAGAGTAAAAATCATCTCCTACATACGAGCGAAAATCCAAGTTACGAGTTTCCAGATGAAACCGCTAGGTGGTCAAGTGTGTCGTGTTTCACTACGTCTCCTTAATGATGTCATTTTAATTCTAGATACGAGCTTTGTCTGGGAACGAATTAATTTTGTATGTCGGGGGTCCGGTATATATATATATATATATATATATATATATATATATATATATATATATATATATATATATATATATGAGAGAGAGGGAGAAAGAGATTTGGCTTGACTACTGTCATAAATATGTCTCACCCACCACTTAAATGGCTATAAAGCGTGGCTCGCTGTTTGTTTATTTGTAATAAAGAAGTAGCTCGAGCACTGTAAAAACGGTGGGCGACTGTTTATTTAAATTTGTTGAAATTATTTGCAAGCACCGCTCCCATGGGCCAGTGCGTAGAACTGCCGACTATTAACGCGATGGTTGTAAGTTAAACCCTCGGTTAGGCAAAGGTGCTAATCTAATCGCACGGATGAGTTGTGATACAACGAACCAGTACTGTATGTGGATTATATAAATATATATATATATATATTTCAGAGGAAACATAATTTAATTTAAATACCAAAAAACAAGAAATGGGCAGGTGAAATTAAAATTTTAAAATTTCCTTAAGGCCTTATCGTCTGACCCTCTAAGAGGAAACGTCAGAATGATAAATTAAAAACTAAGAAAACGAATGAGGGAAGAGGGGAATTTTGGTTTCAGTTGGAAGAACAGTGGAAAAAAAAATCTCACTGTTCAGGTGGTTTTAAATCAATGAATATCTCCAACTGATGTTTCAGAATCTTTTGTCTACACAGGCTAGGTCGAGAGTTGTTAATAACTAACGCCTCAATGATATTGAGATGATAGTTCGACCTAGCACTGTATAAAACAGAAAACCACCCATCGGAATATTGATCGGCACACCTATTTATACTCAACAGGTGATTGCCAATGGCGGACTCATGAGCTTGGGAGTGCCCGGATGTTCTCGAAACCTGGTGTAGTCGAATATCCCGAGGGATATGTTGGGATATTCTCATTTCTAATCTTTGGGATGTTTTGCCAACGTAGTCAGCTCCACACTGACAAACGAATTTATAAACAACAGAGTTCTTTTGAATGGTTGGCAAAACATCTTTACGAAAAGAAGAGAAAAAGGTTCGAGTTGTGTAAACTACTCTAAGCATAGTAGCTGGAAAACAACGTTGAGTAGCAGAAGAAATCCTTTCAACAATATGAAGGCCAACAGGACCCAACCATGGTAATTTTAGATAAATGGGACAACGTGATGGACCAATATGTTTACCACTATTAAATGTAGTAATTTTACGTTCAATAGTAGATTTTATTATATTAATGGGATATCCATTATTAAGAAAAATATTTGTAATTCATATTTGAGATATTCATTGATTTAAAACCACCTGAACAGTGAGATTTTTTTTTTCCACTGTTCTTCCAACTGAAACCAAAATTCCCCTCTTCCCTCATTCGTTTTCTTAGTTTTTAATTTATCATTCTGACGTTTCCTCTTAGAGGGTCAGACGATAAGGCCTTAAGGAAATTTTAAAATTTTAATTTCACCTGCCCATTTCTTGTTTTTTGGTATTTAAATTAAATTATGTTTCCTCTGAAATTTCTCCTTCCATTTTGCTGTACCAAAAATTTACTTACATATTTTCGAGGTCGGTACAACTCACAATTTATCAAAACGTTAAACAAAGTTATACGTATTAAAAATAAGTTAATCGTTTTGAAGTGTAGGATGGAATTTCTTAAATCTTGCCGCCTAAATCATGTTGCTCCCGGTTATATCTGCCATCGTATTTCTAAAATTAAATGTAGAAATACATTGGCAGTTCAACGTGTTTTCCTACAAGATGAAATCCTGTTTAATTCTGATACATATAATTCGTTACGTAGTAAACACCTTTTACTTTGGGCCATGGTTTGGAAAGAACTATCTTTCTTTGATAAACTCCGTTTTTCTAGGTTTTTATCCATCGGCGATAATTTTACCCGTATTAAATGTACTTCTTCTTATGATAAATATTTAAAAAAATTAATTACTAAGAAGTTTGGGATTATAACAAATTTGGATAAACATATATTTAATTATTCTTCTCATGTTTTGTCCAATACAGAAGAATTTGTTTTATCTGCTGGCTTACAATTTTGCATTCCTCCCCCTTCTGTTGATAAAATCTCAGTATTTAGTGAAATTGAATTATTGTATACTCAATTAAAACACCATTCGCCTATCTCTACTGATGAATTAACTAGTGTTAAAATTCAGTTGGGCGAATTAGGTCGGAGGTTTTCTGCTATAAATACTAAATCTAGTGATTTTGTTTGGCAGAAAAATCATTTTGAAGCGGCAAAATTAATTAGGTCTAATCCCGACATTTATCTTTCTCGCCCGGATAAAGGATCGGGCGTTGTTATACTTAACAAAACGGATTATATCTCCAAAATGTTACAAATCTTGGACGATAAAAGTAAATTTCTCCGTTTGGGTGATTTAAGCCATGATGATACTTTTCGTATGGAAATAAAAATCCAGAAAAGATTTCTTCAACTTCATAAAAGCGGATTTATTTCTAAGGAGATTTATGATAGAATCCGACCCATCGGTTCTCAAAGGCCTAGAATGTACGGTTTACCCAAGGTCCATAAACCCAACATTCCTTTGCGACCCATTTTATCTATGCTGGGTTCTGCACAACACGAACTTGGTAAATGGTTGGTTGCTCTTCTTAAACCTGTGCTTTCTTTTTATTCGGTCCATTGTATCTCTGATTCTTTTCAATTCGTATCTCAGATACAAAAATTACCTTTATCTAAAAATACCGAGTTCTTGGCTTCCTTTGACATTAATAGTCTTTTTACTAATATACCTTTGGATGAAACCATTGGTATTTGTGCTGACTATCTATACCGTGGCCCCTTAAAATCTCCACAATTTCCTGAACGAATTTTCGTTGAACTGATGGAACTTGCTACTAAATCAGTCTCCTTTAGTTTCAACAACATTATGTACCGTCAAATTGATGGGATATCTATGGGTAGCCCTCTTGGTCCTTCGTTAGCCAACATTTTCGTTGGATTTTTGGAAAACGAATTATTTTCCAAAATTACTAAGCCAGCATTCTACACACGCTACGTTGATGATACTTTTGCATGCTTTCCCTCTCGGAGCGAAGCTGAACAGTTTCTTCGTCTTCTTTGCAACCTGCATCCATCTTTACAATTTACTATGGAGGTTGAAGACTGTAGCTCTCTCCCATTCCTCGACGTTCGTGTTTCTAAAGTTGGTACTACGTTTGAGACCTCTGTTTATAGAAAACCTACATTTACAGGGCTCTATCTTAATTGGTTTTCTTTTGCCCCTCAGTCTAGAAAAATAAACCTCATTAGCGCTCTTACGCATCGTGCACTTATGATTTGTTCACCAAACCGTCTTGATACGGAACTTGGTGAAATTACAAATATTTTTCTTAATAATGGATATCCCATTAATATAATAAAATCTACTATTGAACATAAAATTACTACATTTAATAGTGGTAAACATATTGGTCCATCACGTTGTCCCATTTATCTAAAATTACCATGGTTGGGTCCTGTTGGCCTTCATATTGTTGAAAGGATTTCTTCTGCTACTCAACGTTGTTTTCCAGCTACTATGCTTAGAGTAGTTTACACAACTCGAACCTTTTTCTCTTCTTTTCGTAAAGATGTTTTGCCAACCATTCAAAAGAACTCTGTTGTTTATAAATTCGTTTGTCAGTGTGGAGCTGACTACGTTGGCAAAACATCCCAAAGATTAGAAATGAGAATATCCCAACATATCCCTCGGGATATTCGACTACACCAGGTTTCGAGAACATCCGGGCACTCCCAAGCTCATGAGTCCGCCATTGGCAATCACCTGTTGAGTATAAATAGGTGTGCCGATCAATATTCCGATGGGTGGTTTTCTGTTTTATACAGTGCTAGGTCGAACTATCATCTCAATATCATTGAGGCGTTAGTTATTAACAACTCTCGACCTAGCCTGTGTAGACAAAAGATTCTAAAACATCAGTTGGAGATATTCATTGATTTAAAACCACCTGAACAGTGAGATTTTTTTTTTCCACTGTTCTTCCAACTGAAACCAAAATTCCCCTCTTCCCTCATTCGTTTTCTTAGTTTTTAATTTATCATTCTGACGTTTCCTCTTAGAGGGTCAGACGATAAGGCCTTAAGGAAATTTTAAAATTTTAATTTCACCTGCCCATTTCTTGTTTTTTGGTATTTAAATTAAATTATGTTCCCTCTGAAATTTCTCCTTCCATTTTGCTGTACCAAAAATTTACATATATATATATATATATATATATATATATATATATATATATATATATATATACTAAATACTTTTATTTTAAAAACACTTTAGCATTTCTCTTTCAATGCATCTCCTTAATACGCACCCCATCATTTCCTTTTAATTAAACTTAGCAACCCGACCTCAAAGAAACGAACTGCGTGCGCGCAGATATGCAGTAAATAAACTCGTCATATAAGATCACATTTCTTAAGTCAGAGAGGATTTTTTTTCTGTTCATCTCATACAACATTTAGGGCATTTCGGGTGGTGTCGTTCTTTTAACATATGAAATCGTTGCGTAAAATGTTCAATGTGCAACTGTTCGTAGATCCGTGTAAATGGCTTTACGCATAAAATCGAAACCAGATGAAATATCCGCTACTCGTTCCCAATTTCTCATTAAGTTTTGTTGTTTTTGATGTTTGTTTGCTTGTTTTTGTTTTGTTTTGTTTTTTACTCATGCAAAATGAAACCTATGAACTCCTCGTGTAAAGCATTCACAGCAAGAACGAGGATGTTTCCTAACTGAGCATAAGTAAATATTAGGTTGATGCTAAAATAATGTCGTTTTTTGACGTTCAACTATGTTTATAAAAACGACATTATTTTTGCACCAACCTAATAAGATTTTGCTAAGCCGTCCTCTTAAATAATTAAATCCTTCCCAAGTTCCACCATTACCGATCACCACGCTCCTGTCTCACCGTCTACCTAACACTAATTTGCACTTATATTAAAGTGGCCTCTAGGCCTTAATAAACGGTAACCCCAATTAAAAAAAAACAGGGATGAAAAAATTAAATATACGACATATCAATGCTACCAAAAGCAAGATAAGTTACTCTTCTACCTATTTGGATAAGTTTCTGTTTTAACGTATTTTAAAGCGTTTTCTGATTTGAAATCAGAAATAGTGTCAAGTCTGTTGAATTAAAATGAGAAAAATGGTGGTTTTATTAGAGGAATGTCGACCGTCTATAATCATTAAAGAATCAAAAATCATAAATACAGATAGAACCATATCCGATGAACGTCACCAATCTTAATGTTTTACCAGTATTTTCATTTTCGCTTTTATAACATAACTGTAAAAATACTGGGTACCGTAATATCGAAATTAAATATAAACAACATAATAACACTAGATGTAATAAGACTAAAAAATAACATCATTTGGTTTACGCCACCGTATAATCAGATGCTAAAAACAAACTCATGAAGGAACTCATAAATCTCATCTAAATACACCTCCCGCAACAAATCTCTTGCACAAAATTGTCAACAAAAATAACTTTAAATTGTTCCATAATTGCTGCGAAAACTTTGCGAGTATAATTAAAACTTATAATAATAAAATATTAAATGGAAGCATTGAGGAGAAATAATTATAAAATTGGTATGGAAAATGACCAACGAAACAACATGAAATCTCACAAAGGACAAAAATATAATCATTATGAATAGTAGTGACCAAAACCTAAATAGCAACCACCTGAATAGAAATAAAGATGCTAAGAATGAATTTAAAAAGTTGTCACTGTAGAACTTGCGTGCTCTGTCCACTACAAAATAAATAAATAACCAAAAATATCGTTTACCAAGCCACAATATTTGCTAAATAAACCCGCAATTAGCAAGAAATATTACGTAGTTATGACCTCTCTACAGTTTTAAATCAGATATTACGATCATACAAGTATATTCAATAACAAAAAAGCGCCGAATAAAAACAGCATTAGCAATCCATTACTGGCAGTTCAAAGAAAATTTACACTCGCCGATATTCGAATGGAAAATAGTGCGACAAGCCTGTATGTGTACAAATTTAGACTCGTGTAAATTATGTCTGAATTCGGTAGCTTAAATTTTAAAGATCCCCAAACATTTATTAAACTGCAGAAGTCAAATAGCGGTTTTAGCACAGTCCGTTATCCGTATTCTGCATAAGTATAATAAATTCTAACATTGCAAAAATAATTTTAAAAAATCGTAGCCTCATCCTAACCCTAACCCTAACCCTAACCCTAATCCCAAACATGGCGCCTGCCCACACCCTGATCTACACCATGCTACCATCTATCATTTCTATTTACTACCCACCTTTTCCGATCACCCCGGGTTGGTATCGTTACACAGGGCTTTGTTTTCAGTTGTACAAAGAGAGTCATCACAGATTTTAGTATTGTTTCGTTTTCATTATTTGTTTTTTTCTTCAAAATAATGAAATAACTTCCTTTTCATATATTTAAAAACAAAAAAGTCTTGACCTTCAATTAACTATAGAGTTTATGATACGTTGTTGCTTTAAAGCAGAGATCGGCAACTCATTTGACCCCGCGGGTCGGATCGTGTTATAATGACGCTCTCGGGCCGGACCAAGGTCGGTAATAAAAAATAAGTAAAATTATATAGCCACACCTGTGTCAACTTAAATGTTAGACCATAATTTGAATAAACATCGAGTAATAAGAAAAACAAAAGAAAATCTAAAAAAATTTTTAAATAACAAAAAATTAGGTTCCCCAAAGAAAGTCAAAATACTTCAAAGTGAAAAAAATCAACAGACGTGAAATGGATGAAATTATGATGTGTATGTTTCAGACAGTTACTAAAAAATTGTACCACAAACGAACCAACATACTTACAAGCATATACATTTACGTACGTACATATGCGGTAACGGCCATACATTCATGAGGAATGATACAGAAAGCTGAATAAGACATTATCCCTTTCAAGGTATCCTTGTCACGTGTCGATCCGTTAAATTGACCCTCAATTTGTGTTTTATGTTTATTTGAAACTAGCCTGGGTGCCCAGCGTTACCTGGGTGCCCGGCTGTGCTGAGAAAAAAAAAGTGGTAGTAGGCAGGCAGTCTCGAATCCGTGACGCGAAGGCGGAAAAGAAAGTGAAAGAAAATCTGACATCTTATTATAACTCCATGACGCGAGCGGAAGTTCGGAACGTTAAAATTATACAAAGTCAATCCAACCAATACGATGACTTGCAAAAATGGCTCGCAAAAATCGACCCCTCCTTGTAGAAAATTTCCCGATTGAGGGTGAAGGAATTAATATTTTTAGCCAATTTTTCGATATTTGTCGTCCGAGGCGTTGATCCTCACAATAATACCGTCCTCGTGAAAATCCGTTGTCTCTGTCGAAATTTTTAGCCAGACATACAAACATACATACATTAAACAGGCAGGTGATATGTATATTATAGATGACGATTCGGCTTTGATCGTGTTTTTGTTATCATAGTATTCAAATTCTGCTGACTGAAGCAGAGGAAGATAACAGTAGGCCTTTTGTTGAATTCGAAAGCCTTGCCTCTCATGTTAAAAATAGCTATTTGTAATCAGGCTCGTGGGCCGGTCAGAATTCTTTCGTGAACCGGATCTGGCCAACGGGTCGTAGGTTGCCGACCATTGCTTACAATATATGTTTTGATCTTAATCGTACAGAATGGGAAACTAATTAAAGATGCATTGTTGCATTTCGTTTCAAATTTTGTGTGAACCCGTTACTATCAACTTTGGAATCTAACTACGCCCGAAGATCAGGATTCAACTTGCTGACGAGAGAACATAAAACATGGCATTAATTGCCGAACTATGAATCAATTCTGCATTTGCACTGACAATAACAGAAAAGAAAAATAGCAGTAAACATAAGGAAACTCGATTTAATTGCACGAGGGTAGTAAAAAGAAGTTTTTACAACAGTTTAAAGGCTGCATACTTAAGAAATTCAATCGTAGAAATGGCCGCCTCATAAACGCCACTATTGTCATGGCCGATATCGAGGTGTAGTACGCCGGGTTTTCGAATATATATATATATATATATATATATATATATATATATATATATATATATATATATATATATATATATATATAAAGGAGATTAGAAACAATAGTCTAAAGAGCAGAGTGTATTTTAATTTAATAGTAAAATTACTAGTTTAATTAAAATACAGGGAAAGAAAAAGTGCTCGTTGTAATTTAGATATACAATAAGCTCGATAGGTAAATATCCTAGAGCTAATTTAATATTTAGTAATGTGATTGATAATTTAAAAATCAAATTATAATTAAATTAAAAATCCGTTTCATAAGAAGGAACAACAACAAAATTATTGTCCGTAACTTGATGTCTACCACAATAAAAACACTGTTTTCCGAAACGATCGTACAAATTATTGATTTTGTTGTTGTTCCTTCTTATGAAACGGATTTTTAATTTAATTATAATTTGATTTTTAAATTATTAATCACATTACTATATATATATATATATATATATATATATATATATATATATATATATATATGAACGGTGGATTTCAAGGAAAGTAAGTGAGATAAGTCAGTTTCTCATAAATAACAAGATTTTAAGAATTATTCAACTTCAGTACTTTAAAATCTACGATAAAACTCGATAAGTCGATGAAGTTTGTTTTTACTTGTAATTATTTTTCTACTAATTCACATTACGTAATGTTTGGAATTCATATTAATTTCGACGTGACAAGAAAGTACGTAATTTTTTTTTATACGTATATATTGACTAACCTATCCAAGGTTAAAGCTCGGTGATTTGTAGCATATAACACATATAACAACATGACATACATAAAGAGATAACGTCAAGCTATATTCCAGTTCTCAACATTTTATTCATCTTTCTGTTTATTCTTTATAACAAAGCTTTTGGGACATTAGTACGGACAGTTTCGTTCACAGAAGAACATCCATCGTTTATGTGTCAATCCCGGATCTTCAGAACCAAAATGTTCTCCTTCTTAAAACATATATAGCAAGGTAGCAAACGAAAACCACAAAAGCAAACAACTAGTATTAATTGTATCTTCCCTAGAGAAAAAGCATGGATAACGTTATCCAGAGCAACTATCGTCTTTTTTTTCTGGCTGTATCCTAAAGCTTATAATCAACATAATAAAATAAAAAATATGTACTCTACAAAATTAAAAACTTCTCTAGAAAACAAAAAACACTATTTACGTAACGCTAAGCCGAACAAACATATAAGTGTTGTTGTCCAGACAGGTAACTAAGGTAGACACGGACACAGATATAGATTAGAAAAGAGTATTTGTATTGAGAACAAAGCAAAGCAGAGAACAACAGTCGTAGCACTTTACGCATCACCACAAGAGCCGGAACCTCTCACTCTATTTATACGAAAAATATTAACTACACAACAACTTATTTCCGACGTCTTACATATCTTATATCAAACACCAATGCTATTTAATGCCATATCATTTCGTACAGTCAATATTAATGTTGGAGTCGCCCTTCCATGGGATTAATGGATTATCTCATGACGTAACTTCCGGTAACCAGACGTACGGAGCCGGTTGTGTGCAAACGCCTGCTGTTGAGGAATGGTATTCCCAACCGGTCTTTGCCTGTAATATATGTGAATACATGTTTCGTCCCTTTCGTTTATTACCATTTAACCCCATAACAATTAACAACTAACATTAAATCATTCACAAAAATAATTGTACACGCCGATTAAAATCCCACAAGCACTAAATATATAAAAACGACCTATCATAAATAAAATACCTTAATTATGAATATATATATATATATATATACAAAATAATAAAATAAAAGAACAAATACACTCATATACATAATTCAACAGCAAACGCAAATACACCTCTTTTTTATTAACAATTAGTACAAACCTGATTTTGTACAGCATGTAGTGTGTGCGTCAGACAAGAAGAATAAATCAAGCAAAAATAGTAGCTGCGTTTACTTATAAGCTGACAATCTCATGAGGTAATGAGACTTCATAGAACTTTATATGCATGTGAAAGGCAGACTGTTTCAATAAAGCGCTTGTTGATCAAAGAGGGGGAATTCTTTTGGCAGAAGGGAGTTTTGTCAGCTGTGTATTTAATTCTGAGACCAGGAATTGTGAGAAGGAGGAGAATCAGTTGTGTATTGTATGTTGATACTGAGGATTGTGAAGATGAAGTTTACAGAAATTGTTGGAAAACTGCAGAATATTATACAGTATTTTCTTTCTTTCTTTTTTTTTTCTCTCATCACGCCAAAACTACATAGAAATTAATAAGAAGTAAAAAAAAAAAAGACGATGAAAACTTAACGCAAAAAAAAAAACAAATCAACTCCTGAAGATGATCGCGAAAATCGAAAGCGTCTGAGATGGCCAATAAAAGAATACTCGGAGCTATAGTCCACGAATTATCACTGAGGATCCGGAAACTTGCTCGCCAAATCAATATATTCTGTAGTCTTCAATGAGATTTGTATCAATAACTTGCTGCTGATATATATATATATTAAATCCCCGAAACAGTGTTTCATGGTAAACAACTGACGATCCCTTGAAAAATAAAAAAAAAATTGGTATTATAGTAAATTCGAGAGAGTTGATGCAGTGATTGCAGGTGATTAAATGACTTACTAAGTGTTTTTTTTTTTTTTTTAACGAATGATAAAAAGTAATTTTTTGTGTAGTTTCAAATGTTAAAAAAAACTTCAAAGACTATATATATATATATATATATATATATATATATATATGTCTGAGGGAGTGGCATTCCCCTGACAAGACGTTGCGATCATGTATGTATGTATGCATGTATGTAAAGATATGTATGTGTATCGTTGTTATTACATACTACGTTACCCAGCATAATATCATGAAATTTCCATGGTGCGATTAATGAAGCTGCATTCTATTGGCAGCAGCATCGGCGGAGAGGGGACTCAACATAAGCACTTTAAACTGGTCCTGTATGTAGGCCATGATTCTGCTGACACAATTCAAATAATAACTAATTGCATGTATAAATATATACAACTTATGAAGAACACAGTAATTTGCTGCTCGGTGATAGTAATAACGCTGCAGTTGAGAAATTAGTTAATTTTCTATTTGGGGCCAATTGTGAAAAGGGCTTAATACAGTCGAAATAAGTCATTTATGGCATTTACTTTGTTGTCGTGCTATCCATACCCACCCTTCTTTGAAGCATATCAAATGCTTATTAGATTCGATATAAAACTTTATACCGGCCTTCTGTGACAAGTTGTTTTCTACACCAATGCTTCTGAACCTTTTTGGTTGGGCCCCTTCATTGTGATCCAAGTGTAAGTCATTTATCACCCTTTGCGTGTCACTGTAAATCCGCTCTTCATATTTAAGTGAAATACTATGGCGTCAAAATATTAATTTCAATTATAAATCATGTCATAAATATTTCATCTCAATGAAAACTCTAATTCCCCACGAGATCAGAATTAGACGCAATCTATTGCTTTTTTGTGTTGAGGATATCCAGCTCTCAGAAAGGGGTAGTCTGAATTTGGAACAAAAAAAATGTCCCGTCTGAAATATTTCTCCTTCACTAACTGCTAACAGAACAGATGTCACACTTTGATCTCAGTCTGAATGCCAAGGAATTGGTTAAATTCATTTATTCGCCCAAATGAAAAACTTTATTAGCAAAGACGCAAATTACAACGAAATGTAAGTATTGTAGTGTGTCCACCCTACGGATAATAATGACCCCTTCCACTTATTAAAAAATCCGGCAGAATATGTCTCTCGGCGTTAGCACACAGTTATGTTCTAATCTTGCACGTGTGGCAGTCGAACTGACGTATACTCATACTCTTCATTTTTTTTTATATTTGCTTTTCAGTATACTTTGTTTCTACTAAATAACAAGTTGTCTTTCTTCCGGACTTTTACGGGACCACAACGGTAAGAGATACAGAAAATTAACAATCACAAAAAGATAAGACAATTTGAAAGACATTTAAAAATTCTTATTCAGTAATTTATGTAACTTATTATTAGTTAATATTAACCAGTTTTACTACGTCTTTTAGATTCAACAGTTTGGCATTTGTGCAATTTACATTTCGAAAACAATATTTTTGTTTTTAGTTTTGAAGAATTTCACTCGGAATAAGGGGAGACAAACAAAGTAACACATACCAATAATGACTGTTCAAAATTATAACTTTTAATGTTTATTTTGATTTATTACGAAAGTTTAATTTTGTAAAAAGCCTGTATTTTTTTTTTTTTAAATATGCATTTTAATACATTGATAACTTTCATTCATTTTAAAATTTTCTTTTCTAGGAGATACTAGTCAGTAAAATTTTTTTTTCTTTTCAAAAAAAGTTAATTGAATCACAAAAACAAAAAAAAATGCCCATTGTAATTTATTTTGAAATTCTAATTATTTTACAAAAAAATAAAAAATAAAAACATTATTTTAATTCAATAAATGCGCAGATAATTAATGTTTTATTTTGTGTTATTATTTTAATTTAGTATGTTTGTTTTGCTTTTACTAATAAGTTACGCGAAACTTTAACAACTTATCTCCCCTTGTTCCGATTCTTCAAAAATATAAACAAAGCAATTGTCCTCAATACCTAAAATGCACAAATTCTAACTTGTCATACTGTTTTTTTTTTGTTTGTTTTTTTTATTGGGTGATCATTTATCAAGATTAAGGGCCACTCTATGATAACGATTAATAAGACAGAATGATTGTCAGCTGAAAGATGAGGGATATTATGCGAGTACTACCATTAACCAATGGTATGAACTGTATTCAATTACTTATAGAGTCGTTTCTGACAATAATCATGGTATCGTATGAATCCGGAGATTCTATTGCTGGCATTGGTTTTCATGATATTTTTGTAGTCAGAATTTATTTTTAGAAAGACATCGGGTACTTACGGAATGGGCCATGAGAAAGTTGCCAACATCTTAAGTGAAAGTGATTTTTGTGGAACGAATCGGATTCGAACTTGGAACACCCATGTCGTCAGTCCGTGCCATTAATCACTTGACCACCTACCGATTATGATAATAATTTGTACAGATTGGATTTGAAAATAATCATAGTGTAACCGGCAGGGAAGTTTTGTCCATAGAAATTTCATTTTGTTTGTTTGCTTTTTTGTTTAATTTTCTGTGTCCCACACGTAAGTCCCTTTAAAAAGAATTAGGCCTCATGGATCCCGAAAATAGTTTATGCCCTCTCAAGGTGGCCACATGGCTCCCGTTGAGAAGCCTAATTTCTACGCAACGATACATTTGATACAATCTGAATAATTGAGGCAAAACAAAATAACAAAACAAAAACAAAAAAACAGCAGATTGTGATGTCGGCGCACGGGGGTCGAGAGTGTGGGAAGCTCTCGTTGGGATGTATTGTCATGTTACAGATGAGAGTACGTGTTAAATTACGCGCCATTATTGACAGAACGACGAAACTGAGCATGCTTTGTGTGACGAGTCATCGAGGGTCATCTAAATGGCGAGAGGTTTGGTGGCATGTTTGGCGGTGAAATTGTAATGGTAACCTGCTTTCATTTTTTATTCTTTTTTTTTCTTCTTTATAATTACAAGTCGACATAAAAACACCTACAAATATCAGTTTGGCATGCAATAGAAGAGAAAGAGGGGGTAGAAACGCCAAACGATATGTATAGTTTTGTGGATAGGGATACAAGGGAGAGGAAAGAAAGAAATACTGATTATAGTTTAGAAAATTAAAAGAAGTTTGCATAAAGTTATTGGCTATTTAATTTAACCTCAAAGTATGTGGGTGTTATAATTATGTGTGTGTGTATGTGTGTGTGTATGTGTGTGTGTGTGTGTATTCTGTTTATCTTCGATTAATCGATTTGGTGCGGACTCTAAGGGGCTTTTCTTGACAGTAAATGCCTATCCATGTTAATGAAATCGCATGTCTAGGAACGAATTTATAGTTTTAACATGAATAAATTGTATATTAACTCTTGCAATCCCGCAATCCTTTATTCATTTGTTTTCAAAACATAACCTCACATGAACACACACACACACACACACACACACACACACTATATATATATATATATATATACATATACATATATATATATATATATATATAGATAGATAGATAGATAATATTATATATATATAATATTATATGTATATTTTATATATAATATTATATGTATATTTTATATATAATATTATATGTATATCTACAATATATAATATTATATGTATAATATTATATATATAATATTATATGTATAGATTATATATATAATATTATATGTATAGATTATATATATAATATTATATGTATAGATTATATATATAATATTATATGTATATGTTACATATATAATAGTATATGTATATATTATATATATATTATATTTATATTATATATATAATATTATATGTAAATATTATATATGTATAATATTATATGCATATATTATACATATAATATTATATGTATATATTATATGATATTATATGAATATTATATATATAATATTATATGTATATATTATATATATAATAATATATGTATATACTAGCGGGGGTACCCGGCGTTGCCCGAGTGTTTGTTTCCGGGACGGGGGGAGTTTTAAAAAATGTTATGGTAGGTAAGTAGGAAGGATCAAACCCGGAGTCATGAGTAAAAGTAGGAAAATAAAGTGTGAAAAAAAAACATCTGCAACGTTAACAGTTCGGCCACCAAGAAAAGTCCATTCCAGTTGTTTAGGAAAAAAAAAAAAAAAAAAAACGACTACGGTAGGTCGGCGCGAACGTGAAAATATAATGTGAATTGTCCAGCACGCTAACCACTACGCCACAGAGCACTGCAGCTTAGTTTAGTGATTTAAAATAACTTCACATGAGAAAACTACGAAGCCAAACCGGTCTTCTCTTCTCAACTGTTCCTTGTGAACGATCCCCAAACGGTGTTAAGTGGTGGCAGGGGGAGGAGGAATTTATTAAAGAGAAAATATTTAACCACTTCCATTGATCTTAACCGATTTTGGCCGTGATTTCTCAGCAGAAAAAGTATAGAAATCTAAGATTATCGAGGAATTTGAGAAATAATAAGCCTATAACACACCTCAGATATTGTTCTGCCGTTTGTGCATATTATATTTGCATGAAATATCTTGATTTTTAATCCTATTAAGGTCAAAATCAACGTGAAAAAATGAGTTCATTTTATTTATATAGAGATTATATATATATAATATTATATGCATATATTATATATATAATATTATATGCATATATTATATACAAAATATTATATGCATATATTATATATATAATATTATATGTATATATTATATATATAATATTATATGTATATATTATATATATAATATTATATACATATATTATATATATAATATTATTTGTATATATTATATATATATATAATATTATATGTGTATATTATATATATAATATTATATGTATATATTATATATATAATATTATATTTATTAATTATATATAATATTATACGTATATACTATATATATTGTATATAATATTATATGTATATACTATATATATAATATTATACGTATATATTATATATAATATTATACGTATATATTATATATATATAATATTATATGTATATATTATAAATATAATATTATACGTATTTATATATATAATATAATATTATATATGTATTATATAATATTATATGTATATATTTTATATATAATATTATACGTATATATATTATATAATATTATATGTATATATTATATATATTATATTATATTATATGCATATATTATATATATTATATAATATTATATGTATATTTTATATATATATTATACAATATTACATGTACATATTATATATATTATACAATATTATATGTATATATTATTTATATTATACTATATTATATGTATACATTATCTATATTATATAATATTATATGTATACATTATATATATCATATAATATTATATATTATATATACATTATAAAATTATATATGTATAATATATATATATATATATATATATATATATATATATATATATACTGTTATTTTTTAAATGTTTATGTTGTTCATTATTTTATGTTTATTACGCATGTTTTGTGTATGTTTGTGCTCTCTTCTAGTATTATTTTGGGAAATTATTTTATTCTTAAAATATTTTGTAATTTTGGAAAAGCTTACATTTTAATTCTGACAGAATACTATAAAATGAGAGTTAAATGGTCTTATCAAAAATTTAAGGACTATGCATCTTATGTTGTAATTTTCCATTTTCTATTTTTTTTTTTAACCCCCATTAAATGTTTTCCATCCGTCCTTCTTTTTACGATAGATACAAAAAAAAACTCGGTCTTAGGGCATTATAAATTTTGTACCCCCTCCCCCCCCCCGCAAAAAAGTAAAGATATATATATTCAAGCAGACATTATTAAAAGCAACGGAGATACTTTGTCTTTCGATTTTTTTTTCGGTTTTTCGTATAATCTTTTCTATGAAAATCGAAAATATTTGTGAAAGTTCTATCAGGAGCGCTTTTGATTCTTCGGCCGTTGATGAGGTGAAAATGAGTATGAGCGAAATATATATATATATATATATATATATATATATATATATATATATATATATATATATATAATATTATTAAATATATATATATATAATATTATTAAATATATATATATATAATATTATTAAATATATATATATATAATATTATTAAATATATATATATATAATATTATTAAATATATATATATATATAATATTATTAAATATATATATATAATATTATTAAATATATATATATATAATATTATTAAATATATATATATATAATATTATTAAATATATATATATATAATATTATTAAATATATATATATAATTATATTAAATATATATATATATATATAATTATATTATATATATATATAATTATATTAAATATATATATAATTATATTAAATATATATATATAATTATATTAAATATATATATATATATAATTATATTAAATATATATATGTATAATTATATTAAATATATATATATATAATTATATTAAATATATATATACTATTATACTAAATATATATATATATATATATATAATTATATTAAATATATATATATAATTATATTAAATATATATATATAATTGTATTAAATATATATATATATAATTATATTAAATATATATATATATAATTATATTAAATATATATATATATAATTATATTAAATATATATATATATATAATTATATTAAATATATATATATATAATTATATTAAATATATATATATATAATTATATTAAATATATATATAATTATATTATATATATATAATTATATCAAATATATATATATAAGTAAATAATTATAATTATATATATATATATATATATATATATATATATATATATATATATATATATATATATATATAAAAAGTAAAAGATGGTTACACTTTCGACCCTGATGAGGCTATGTATTAGCGAAATATAGGACTTACAAAAAAAAGCAATAAACAATGATTTTATCATTGTGTTCGAAACTTCAAATTTTCAAAAATTTCTCAATTAAATTATACATATATATATATATATATATATATATATATATATATATATATATATATATATATATATATATATATATTAACAGCTATATGTCTGTCTGTCGGCCTGTCTTTTTCCATATTTTCAAACGCTTTCTCCACTGAATCTTAAAGTCGCAGAGCGACGCTAGGGGCGTCAAATGATAGGATTTTTTAGGAGCCGTTTGTTTATTAGTATTTAGCCTGTTTACGTTGTTTTAAGGGTTTAAAAATGGGCTAAAATGGAAAAATCGTTAACCATTTTGTACATTCAACTTGATTTATTTTGAATGTTTTACAGTTTACATGTATATTACGTCATTAGCTTTAAATGCTACAGCTTCGGTTTCGATGTCAGCTGATGAAATCTAAATACATACATATATATATATATATATATATATATATATATATATATATATATATATATATATATATATAAACTTTTGAAATTACAACTCTATAATAATATACAGGAAATTTGGACAAATTACGATATCATATTTAAGCGTATTTTAGTCTCGGGCAAAGTCAGGTCACCCCCTCCCCACTAGTATATATATATATATATATATATATATATATATATATATATATATATATATATATATATATCCACATAAATGTTATATGCACGTAGTGTTTGATTTAGCTAGCTAACCAATCAGATCCGGTCGCCATCTTGATCGTAATCTATGCACACGTGGTTACTCACACAATATGGCATCAGAAGTAGGATAAAAATGGCGCGACACTACACGCCGAAACACTTAAAATTATAAATACCATGTGAATCGAAAGAAAAAAGAAAACAACGAGTAATACAGAACGACAAAATGAGAAAAGAAAAACAAAATCACCTAGTTGGAACAGTTTAACTGGGACCAACCTGAACAATGGGCAAAATGGATTAAAATATTTTTAAGATATTGAACGGCATCTTAATTAGACACCCAACCAGAAAGCAACTAGATAGACTCGTTATGGGGTATAAAGCGGAGGATATACTAGACACTTTCAGCCTATCACCAGATTACAAACATTCAACACGGTCAAAGAAAGATTCAACAGACAATTTAACACTACCATGAACGCAGTATGCAAAAGAGCTAGATTTAACAGCCGATCTCAACACTTCATTTGTAAAACTAAAAATTCTTGAAAAAAAAAACTGCGAGTTTTAACACCTACACAATAACCTCATTGGAGATTGCATAATTATCGGATGTTAGGACATTCAGTTATCCGAAACCATACATATGATCTCGGACCTTACCCTGGAAATTGCCATAACGTGTGCATGAGACCGTGAATAAAGAAAATCGTTTATCGAGGTCGCCGGAAAGCTTATCCGAAATGCATCGCGCCAAAAACAACATGTCCACTCAATAGGTAACGGAAATAAAATGAACTGGAGACAGTATACCACAAACTCCAAGGGACATTTCCCCTGTCCCCGCAGATGCAACAAGAATACTGCCTGTGAGAATCCATACCAATGCGCTAAACAAAAATATACCTCTCGAGCGCAACAACTAGAGGCGGGGGTGTCTAAAATGCGGAAAAAACAAACGCCACCCAAGACAAGCATGTCTTACTACGACAGCCACCTGTTACAACTGAGGAGCCGTGGGACACTTCAGTTAATGCTGCAAAGTAAAGAATGCACGTGTAAAGAATGTACAGGGTGGAACGATAAAATTGTCGCCCTAAATAAAACAACATTATAGCTTTATTTTAAAACTTTTATTGAAAAAAATCAATTCAGGTAACTTGATTATGTAGTAGAGCTGACATCTATTCAATGTAGCCGCCTTCAGCCTCAATCACCGCTTCGATACAGGTCCGGAATTGAGAGCATGCCTTTTCCACAAACGCCGGCGGGAGTTTGGCGAATACTCGGCAGATGGCGGCGATCAGGCTGACTTTAGTGTTGTGAGAGGTTATATTAGTAATGTTCGACGTATGACCAAACGAAATAGTCCAGCGGGTTCAGATCACGGAAGGAGGGGACCGTGAGACAAGAGTACACGTGAGTCGTAGCACTCCTTCTGAAGCCAAGCCTTGTTGGCCGCGGCGAGTCCTGCTGCCACGCCCAGGGTCTGCCAGCGGCCATCTGATTGAATCAGGGGATCATCACATTCTTCAGCACATCCAGGTACACTTTGGTCTTGACTTTCAAGTAGACTTCGAAGATGTGAGGTAGCTTAATGTGGCCCTCACTTCAAACCACACCAAAGATCATAACCGTGGCCAGAAACTTTGTTTTCATCACCCTGGGTATATTCCTGTTATTTGTAGCAATCCAGCGATGCATTTTGAGGGTGCTGGCAATGGTCCTGTTGTCATAACTTGGATCAGTAAAGAGCATGAGTTGTACAGCGGCACATCTCCGATCTTGTTCGTTGAACTTTTTCAGGGATTTACACATAACTGACCAACTAGTAGATGATCTGCAACAAAAAAGAAAACTGATTTTAATCAACCGGAACTGAAATCAAGTCGTCTTTCCTAAGGCGATAATTTTATCGTTCCATCCTGTACAAGAATGTGACATACGACACCAACGGCGAACAGAATGCCTTCCTAAGTGTCATGTCAATAGACTAGATGACTAAAAACAGACTCTGGAAAGCTATTCTAAATGTCAACTGGAATCCTCTGAAGTTCATGTCAGACTCCGGCACTAACGTTACAGCAATCCTCGAACACCTATACAGGAAAATGAAAGGCATAGCATGCCTTAAAACTGGCAACGAATACTTTCACGAATACTGCATGTTACATGAAAAACAACCGTAAGAGTCGCCGACTACAACAAACAGACATAACAAGTAATATTTATCATTCCCAACCTAGAAGAACCGTTGCTGGGTAGACCAGTCATTTAAGCCCTGACTCCAGTTGCAGTATACCCGAGTTTACATAACATCAAGCATAACCCGCAACAAGTCTACGACCCAATACGTGAAATGTCCGAATAGTCCTCTGGTCTAGGCAGATTTGAAGGAGAATACGATATCCCTCTAAAACCAGACGCAGAGCCTTATTCCATCTCAGTGCTGCACTGTATTCCACTACTTCTAATAAAAGAAACACAGGCAGAACTACATAGGATGAAGGAAATTGGAGGTCATCAGTAAAATAGAGAAGCACACTGAATGATGCTCACCCATGGTTATGGTCCATAAACAAAACGGGAAGGTTAGAATATGTGTCGACTTCACCCAACTGAACAAAAGTGTAAAATGTGAGCTACACATGTCATCAACGGTTGACCACCTATTGACCCAACTGAGCGAAGTAAAAATAATGAGCAAATTGGATGCTAACAGTTGGTATTGGCAAATCCCACTTACAAAAGACTCTCGCGCACTGACTATCTTCACCAGCCCGTTTGGGAGATACCAATTTAATTGACTCCCCTTTGGGATCTCATCAACCAGTGAGGTCTACCAAAAACGCATGTAACAGATACTAGCCAACATAAACGGCGTCATATGCACGCAAGATGACGTGCTGGTGTACATCAGAAATCAATGTTAGCATGATACCCAACTGAGGGTTACACTCAAAAGAATTAAAATAGCGGGCATCACACTTAACCCTAAAAAATATGAGAGATCAAAATTAAAACTGAAATTCCTGGAGCACATCCTCAGCGTTGAAGGTCTACGACAACATCCAGAAAGAGTCTCTGGTGTTGCAAATTTCCTTAAACCAACAAACACATTTGAAACACCCCGATTCCTGGGGATGGTCAACTAGATGGGCAAATTTATCTGAAACTAGCAGGGTGGGGATGTCCGTCTTTTCCCGGTCGTTAAATACGCTTAAATATGATATTTTAATGCGTCCAGATTTCGTATATATTAGCATAAAATCGTGATTTCAAAAGTGAAAAAAAAGTATATAGGTGCCATCAGCTAGAATCGAAACCGAAACTGTAGCATTCAAAGGTGGTGACGTTATCACTGTAGAAAGTGACACGCATATTAATTGATTAAAATTAAAAATAAACTAAGATCAATGTACAAAATGTCTAACGATTTATTTTCAATTTGGACCCATTTTTGACTCCTTAAAAATATTTTAACCGGCTAAAGACCCATAAAAGAACGTTTGAAAAAAGAATCATTTGAGGCCCCTAGCGCCGCTCTTCGACTTTTAGTTTCGGAGGAGATAGAGTTTGAAAATATGGAGACGGACAGGCACACATATAGCCTTTTATATATTAGATTTGGCAGAGATGAAAAAGAAAACCTACGCGAACCAGTGAGCCAAAAATCAAAACGGCTCCATCTAGGAAGCGACACAAAGCAATCAATTCAGTGTAACCAAGTCAGCGCTGTGCAACACCTGTGCTGTCATTATACAGCCCGGAGAGAAGAATTACAGTATCAGCGAGTACATCCTCTCATGGTCTGGGAAATACAGGACGACAACAAGCACATGCATCACGGGCCATGTCAAAGGTCAAAAGACGCTCCGCACAGATTAAAAAGAAGCCTTAACAATAACATGAGAATGTGATAGATTCACAGATAACCTCATTAGCTTAAACGTCTATGTTGAAACAGATCAGAAGCCATTCGTATCTCTACTAGGAAGCAAAGACATCAGTGAACTACGAGCAACAATACAGCGATTCCACATACGCCTAATGCGTTATGACTATACTATTCGCCATGTCCCAGGCAAATAACTGTACACAGCCGATGCCCTCTCAAGAGCCATTGTAGAAAAATATCAACTTAAACAGGATAGAGATCTCGGAAAAGACACCCACAGTATTTGTCCATGCTATAATGAGCTCGCTGTCCGCCACCGATAAACGCCAAGTGTCTTGTTTAATAACACAACAATTAGTCTGTCATGACTAAGCTTAAGATTGCATTTTCATTGGATTTTCACACTTAAATTATGAATATCATTTTTATTAGTTGGTCATGTTTGAGTTTGAAATAAAATGTCCGTCTGTCTGTAGCTCTTAAATTTTAACTAGTATTTTTATAAGTCTGTTAGGTATAAGTTTAAAATATTAGATATGGTGTAAAAAATAACGAAGACACGAAGAACGTAAAAAAACGACATTATTTTTGCACCAACCTAATAGTTTTTTCATTGATAAATTCGCATGAAGAAGAACCCACCTTACTAATGTATCCTTGCTCGTACCTTTCGATTTCCTTCCCGTGTTTTTTTTTTTTTTTTTTTCCTCATCTACTCTGAACCCTTTAGCTTCATTCTCCTGTCTTGATTCTGAGAGAGAGAGGGGCGGGGCGAAGAGAGAGGGGAGGGGGAGAAGGGAAATAGAAAGGGAAAGAGAAAGAGGGAGAGAGAGAGAAAATGAATAAAGAATGAAAAGGGGGAAGGGTTATTTCTTACCACACACGCGCGCGCGATTATCAAATCACAGCGTGGTAACATTGTTACCCTAACATGATCGGTAATCCCGCTACTTCTTTCTTTCACCTTCCATATGATCGCAATCAGCGCACATTTAGTCCGAAGGGTGCCTCATGCCCACCCTGCTTGAGCACCTGCACATGTTTCATATTGTATGTCGCAACTATGTCCAGCCTTCCAGCGCAGTTAAGTTTCTGATATCAAATATCTTTTCCTCTATATCTATTCTTTCTCATAGAAGAGAGCTTGCTAATCTTTCTCTACCCTATAATAATGTTCACAGGTGCCCGACTGAGCATCAATCTATTGCTCTCCTGTGAAACATTCAAAACAAAACTCATCTAGCTACAACCACTGAAAATAGTTTCTCTATAAATATATTTAATACACACACACATACATATATATGTATTCATATATAAAAGTCATTTTGCGTGTGTGCGTGACTTCCTTTCTCATAGGTTCCGAAACGGCTGAGCTTATCTTTTGCAAATTTCACGCAAAAGTAATTTAGATGTCTGGCAATGTTCTTATATAGGCTTTGTATAGAAATTCATCCGATAAGTATCGAAAATCCAAAAAATCCGATGTTAAAAAGTGATAAAAAGATTTTTTACATGGAAATATTTTACGTTACACCGGCTAGGGGAAATAATAAACTCTCAGTGAATCATTTTCGAAAATATCCGATCATAAACATAGTCTTTCTCTATTATAGATAAAAAGGAAGAAATTTTACAGGGGAATATTTTACGTTACACCGGCTAAGGAAAATAATAAAATCGCAGCAAATCATTTCTTCTATAAAAAAAATAAACAGGTTTTTATCATCTGGAGATATAGCGCAGTGGTAGAACATTCAGCCTGGGTGTACCTAACCATTTTTTTTCTTATTAATGAGTTCAATTTATGATAGAAGAAGTACCAATTAAATCGCCTCAAATACTTTTCTTCGTTTGCATATTTTAAAACTAAACATTAATCAGAAGTGACTGTTTTCAGGGCATTCATTGTCACGCCCAAATAATAGCTGACGTGAGATTGTAAACAAACACGAATAAGGTTTGATTAACGACATTATCATTATTACTGTTTTAATTTTAACTTTATTTTATTTTATTTATTTTATTCTATTTTTTGCGACTTAGTCCACCTGGCAATAATCAACTAGATTCTATAATATATCATGTTTAAGAATATTTCACGACTGGTCACCACCGAGCGGCTAGCTAGTATATATATATATATATATATATATATATATATATATATATATATATATATAATGTATACTCCCATCGATTTCGACGTGTGAGCTCTGCCACAACGACTAAGTTACTCGGAAATCCACACAAATTATTTGTTTATAGTGGTTAAGGCCTTATGCAAAGCCAACCATACTTTTTTGTGCACTTGCTTATCGTTAATGGCTGCCACTAGACAGAGCAGACAGTAGACCTCTAATAATTCATAGATAATATTACATATATATATAATATTATATATATAAACCTGATGAGTCCCAGCGTGGATGAAACGCGGAATATTCTGTGTAGCTTAATCATCATATATATTTTATATATATATATATATATATATATATATATATATATATGTATATATATAATAGGATATATATATATATAATAGGACATATATATATAATAGGACATATATATATATATATATATAATAGGACATACATATATATATATATATATATATATATATATAATAGGACATATATATATATATAATAGGACATATATAATAGGACATGTATATATAATAGGACACACAGACACATATATATATATAATAGGATACATATATATATATAATAGGACATATATATATATATATATATATATATATATATATATATATATATATATATATATATATATATATATAAATGTCCTATTGTATAAGCTCCAATAATTATTGTTGAGCTTGGCATTATCTGGATAAGTCTCCTTTTGTGGAATTGATCTTTCTCTTTTCCTTTTACATTAAGATTGGTCAATGGGAAAATTATTCCCAACAAGCATTTAGGTAAAAATGCACTTTCGTATAAATACTTGAATTCATTCAAGAAAGTATCGCTAACAAAAACAAATAAAAACATCTACGTAAAAGTGATACATTTAGTAGTCCGGCGAGGTTAGCACCGTGGTAGAGGTTTATGCTTCTTATCACGAGGTGCCGCTTTCGAATCTCGCTAGATTCGGCCACTCTGATGAGTCATGGACGACGAAACACGTGTCAGTGGATAATTATATTTTAAAAATAATATATATATATATATGTATATAATATATATAATATATATATAATATATGTATATAATATTTAGGCACCGCCAAAACTGGGGGGGGGGGGCAGGTCAGTACTTTTTGACGGACCGTCTTTTTAAAAATCTACCAAAAATCAGGTAATTATCCGATCAATACGAAATTTTCAGCGATTGTTAGGAGAAGAATGAACTTTATAACAGTGTACTTATTTTTCATAAACGATATTTATATATATATGTATTTTTGCTTATAACCCCCCCCCTTGTTTTGAAGTGGGAACAAATATGCTTAAAATAATCATCTGAAACTAAACAAAACATATTGTGTTGTTGTAAGGGACAGAATTATAGATTCAAAAAAAAAAAAAAAAAAATTGTTTGCATACCTTATTTTGACGTCTGAATATCAGAACTTCGATTGTGTTTAATTATCCCGCTTTTGAGTTTTGAAGTGTGAAATTCGGTGAATATGTTAAGTAAAATAATTAATTTAAGTTAAGCAAAACAAAAAAAAATTTTTTTTAATATTTATACGAAAAAAGCCATTTTAAAATTTTTGATAAATAAATTAACAATTTTTTTTAGCGAGCCGAATAATGCATGACCATTATTAAACAGGGCATGCTTTGAATAATCGATACAAAAAAAAATTCGATAAATATTGTGCTCTTTGTGTTAAAAATAGCATCATTTTTTTCGATCCCGTTTGAAAACGTTTGCCGCCTTTCGACTACGGTGGACCAAACGTGCTGAAATAATTTTTTTTTATTCTGCTTTAAATTGCCCCCCCCCCATTTTGGGGAGCCTAGCCCCCACACACATACACATTAAAAACCAAACTCATACAAATGGTCACCCATCTGGTACTGGCCAGCCTCAGCTTAATAATACATTGAAATTTTCGTCACTGAAAAATAAGTTTTTTTGGCCTGTTTGGTCTTCCATAGTTTTCTTATCAAACGAAAACGTAAACAGAGTCGATCTGAACTCTACGTCGACGCGAAATATCTGGTTACCTATATGAATAAGTGGAATTATTTGAAATTCAGGTACTTATATTATAATATTTTTGCATATTCTCTTAGAAAATCATCCTAAATCTTAGTTAGACAATAAATAAATAAATTAATTATTTCAAAAACCCTTTTTTTTTAATATTTAAATACGTTTTTTGTGCAAGACAAAAAATGTCAATTGTTAACTTTTTGGGAAAATTTAACATTTAAAATTGAATTAAAAATAGTAGAAAAAGTTTTACATTATTCTGTTTTCTATATGATAAAATTCAGGGTTTTATCTTTCTGGGAAAAAAAAGTTACTCAGAAATAATGGATTTTAATAAATGTAATTTAGTTTTAAAAAACAACAACAACTTGATTTTGCGGCCATTTTTGGCGGTGCCTAATAATATTATATGTAATATATATATGTATAATATATATGTATAATACTCTATATTTATATGTATTATATATATATATATATATATATATATATATATATATATATATATATATATATATATATGTTGACCCCCAAAGAACAGGCCCAACTCTAATTAGGCCCCGTTTCTTAGTGTTTTGTCCGAATGAAATGAAACTTTGGTCATAAACTAGTTTATTATATTCAAAACATCGCATCAAAACAGTAGGGTCTTTGGCCTTTTTTTCTCCGTTCTACAGCATATGTTCTAGATGGCCTCCATTTAGCTTTTGTTTTTTGAGGGGTCACCCTGTATATAAAGATTATTATGTTATAATAAATATATACCTCGACGGGCAGATATGACAATATACCTCAACAGGCAGACATGACAAAAATCTCTATTATGTAGAAGTGCTTTGGAGTATTCGTTTTAGTGTGTGTGGGAAGTAACGGAAATGGGATTAAAACTGAGAAAGTACAACGCATAGGGACTAAATAATAGAATTTACGAAAATACTTTAACGTCGCAAGTATTGCTTCCCTAAGGGCTACAAGATGGCCATCTTTAAATATAATGCAGATTTTAAAAAACGTAAATATTTTTACCTACCTAAAGCTAAGCAAAACTTCCATGAGCAATGTTTCTTTTCTAGAACTGCACGTCTGTAGAACATAATACCGCCGTACTGCTTCCCAACTGACTGATCGGTTTCAAGTCTATGTAAACAAATTCTTGTTGAGTTGTCTTCTGAAATAATTAACTTCTGCCGAATCGCCATCATTTTGCCAATCATGAAGGTGTTGTCTCACCGTCCACCTGATTTAATCCTTATCCTCGAGTTCGAAAGGATGCACTTGAAAAAAAATTCGGAGGTTAAATCGGTCGAAACGTTGTAAAAATTATAACCAAGATGAAAATAGTAGTCCGAAAAATCCAAACGTTACACACGTGTTCTCCAGACAAGTGATATGTGCAAACACAGTGTTGAAGTAACCAAGACTCAAAATAAGGACGTGCTTAGGGCACCAATGAAAAAGTGGACACTACAGGGACAAGGCAGGGTTGGTGCTTTGTCTTTGTTTTCAGTTTCCAATGATTTTCCAGAATGGCCCAAAAAAGCAAAAAATGAAAGAAAAAATAAGTACAAAACAAATAAATGTTGCCAAACGCAAGCTAAGTAACCTTTCTGTTTAGTTGAATAAGTTTTGTTTTGTTTTATTTATTTATTTGTGTGTGTGTGTGTGTGTGTGTGTGTGTGTGTGTGTGTGTGTGTGTGTGTGTGTGTGTTTTAACTTATTTTAAGGTGATTTTTACAAAAAGAAAAATGTAGTGTCAAGTCTGTCGGGTAAAAATGAAAAACAAAATGGTTGCCGCATTTAGCTTTAGTCGAACTTCTCAGCTTCGCACAACTGATAACATTTTTTGGGTGTATTTGTTCTTTCCGGCACATTTTTATTTACAATTCTAAATTTTATAATGATATAATTCGCATAGTTATTGTTTAAAAATAGGAATTATCGTTAGGTTTAATTACCATTGATAATCAGTTTTGTGGAATCCTCATTAGTATTCAACTATGTCAGACGAGAAAGAAAGCAGTGAAGTTTTTTTTTTTAACTTCATTGTAGATTTTTGTTATTTTCTTTGTTATAAAACGCTACTCTATTATTTTTCTATTTTAAGCTATCATTAGTTATCTCCCTTTGGAATAATTATCCTTTGGAATACATTTTTTTTTTTTTTTTTTTTTTTTTGTCGGTGGAAAATTAGTCGGAAACAGAAAACGCTATTCGACTCAGAATTTCTTTATTTTCTTTATTCATATTTTACTAACTAGTTACGACTTATCAAGGTTAAAATCCACTCGAGAATAAATATTACAGATATGGATTTATTTGTAGTTGAATGATACTATGAAAGGATTGAAAATAATGAATGAATAAAATTAGTGTTTTTTATTATTATTATTATTATTAGTAGTAGTAGTAGTAGTAGTAGTAGTAGTAGTAGTAGTAGTAGTAGTATTCTTATTATTATTATTATTATTATTATTATTATTATTATTATTATTTCTCACGGAGTTTTCACACAGATAATCATCAGAAATTATTCACTGACAAAACCCGGTGGTGTTCCCTAGAGTCTGCAAGACAAGTCCCCCAAGATTTCCAGTACTCTCGACTTTTTCGGTAACCTTTGCAAGTGGGTTTGCGTAATCGCAACAGCCGCTTGCCATTGACTTCTCGCTTGAAACTACCATTGGTCTTTACTGGAATTTGGATGACAACACGTCGGCCTAAGGTCCCAGTTCTTTTCGTACTCATCTGGTGGAGGTCTGGTTAATGCGTTCACTCCTCAGTCTTCCCATCCTAGTTGATCCTTCACTATTATTTCGTTTGATGCTAGTCGATGCTGACGCTATAAATTTTTTTTTCTGGTGGGTGGGGGCAGTTAACTTACAATTTTACGGTTTTAGTTTTCCTGGTTCCCTGAGATATTTCTGTATAATTTTGTTTTACTTCTGTTACAGTTTCCATATGGCTGATTAGCGTTTGTAGCTCGCGTTCGTTAGTTTCCGCATTTGAAGGTTTTCCTTAAGATTGCAGCTGTTTTCAGTATTATTGTCTGTTGAATAGTCTTAGTCTTCCACTTGATTCCAGATTTATTCTAATATATTTTCCAAATTTCTTGGGACTGTTTCTAGAGCTCCTACAATTATTGGTATTATATTGGTTTTCTTCATGTTCCATATTCCCTTTTAGTTCTTTGAAAAGTTCGGCATATTTGTTTCGGTGTTCTGTCTCTTTTATCTTCGCTCGATGGACTGCTGGGATAGCAAAATCTACAATTTGGCAGCTTCTTGCTTTTATATATATATATATATATATATATATATATATATATATATATATATATATATATATATATATATATATATATATATATATATATATATATATATATTGCTCAATTGGTAGAGTGCTTGCCTCGTATGCAAGAGGCTCGGGTTTCGAATCCTGAGTTCGGATGTGTCTAACTGATGAGCCCAAATAAGGGCGAAACTTGAGTCTTGGACTTCCAGTTCGTTTAGGGTCATGGCTCTTGTGGGGCGCGACGTTGTTTGGCTGTGAAATTTATATATATATATATATATATATATATATATATATATATATATATATTATTTAGTAGCTTTTTTTAATTGTTTTTTTTTCCTTCTTTTTTTGGGGGGAGGGGGGTATTTTCTCGAAGCGGCGAGCCGTTTTCCTGGTTTCTGCTTCAGTTGGTAGATTAGATATTGTGGCTCCACGTGTTCATGTTTCGGCCATTACTCAAGCGAATTCGATCTCTTTACGTCATAACGAGTAGTACTTTAGAAAGTGATGTTTTCCTTTGATTATGTATACGCGCGTGCGTGCGCGCGCGCGTGTGTGTGTGCACATTGTTTTTTCTCAGCTGTCTGACAGGAGACAAGGGGCGTGATTGTCCATTATTTAATTATTCTTATATATATATATTATCTGATTATATATATATATATATATATATATATATATATATATATATATATATATATATATATATATATATATAATCAGACAATGCCGCAATCCAAATAGACTATGAAAATTTTATAATATAATTCTAGCAAGTGTAAAATGCCACTTGAATTCTTTGTAACTATACGCTTTGTTGAAGAGAGTAGACACATTCTACAGCCAGATTTGATCGCTGTTTGCTTGTTCTGCGTTATGCAATAGACTTCCTTGTGTGCGACGTGATTTTGAGATCGGATGTGTAATACTCGCGAGCCGAAATTCAAATCTAGGACTTCCGGTCTGTAACATTAAGAGTTTATGTAGGTTGCAGCGTTGTCTTATTGTGGAAATATAATATAATCTCACATTAAAAATCATATAAATACGTGTGTGTGTGTGTGTGTGTGTGTGTGTGTGTGTGGGTGGGTGTGTGGGTGTGTGTGTTTGCGCGCGCGCGCCTCGACGGACGGACGGCTTTGATCCGAATTATTATTTACCTCTCAAAGCAGGGGAAGCTGGACATTTTTCTTATTTTGCTGCTGTGGAAATCTGGTGAATAACTACCTTTATGGGGTGTCTTTTGTCTCACAAACGTACGAACAGCAGGCGTATGTTATCTCTATCCGTTACGACCTTGTGTTTCTCGCATCTACGCGACTTACAGACTATGTTTATTTTTTTTAATTTACTATTAACCGATTCTTTATTGAAAGAGAAAATGCAATAGCACGAAGTATCAAAATGAACATTTTAAAATAAACATTACAAATCGTAGTAAAATATAAATTTAATCCACCAGAATGCATTTTAATTTCTTTGTAAACAAGTAAGCCATTTTAATATATTGTTAATAGTTGAAAGGAAAAAGAATAGATTATTTCATGTGCTTCAAAATCTTAAAGGAATTTGGCAGCATTTACAAAAAAAAAATAGCAAAAAACTAACTCCTCAGATGGGAAGATGATAAAGCCTGGGAAAGTTGACCATACTGCAGACCGACAGAGAACAGCCCATCCTCAAAAATTACATGGACTCAGCTGGTTTGATTTGGGTGTGAAATAATCCCGAATGTTTCATGGTATTTCTAAGTAAAGGTGAATCAAACCATACAACAAGTTTACGATCCAATATGTATAATTGATAATGCCGTTGGAGTTTATGTCAAAAGCATAAGAATATGATAAGATCTCGCAATAAATCACGTAAGAAACGAGAATGGGCGTGTATTACACTAACCAACAAAGTGGCAAATCAAGTGCGAAATCATTCCTTTCTTTAATGCGTTGATAATGAAGTGAGTGTTGTTAGTCGAGGCCAGGAGAAAGCAAGAATCAATGAGTTGGGCGGGAATGCGACCAAGATATGAGGAAAACGATAACAATTACGCGCTAAGATCTTCTGACCAACTTAACACTATTCATTAAAAAACGTGACTTCAGCAAGATATCAATTCTGTGTGTAGTGGCGTCCAGAGAGAGGGCTGGGCGACGGCCAGGGTTTTTCAATCGTAGAAGGGAGGGCAACCAATCATATTCAAATTATATTCCTTTCTATACATATACTTTTCGTTTGTAAGGTGTATGCTTTAATCTTTGGGCAGAGAATCAAGGAGTTGATCCCGGTCATTAACAGGGCATCCAGATAGATTATGCGTGGTCGCAGTTAAAGTTTATCAAACTTAATCGTGACAGACCAACAGAAATGTTATTATAAACGTAAGTGTGGCCGACTTGTCGACAAAGCCTCGAAGAGTGATGCAATAACAATGTATGAATAATCAGAAAAAGGAACGTTCTAATCCTCATCTGGCATCAATTGAATTGGATGGCTTTCGCCTTGAGGAGGCCTCAAGTTTTGACAAGCTTCTGGGCTTGACCTTTACTCCTGACCTTAAATGGAAAACGTACATCAAATCTGTTGCCAAGGCCGCTGGAAAAATGGTGGGATCGTTCTATCGATCCAGTAGATATCTACCTACTGATGCAATTCTCTATCTATATAAGAGCCAGGTACGTTCAAGGATGGAATACTGTTGCCACATCTGGGCAGGAGCTGCTAGAAAGGACTTGTCCTGCCTTGATAAAGTTCAAAATAGACTTCGTAGCCTCGTACGAGATGTCCTTTTCTCTTCTCTGCAACCTCTATCTCACAGAAGAAATGTTGCGAGTTTGTCTCTGCTGTATCGTTATTTTCATGGAAAGTGTTCGACTGAGCTTCAGTCTATGGTCCTCCCTCGCCAAACTTTCACAAGAAACACTCGTCTAGCTGAAAACACTATCAATAATTTCCCCCACTCGTTATCTGTGCCTAAACTTATACGTAGATTCCATGAACAAAGCTTCTTTCTTAGAACTGCACGCTTGTGGAATTGTCTCCCGTTTTCCTGCTTTCCGGCTGACTACAATATGGTTGTCTTCAAGTTTAACGTAAACAAGTTCTTGGTGCGCCGTTCCACTTGTTAACAAATTTACCAAATTTCCATTACTAATGATTACTATATTGTCCAATTTCTACTGTACACTCTTTAACCTTTATCCTCGAGTGGCCTCTTGGCCATTGATAAGTGGTGATGCCTATGTAAAAAAAAAAAAAAATTCACCAGTACTTTAATGGAATGTACTCTGATGAACTCATTGCACGTGTACTCCTTGATTAACCTGGCAAGCAGCAATATTCCCACCTATTAACTGTTGAGGTCCCCAAATACTGGTAAGCCTCCTATTTTAATAGTTTCTTTACTCGGGCTGCTACATGTTGGAATACCTCTCTGTTTCCTGTTTCCCAGATTGTACTAACACGTCGAAGTTTAAAAGTTATGTTAAAAGATATCTCGCTCATCCTTTCACATTATTCCTAGTAGACATAGTCCCAAATATAGTGTGTCCAAAAAGTCACTAAATGGTTTTCAACTTAAATAGATTCTCTATTTTGGATATCCTTCTGTAATTTTAATGGTGAGGCTTTCATATTAAAGGATGACGCTGTGTTCATATTAAAAGAGCTATGATGGGGGCATTCATATTGAAGAGAGACGGTGAGGACATATATATAACAATGATGAGGGGGGGACACTTATGCAGTTCTAGAGTGTTTCTTACAACATATATTAGCGAGGAGAGAGGGTGATATATGCACAATTCTTATATTTCTTGTAACACGTATAGAGAGGAGAAGGGATACATATTCTTGTAATAAGATGTTTAACACATTACCTTTTAATTTGAGAATGACGACGCGAAGACAACAGTTACAACTATCGATGGTGATCCTTTATTTCATTGGACCGGTCGAATGATGATGACGTCAGGAATTCACATTTGCTCTACATAGTTTAATCTTTCTACCCTTCGCTTCCCTTTGGGTAGCTGACCACTCTGCCAACTGACTGACTCTCCTGATGTCTGCTGACTAGCAAACATAACTGTTCTGCCTGAACTGCTGCCATCTGACTAACTGTAGCTGCTATATTGAGAATCCCCCTTTTGCTATGACGTCAGAAGTGTGGTTCCAAAACGTGACCTACACACGTGGCTAAGTAGACGTTTTCCAAACACACTTTTGACAACAAAGAATTCTCAACTAACCTAGTTTTTAACCTAACCTATTTTTAATGATACATTTTTAATTTGTATTGTTCATTATTTCTAGCTGACATTTTTAATTCAGTTTTTCATAAAAGAACGAACAATCAATTCCTTGCGAAATGAAAAACTTGTAAACTATTTGAAGTTGCACTGATGCAGAATAATAGACTTTTAAAGCAATGAATCTTGCACTGATGCAGAATGAAAACCTAAAATCTACTTGCATCTGCACTGATGCAGTATTAAAAACGAAAAGGGATCCGCAAATGCACTAATAGAGAATTATGAACCTTTAAATGACTTGCAGCTGTTATGATGAAGGACAGAAATAAAAACAAAAATGGCACGATAAAGGGAACCCACCTTCTTTGCAGCAACCGTGGCAATGTCCTCAATGCATTTGTCCCAATTCATGTTGTCTGTGAATATTAAGCCGACGAGTTTGAAAGATGAGCTCTCATGTAGGATGTTATTTGTCATTTCAATCAGTGGTAAAGAATGGTTTTTTTAATTGTTAAAGAAAAAAGGTTTAGTAATAATAGCATTAAATGTTACCACCCACTTACAGCAGCCTTCCACTACAGACGGAAGGTCGATTTCTACGCTTTGGATACGTATACATTCGTTTTCCCTTGTGTCTATTATAGAGCGTGGTGTTATCAGCAAATATTCCTATCTCTGAATCAATTTTATGAGAGAAGTCGTTTATGATTATCGGGAATAGTAATGGTCCAATGCTCGACCCCTGAGGCATACCTGCATTAATATCGAGGAAAAGCTAGATTTTTCTCTTGTCTGCGAAGGATCTGATTATGTTAAGTATTCGTCCAGATTAAACACATTGTTTAATTTACATAGAAATCCTTCATCCAAGACCTTATTAAAGGCTTTGGATATCTCAATGGGCTACTGCGTTAGCCTTCCCTGCCTTATCCAACGCATTGCATATGCGTTCAGACATGACGGTTGTAGAAGCAGGCCTTTCTGCGCTACTAGATACCACGTGTCTTTCTGTGTTGTCAGCGGATGTATTCGTAGTCGAACTACACGTCCCGGGTATTTCACAGGAAAAAATAAAATAAAATAAAAACGAAGAAGCTTTAAAAAAAACAAAAAAACGCTCACCTGTGGTCCAGTGGAGGTTCTAAAATGTGTTCTGTGAGTGGATGTCTTTCATCCAATCACGAAGCATTTAGAAAACGAATCCAGTAATAATGTTCTATTAGAACCGATTATAGCTTAACAACTTAATCCGTTGCGCCGAACTACTCTTACAATTAATACTGGATCGCCGAACTTGGACTTTACTGGATCGTCTGAATGTAATGTTGGATCGTTCCAATTGGATCATCGAACTTACACGTTATACTCAGAAATCGGTGAGTGGGTGATTTGGAAAATTTGAGATAAGTTGAGACATTTTAAAACCAGTTGTAATAATGTAACACTTCAATAAACAAACAAAAAACTTTCAATGAAGGGGTGCATATGGGATGTACATGGGATTTACATGCGATGTACATTGTTTTTTGTTTTTTTGTTTTTTTTTTTCACTCAAACGCGTACGTTGCGCAGTTGCTGCTAGTTTTCTATTTTTTTTTTTTTTTTACTTTTCTCTGTTTGCCGTTTCTTGTATTGTTGCGTCGTCTAGTGGCTGTCGATCTTCTGTTAACTGAAGACGAACAAAACTCGTGCATGGAAATAGAAGGAGATTTGTTGGCGGTTTTAAAGGTTTTATTGGGAAGAGAGGTGCGTTCACAAGGAGAGAGACTAAAATTAATTCATTATAAAAGAATATGGGAAGGTATTAACAGAGTAAGAGTTGGATATGTTGGAATTCTAGGAGTCGATGTCAGTATATGAATTGCTGAAATCTTAGGAGGTGAAGACAGATATTTAGGAAATCAAAGAGTCGAAGTCGGATTTTTAATTTCATGAAATCTTAGATTTCAGAGTCTGGGAAATCTAGGAGTCAGAGTTGGAACTGAAATTTTTGGAATCTTGGAAGTCGAAATTGAAGGGAGTAAGAAGTCAGTATTGGATTCGGATTTAATTCTTCATGTATTTTTTTTACGTAGCTTTAAAGAAATGGTCGACGAACGGACAGTCTCGAGAAAATTCACTTAGATTCCTACATTGTTGGGCACGTCCAGTTCGTCAGCTACAAGGACTCCGACTAACTCGAACTCTGTCTCAATCCTCGAACATGTGATCATGTATTATTTAATCACCGTGTGTGTTTTGTATTGGGAGCTGACTGCTAAACCCCCGCATTAATCATGCTAAGTGTATTGGGCGCATCTCCGTTCGCCGCCAGGTCGTTTCGACATATACTTAATATAACATTCTCGAAAGCCATACTAGTTAACATAATTTCTATCTACCGGCATAGTGTCCCTGTATATGACATTATTATTAATGGAGATTTGCACTTGTTCCTCCCACTAAAAGAGTTATTTTCTCGATGTTCTGGTTTATTTCAAAGCTAGTTGCAAATTAAAACAACATATGTCATCATTTCTTAAGTTTTACGAAGAACCGGTAGTGGAAATAAAATCTTACCTACGCACACGAACCGATTTTTTATTGTGAAACTTTACCTTTTTATGTCACTCGTCCGAATAATGAAGGAGAAACAAATAAAACACTTGTGTTTTGTTTGTTTGTTTGTTTGTTTGTTTGTTTGTACTTGCAAAACAAAACGTCGAACAAAGAATGTATTCACAAAGCGTTTCGCTCTATTCGTGTCATGCACAATTAACAGAAGAACGATTGTAATCTTTCATCACTTTTCAGTGAAACCACATTGAGACACCGGTTTTAATCCAATCACCGTAATTTAGTGAAACTGAGCCTGTTTGGTATTTGAACGAATGGCTATTTCGAACTACTGGGTGATGTAAGCAAACATTCCATCTAATGCAATATATATGATACCACCGTATATACTATACCACAGCATATATTATACCTAAGGATATATTATACCACAATATATATTATGCAATAATAAACATTACACAACAATATATATTATACCACAGTATATATTATACCAAATATATATTATAACATAATATATATTATACTTCAATATATATTATACTTTAATATATATTATACTACAATATATATTATACCACATTATATAGTATACCACAATATATATTATACCACAGAATATATTATACCACAGTATATATTATACCACAGTATACATGTCGGGAATTAGTAGGATTCTGTGTAACTTAATTGTCATATAAATTTTTGTAACTAACTATATGAGAGCAAGAAATTTGAATTGACGGCTTCGCATTAAAACAAATGACGCAAGATGTTAACCATAAAAAATGTTTACCGAAGATAATACAGAATATTATAAAAGAAAATTAAAGAAAAGAAAAACGTATAAATCGGTACATGAAACATAAAGAAAAAGAACACGTATCATGGAAATAGAGTGAAAGCGGGGGCATCTGATTTCTTATCACATCATTCTTTGAACAGTTTTGTACTCGCTAACTCATGTGGCGATATACATATATATATATATATATATATATATATATATATATATATATATATATATATATTTAAATAAGGGAGTGGTCACCAACAATGTGTATTTTTTAACATTATTTTATTATTCCGTGTTTTACTTTTTCAGTCAAAATTATGTTTAGATCATTGTAATAATGTTTTTAAATCATTGAAATCGTTTTTAACGCATTTCAAACGTTCTGTGAAGCGTCCTCTTCAGAAAGTATTTAAAATGTTTAGAATATATTCAAGACGTGTTAAAAATGTAAAAGAACATTTTTGTAGTTCATTTGAAATGTTAAATATACATCTCTCGTTGGAATTTCTTAACCCATTCTCTCTCTCTCTCTCTCTCTCTCTCTCTCTCTCCCTCTATATATATATATATATATATATATATATATATATATATATATATATATATATGGATGGTAGATATATATATATATATATATATATATATATATATATATGGATGGTAGATATATATATATATATATATATATATATATATATATATATATATATATATATATATATATATGGATAGTAGATATATATATGGATGGATGGATGGTAGATATATATATATATATATATATATATATATATATATATATATATGGATGGTAGATATATATATATATATATATATATATATATATATATATGGATTGTAGATATATATATATATATATATATATATATATATATATATATATATATATGGATGGTAGATATATATATATATATATATATATATGGATGGTAGATATATATATATATATATATATATATATATATATATATGGATGGTAGATATATATATATATATATATATATATATATATATATATATATATATATATATATATATATATGGTAGATCAAATTTTGCAAATTTTGTTAAATATTCTATCGCGCTTGGTTCCTGTCGTAACTCCACTGCATTCTTATTGTGTCATTTAGGTCAGAGGGTAAGAAATGTAAAAACTAGTTATTCTACTTAAATATTTGCATTTCTACTTAAGATCAGTGCTTTCTGCTTAACCGTAATGGACGTGAAGGCAAACGGACCCCGAAAATCTCGCGTGTTTTTGTGGCATTTATTAGAGTAAATGAGACGACTCGTGCTGTCTCCATTTTAAACACTCGGGATTGCAAAAGCGAGATGAGTCCTGTAATGCAAATATATTCGTTTTGCACGATCGGTGATATGAAAATATCCCTGGCAGCGAACTGAGTTATGTGAATGAGTCGTTTTTGTGTTCAATACAAAGAAAAAATTACGATTATAGATTACTAGAAGGGAGACCCGACGTTGCTCGGGATTGAATATTTCACACTCCTATATTTTTATTATCATTGAAATCTGTGAAATCACCCGGGTGGAAGCTTCACATGCCTCCATGCAGTAACTTAGTCCAAAATATATGTTCTTCTACATTGCACTCTAGAGAACCTAGTGTTTCTTTTATAAAATTATTTTACATAAACTTCTTTCCAGTTAACGGAAAAAAAAAGATATTAAGAAATTTACGTGCGATGTTTGAACCTACAGACCACGTCATGCAAAAAAAAAAAAAAAAAAAAAAAAAAAAACATGTAAATTTATAAAATTCTTTGCAGTTAATGAATAAAATTAAGAAATTTATGTGCGGAGTTTGAACCTACAGACCACGTCACGAAAAAAAAAGAATTAAAAAAAAAAAACACGCTACCAACTTACCCACAGTAGAATTTTTACGGCTCGTTGTTCTATCGTTGTTGCTAAGCGACCATATGGAACAATGGCTTTACCGATGATAGATAAATTAAAATAGCGCTTTCGATTATCGATTATCGGTAATTATCAGGGGTATTCTGAGACAAAACTTATCTAAGATCACTTTCAGACTTGTACACTAAACTTCTGTAAATTTTAAAGAAAATCTGTTCAGCCGTTTCGGAATCTATAGGGAACTCGAACTCTCCCTGTCTGTCTGTCTGTCTGTCTCTCCCCCCTCCACAAACACAGAATTGCATTTATATAGTTGTATAGATTATTGACTGAAACTAAACCAATTGGCTTCTTTTTTGTCTCTCTTCTTTCTATTTTGAACCAGATCCCCAAAGAAGTGCTTTGACGTGGCTCGTACCATATGACCCCTCCAATGAAGAAACATTCAAGAAATACAAAAATATTTATAACAATGCGCTAAAAAATAACGGATACAAAAAATGCCGATATTAAATACAATAGAAACAATATAAATACGACTAGAGCTAGTAATCGAGGTAAAAAAAAAAAAAGGATTTGGTTCACCCCCTTCAACCGTATCTTTAAAACAAAATTTAAATAGGTTTCTACATCTTATAAATAACACTTCCCACCAGGCAGTCCACTACATTAAAATCTTTAACAAAGACATCTTAATACTAAGCTATATCTGTACTGAAAACCTGGAAAGAATCATAAAAAGAACAATAATAAAATATTAAGGAGAAATAATCCAACTACGGACACTAATAATAGTGGTAACAAAAAGAACTGCAACTGCCAAAAACCGACTGGATGCCCACTAAGTAATAATTACCTCACTTTTTCGGTGGTATACCAGGCTAAGATATACACCGCAGAAAACCCAGAAACAGAAAACTTCTACATAGATAGTACCTCAATGAGCTTTAAAACAGATTTAAACAGACATACACTGTCAATGATTAATAAAGTGTATTCTACGGACACCTCACTATCGGTGCACTACGGGAATTTAATCAAAGCGAACAAAACACCTTCCGTTGAATGGAAAATACTTAGGAAGGTTAAAACCTTTAGTCCATTTACTTCACCCTGGTATTTATGTTTAGCGGATAAGCTTGAGATTATTAGATTTAAGGACTGTGAAAAATTATTAAATGTTAAAGTAGAATCGGCTATGAGCTGCAAGCACTTTAGAGGCTATGCTCTAAATAAAATGTAAAAACCAAATACCTATTCCTTTCATGGTAGCTATACTACTACGCATAACCCCTAATTCCCAATATCTTAATTAATAAATAAATGAACCAGTGGGAGAGTTGAAAGGATACAAAGTGAACCGGTACACCACAAACTAATAACTATACTTACTAAAAACAAGCACACCTCTAGTGAATAACTATACTAACCGAAAAAACGTAGAAGAATAGGCTAACATAAACAACTTATTTAAATGAATGAAAGAGCCACCCCCGCTATCCCTCGACACCATTTCAAACGCTACCGCCTAATACTTAATTAAACGAACTAAAACACAATATGCCACTAATTGGATAAAGGTGAGTGTACTTTATATACTTACTAATAAAAGCACCAAACTAAAATAATCTATAATAATCTATGTAGCCAACATACTTATAAATGAAGCTTTGATATATACCTATCAGAAGCATTTTCGTAAAGCAGCGTTATATAAATAACCCAAGCACAATTTGATTTTAAATGATAACTAAGTACTCCAACCAGATAGTTTATGTAAACGGGATGATCTTCCAATACAGACAAATTTTTGCTATTATGTATCTGTTTACATATAAATGGTCTGAAAAGACCTCTCTATAACGAATCATATAAAATGACAAAATATATAATATATTCTAATAATGAGGAAGAGATAGACAACCCAAATGAAAAACTGAAAACGATCGAAATTAAGTTTATATATAGAAACCAGAACTTTTGCCTGTCTATGTAGCTCCCACGATACCACTACTACTTAAATCATATAAATAAGCCTGTATATTTGTTCACGGATTGTTAATTTGATCATATATACGTATATCATATTGAAATAAATAAACAAACAAACAAATAAATAAGTGAAAACTAGAAATAACAGAATTAATAAAAAAAAAAAGCGAAGCATAAAATGTATAAATAAATAGAGCTTATCAATAAAATAGATAAATAAATGTGCCACCCGAATAGAAAAACAAGCCATGAAGTCTTAAAATAGAGAAACAGCGCTGACAATGGTATAATAATACTTCAGATCAAAGCAAACACAGAAATAACCGTCTAATTTAAAATGAAGCCGATACCTCCCCCCCTCCCGCTGTGATAGCCTAACCAGCTCGAATCGTAATTCCCTCCTTCTCCATCCCCTCCCACCCCTACTCACTTTATTTACCGTATCTCCCTCCAAAAACCTCTACTGTCCACATTCATAAACTATACAACCCCTTTTTTTTTAAGTATAATACACACTTTAAGTACGGCATAATCACGTTGACACACCAGTTCCCGTTGGATCACCGAAGTTAAGCAATGTTGAACCTGGTCAGTACTAAATGAGTGACCATTTGGTATTTCCAGGTGCTGTATGTAGTCTCCGCTTATCTCGGCATTGTTTCCAGTCGTCTTGGACTTCTTCCTGCCACTGGACTCAAACAGTGCCGATTCAGGAGAGGTGTGGTTGGGATTGCGCAACCCTTGCCTTACAATTACACGCGCAGGTACCCTTTATCTTTCGAGACTGAACGGAGGCATCGAACATCGGTAATCCACACCCGGATATATGTTTATGTACAAAACGAATTGAACTGTGAGTCTCGTTTCAATAGGTTTCCGTCTTTGGTTTGACGAGGTGGGTCTTTTAAATAGGACCTCCGCCGAAAAATGTATGCACATATGTAACCAATAATGTTTGTATAATATACAAACAATATACCTGGTCTGTCCTCCATTGAACACTTTTTTATAATCAGGCGGGTTTCATTGGATTTTCATCTAGGAAACGAATCTATAATATATATATATATATATATATATATATATATATATATATATATATATATATATAAGAGAAAGAGAGAGAGGGGGTATGAAAACTTGATAAATAAGAAAACAAGACAGTGATTAATACGTATCGAAATTATAATAAAAGAAATGTATTGCAAACAAAACGTTTTTGTGGCTTAATTTAAAGTTCAGCGTATCTTATACTACGTTTATATGTATATTGGAGTATGACAACAATTGTGAAAACGGTCCCTTTTAATGCCTGTTAGAATAGCGTCCTGTTTTTACTATTAGAAAAGAAGAGGGGGGGAAAGATATATATAGAGTGAGCTTTTCATCTTTATACTGCCATAATTAAGTGCCTAGTGATTGGTCAAAGATAATTATTTTGTCTAATTAAACGTGTTCATTTTTTAAAACAGGCAAAAATAATTTATTAACGAAGCAGATAATTACGTTTCAGGATGTTTGCTACGAAGAATGATAATTAATATTATTTGGATTGCTCAACAATCTATTCCCATTGATTAAATAAAAAGGGCGTAATACTTGGGTTTGATTTTTAGGTTCCCACTTTCAAAAAAGAAAAAAAAATACACTTGAAGGAGATCGAGGATTGCAGCGAAACATTATTAATATAACAACCAAGATGAGACTATTTGTACCATTTGAATTATTCGAAATGCTGTTCTCATCTTGAGTGCTATTTTCACAACGTTTCGACTGAAGAAACGTTCAACTCTCTTTCAGATTAATTCTGCTGAACTTGGGAACATTTTTGTCGACCATAGGAACCCTTTATTAAACTGACGGATTCATCAACTATGACCAAATAATTCGCAATTGTATTCTTAATATCGCCCGCATTGAAGATTTAACCTTCAACCTTCAGAAGAGTGTCACTTAGAACTGATTTTTTTAAACCTAATACTTTATCCACTAAGCCACTGCTCCTTGAGGCTAGTAGTTGACTAAATCAAATAATACAAAATTACAGTTACTTCTCTATTATTGTTTTATCGACTTCCTTTCAGATTTATCAATATTATCATTTATAACTACCGAAGTTGCCTCGCGTTTGTCCGGGATAATAGTAAGTAATTTATTTTATCAATAAAAATTGGTTTCCTACTCTTGTCACACATTCCGCAAATAGGAAACATCTACATCTGTAGATAATTAAACATTTATCTTTATCTCTATCTCTACTTATATATAAAAGACACTTTGTGTGTGTGGGGGGATTGAAAGAGAGAGAGGGGGAGTTCTTGTGGACGCTGAAACAGCTGGGCCGTACAAATATGCATTATGTGTCTTGGAGTGTCTAGGATGGGGTTTGTAGCGGAATGCCTCCGATAAGTATTGGAAATCGAAAAAAAAATCCTATTAAAGAATGAACAGTCCGATTTGGACCAGAGTTAACATTCTTATACAGCCTAACATCACAAGTGCATTCGAGAAGTTTTATTACCGCACAAGCAGAAGGGCCCGACATATAAAATCAACAGTAGGTTCTTTGATAAGACAGTGGCGCGTTCGAAATGGATGTTTCTGTTCAGAGCACACTTGACTTATGATATTTGACTTTTGCATTTTAAACTTAAATTCAAGTCATTATGTAAAAATTATTTAATTAAATCAACAATAGGTTCTCTACAGTGCTATGTAGACTACAATGTATTGCGGACTAAATCATTGCGGGAAGTATGTGAAGCTTCTCCTCGTTGCAACGCGATGGGTCGCCGACTAGAG
>NC_136483.1:103254198-103266698 GCF_053919585.1 Euprymna scolopes | reverse complement strand
TACTCTAATAGTTTCTTTCCTCGAACTTTATGCCTTTGGAATTCCTCCCTGTTTCCTGTTTTCCTGGCTATACCAACATGCAGACGTTTAAATGTAATGTGAACAAACATCTCGCTACCCAACTACCCACTTATGATGCTACTATAAATCAGGTACTTAATTATCAGTAGGCCCTTGCATTCTCAGTGGCGATGTGCCTTGTTTGGGGTAAATTTAAGTAAAAACAAGTGAAAGATGCATGGTTCCCCGTGAGTGCACGGTGAACGAGGCATAAAAATGTTACTAAGTTCAGCATTTGTCCCCCTCCCCCATTTAACCTCCAAAGTCCTCAGGGGACGTCAAATCCTGGTGAAAATGAACAAACGGTGCAGTTATAGGTCTTAACATATGAAAATTTGAGTTCTGCACCATGCAAAAAAAAAAAAAGAAATGAATAAGTCCATCATTTGCCCCACCCCCATTTAGCCCCAAAAGTCCCCAAGGCCTTAGCATATTTAAATTTGAGTTCAACACCATGTAAAACTGCTAAATAGACATACACGGAAAATTTTGGGCATAATATGGTAAAATAGTCCCAAAAAATGGAGGGTTTTTATTAGCCCTAAAAGATCCCCTAGGGCACACCCAAGAGTTATCACGAAATATAGACAAACAAAATTATATAGAAATCAGTTAGAACTTTTCAGAAAGTTTTATCCAAGGCATCAATTTTTTTAATAAACACAAAAGTGTCAATTTTAGCCATTTTAACTCGAAAGTCACCTCGGGGGGGGGGGGGGCAACCGGAGTTTTCCCAGAAAATCAGTTCTGTTACTTTTTTACTCATATCATGTTTAATGTTTGTGCAAAATGTCAAAAAATTCCAAGGCGTATTTATTGAGAAAAGTGCGGACAGACGGACAGACGGACGAACGGAAGAACGGACGAACGATCGAGGGTAAATGTACAGGTCCACCCTCCTTTTGTCGGGAGATAAAAAAAATGCGGACAAATAAAACCTTACTTTAATGGAATTCCGAAACATTTAAAGACATGAGCACGTTTAAGTATATCCTAAAAGTTTGCTACATGAAAATAAATACATTTTTTTTATTCTTATTTCACAAACGTAAATCATTTGGAGTTAACTGACTTTTTGCATCTCTTGCGTGTATGTGTGCAAGCGGCAACCACCCTAGGCTCAAGGGAATATTAAATTCACAAGCGATCCCCAGTCGCATGTATATCCAGGTCAGGAGAGATGACTATGATAGCTTTTTTTTTTTTTTTTTTTTTTCAGTTTGTGCAGGAAAAGGTCGACGTCCTATTACATTCAATGCCTGGCATTCCAAAATGGTCATCCATCTGGTACTGACTAGCTCTCCACGTTGCTTAACTTCAGTGATCTAACGAAAACCGCTCTACCAACACGATTATGCCGTATAGACATTTTTCGTAGCATTTATTTATTTTTGGTCCCCCGACAAAAGGAGTGTGGGCCTATAAATTCACCTTTGTCAGTTCGTCCGTTCGTCTGACCGCACTTTTCTCAATAACTACATCTTGGAATTTTTTTTTAATTTTGCACAAACATTAAACATGATATGAGTAAAAAAAAAAAAAGTAACGGAACGGATTTTCCGGGAAAACTCTGGTTTCCCGCCCCCTAGGGGTGCTTTTCGGATTAAAATGGCTAAAATTGACACTTTTGTGCTTATTAAAAAAAATTGATGCCTTGGATTTTTATAAAACTTTCTGAAAAGTTCTACTAATTTCTATATAATTTTGTTTGCCTATACTTCGCGATAACTCTTGAGTGTGTCCTAGGGGCTCTTTTATAGCTAATAAAACACTCCGTTTTTTGGGACTATTTTACCATATTATGTCCAAATTTTTCTGCGTAAGTCTATTTAGCAGTTTTACATGGTGCTGAACTCAAATTTAAATATGTTAAGGCCTTGGGGACTTTGGGGGCTAAATGAGGGGGAGGGCAAATGATGGATTTATTCATTTTATTATTTTTTTTTTTACATGGTGCAGAATTCATGTTTACATGTTTATCTAAAACTGCACCGTTTGTTCATTTTCACCGATTTGACGTCTCCTGAGGACTTTGGGGGCTAAATGGGGGTGGGGGAGCAAATGTTGAACTTAGTCATTTTTTATGCCTCGTTAATTGTGCACTCACGGGGGACCATACATGCTTCACTTCTTTTTTTTCTTCTTTTTTTTCATCTGTAACATCTAACATTTTCTTTCTTGGTATAGAAAACTTTGATTACCGGACAACACTGAGTAGAGTCGGTTGGTTTTCAATGAAATTCAAATGAAACATTTTAATTTACATCATCCTCGATTATTTTATCATGTTTTATTTTCTATTGGAACTTCCTTCATTATCTCACTCGCTAATTTAAACGAACGGTTTATTTCGCCTTAGTTGTATGACGTCACATCCGTTTGGTGATGAATTGTAAGAAATAGAGATTGTTAAATAGTAGCAGATGGGTTAATGGAAAGGTTGTTGATTCGTTAGGGATGCACTTAACGAATGTTAGGCAAATCACATAATTTTCACTCAAGACCGCCGCCTCTTCTTCCTGTTCCCTTTCCTAACTTTTAGCCGGTGAGACATAAACGAGAAAGGGCGTGTTTTTTTTTGGGGGGGGGTCACTTCCTAAACAGAGACATCGTGAATGGAGTGACTGGTATAGTTAAAACTATTCATCCCATCTCATCTCATTTTTCACGTATGCACGCAAATTTATGTGATACTTTTGAATAAAAGCTTGTCATAAAGTAACCAACGAGAGTCGACGTGTTGTGTATCCAATACCAAATTCCAGCGAGAATTCAACCTTAAGACAATTGCGGAATGGCTGCCTGGAACCAACGGCGTCATCGAGGTTTTGTCTATCAACGAACGATCAGCCTGTGTTGGGCTTATAAAGTTTGGTTCGCCGTCGATTATGACAACGCCGGTATGAGAATTGACTTGCGTGCACAGGGAATTTTATAGAAGGTATATGAGGAACGTTTAATAAGTAATACCCTGTTCCATTTCTCATAGCAGTAGAGCAACGAAACCTGACAGTTATTAGTCTTTTTCTGCATAAAAAAAAATCAAGTTAAGCATTTCCCCCATCATTTAATGCAGCTAAAAGGGTGTATATAACAGGATTATGCAAGTAACACTACCGCCCCAAACATAAGAAGCGGCTTCCATTTATCCAACACCTTAACAACACTGACAAAATTTCTAACAACAACGCTTTCTCTCCGTCTGCCTTTAATTCATTTTTTTTTTTTATCAGTTGGTTTCTACATATGCAATTTAGCATGAACTATTCAAATCTGCAATTATGTTGTTCGTTGGTTGTTTTACGGCATACCAACCCTTTTCGGGTTATTTAATGCTGAAACCAGTTGTTTAACAGAATATATTTTTTTAAGTCGGTTTCTATTTAACCCATAATTGGGACCCTAACAGTTACTACCACTCCGGGTCAGAGTGAACCTGGGAGCAATGGCAATTAAAGGGTGGCTCCACACTCCCCAAAGCCCGCAAGTTGGGGTCTCACCATCGGATATAGTTTAAGGTCATATCCAGTAACCTGCAATTGTGAACGCAAGTACTTTTCTCTCTGGAAAACGGTTGTCCGACATGCGAAGCATCTATTATGCTGGTAAGCCGGTAAGTTTTCATGTTTGTTTTTATTATTACACATGATAATAAACGATAATGTAGAAGTTGTGTTATCAGTTTGAATAAGTTTTATTTGCTATTTGCACATTTATTGTTCTTATGGCTCTTTTAAAAATAATTTATTTAATAAGCTTCGTGAACGTTCACGTCACACCTACGATCCTCTCAGTACAAAGAGCCGATGTAGGAGTCACGAGAATTGGATTAAGACAGATGTCTAACTTTCTTACAGATGTTGTGCGCATAAGTGACTTTGTGTTCTCAGAACACTTTTCATTCCCAGCGCAGTAATCTTGCAGTTCGTGTAAACTCGCCGTTCTCATAAACAATACTACGGGATCAAATAAAACAGGATAAACTAAGTGCAGCATCTGAAAGACTATGCACTTTGTTTCTTTCTTTGTTTGATGTTTGTTTTGGTTAGAAATGTGTGATTTAGCTTTGATACGAACGTTTTAGTACTTGATTTCACCTACTCAAAGTAATTTCTACGTACAGCGGTTCTTCTTCGCCGAAGAAAGAAGTCAGCGAAACATTACGCAAAAAAAGGGAACATTCAAAAGAAACAGAGCAAATAAAAGAAGAACGTTGCCTGCCAAGAGTTGCAGGACTGGGGGATTAAATTGATTAAATTAAAGATTATCTCTTACAATGTGATTTTATTATTTGTATTGAACTATGTAGCACAATATTACTTTCCAGGTATTTATTAGTACTTATTAATTAATCTCATGTGGGTTAGTTTTTTATTTAAAATACAATGGATATTATTTTCATAGGAATGCTATTAAACTCATATTTGCTGCGTATTTTTTCTATAAAAAAGAAAACCGTTATTTTTTTTTTTTTCGTAATCGAGAAAAGTGCCAGCTTTTTCAAAACATATTTGTTGATTTTTTTTTTTTTTACAAGGGTGTCGCCACTTATCAAGGCCCAGAGGCCACTCGAGGATAAGGGTTAATATGTATACATTAGTCATTGTGATTTTAGCATAGTAAACAGTGGGAATTTTGAAACTTGGATTACTTAGGGGGACGATTCAATTAGAACTTGTTCACATTGGACTTTTTCTTTTTTTTTTTTTCATAGGTATCAACTCATTATCAAGGCCAAGAGGCCACTCAAGGATAAGGGTTAAAGAGCGTACAGTAGAAATTGGACAATATAACAATCATTAGTAATGAAAATTTGTTAAATTTGATAACTTATATGGAACGGCTCATCAAGAACTTATTTACGTTAGACTTGAAGACAACCATATTGTAGTCAGCCGGAAAGCAGGAAAACGGAAGACAATTCCACAGGCGTGCAGTTCTAATAAAAAAGCTTTGTTCATGGAATCTACGTTTAGGTTTAGGCACAGATAAAGAGTGGGGGGGGAATTATTGATAGTGTTTACAGCTAGACGAGTGTTTCTTGTGAAAGTTTTGCGAGTTATATATATTTCTCATTCCGTGGAATTTCCACAAGTCTTACTAGTATATAATTAATTAGCCCGGAGAACATTAGTCTCTTTCTCTCTCTCTTTCTATTTTTATCTCTTGGGTCAATTTCATCCAAAATAAAGCCTTTTAAGAAACCTCAGGCACGTTTCCCTTGTGTTACTTTCTGCATTTTTATGCAGAAAGTAACACAAAGGAAATATGCTTGCGGTTTCTTAAAAGGCTTTAAAAAAACCTACGATAAAAGACCCACGTTATATAAATATCCCGTATGCATAAAGAACTGTTTTTATTATTTAAAATATAACAATGGGATAGAGAGAGAGAGAGAGAGACAGAGAGAGAGAGAGAGAGACAGACAGACAGACAGATAGACGGACGGACGGACGGACGGACGGACATAGAAGTTATCACCTCTCTTTTTTTTTACACTTTTCTATTTTGTAATTTATGGCCCCGGGCAACGCCAAGTTGCCTGCTAGTACTGAATAAACGACTTCCAATATCCCTTCTCATTCAAACTTCATTATTTCTTAACCAGGAATACTTCAACGATGACGTCAAGCAACTCAATTACAAAAATTTCACTCTTCCAGAAAGGACAACTTTTCTCACCTTTCTCCAAAATGACGTATATTTGATCTAAGTGGCACCTCAAGTGTAAAGTTATAAAGGTTGCTACGGAAACAAAACTAATCGATATGTATACATGCAACTAAAGCTACCGAGATTTTATTTGTATCCTGTATATAGAGAGAGTATCCTATATCTTTACAAAGCCACCATTCGCCCATGCATGGAGTATTGTTGCCACATCTGGGCTGGTACACCTATCAGTAATCTTTCGTTTTTAGAAAGGGTCCAAAAAAAGAGTCTCAAATCTATTAGGTTCCACACTATCGGCCAAACTCAAACCTCTGTCCCATCGTCCCAATTTTGCTTCTCTGTACATGTTTTACAAATACCTTAATGAAATGTGTTCTGATGGATTCATAGCACTTGTGCCCCTTGAGACGTACATACTCCCGACTAATTCGACAAGCAGCAAAATCTCACCCTTCCACTGTTAAGGTCCCTTGATGCCTGAGAGCTTTCTGCTCTAATAGTTATTCCTTCGGACTGCTAGACTTTGGAATTCTCTCCCTGTTTCCTGCTTCTATGACTGTACTACTCTACGGAAGGTTAAATGTAATGTGAATAGATCTTTTGGTGTTCAACTCTCCACAGTCTCTTGTTAGACACGGTCTCAAATAGTAGCTCCTTACGTTCCAATTGTCAATATACCTTGTTTGTGGTGAAAAAGAGTTTAAAAAAATTTGTCGAACCAAATATTTTTTTTATCATATTGTTGGCACTATGCATATTTCTGACATTCTAGAAATGTATTTGATCAGCTATAAAAAAAAACAATGAATATTTGCCTTCACAAACGAATAAAACAGATTCTATATTTTTAAAAAAAAATCCAACAGAAATATAATCAGTATGGCCAATAAAAAAGTAACTCCGAAAAAAAAATGGCAGCAAAATCTACTTTTTTTTCTCAAATCTCTCTCTCTCTCTCTCTCTCTCTCTCTCTCTCTCTCTCTATATATATATATATATATATATATATATATATATATATATATATATATATATATATATATATATATATACAGTAAAAATCCTTTAATTTGAACTTCCTCTAAAGTTGAACTTCTTCTAGACCTGGACTTCCTCTAAACTTGAACTGTCTCGTCATTGAAATTGTATTAGCATATTTGATACGGAGTTGCAGTAAAACTGTTTACATGGTTTAGTCAGATATTGCGCATAAATGTTAATATTGGTACTATGTAATTAATGTAAATTAGCTATTAATAATTAATTTGCAAATTTTTTTTCAGGTTACTATATTTAAAATAGTGTGTAAACAACCCATCACAATGGCTTGCAACTCTAAAAGAAAACAAATGACACTGACTTTACTCGAAAAACGTCAAATTATAGAAAAATTAAATGCTGCAGTTGAAAATAGCATTATATTGAGAGATTATAAGATTGGAAGAAGTACACTGTTTTACATCAAAAAGAAAAAGGAGGAAATATTGAAGGCTGCTCCTTTCTCTTCAAATAAAAGAAATGTCAAAAGAAGGACTCTTCGCAGACCAAAGCAAGTTGAATTCGATCGAATATTGCATGAGTGGTTTGTAGCAAAACGGAATGAAGGTGTAGCAATATCTGGGCCCATGTTAATTGCTCAAGCAAAATCTCTTAAGGAAGAGTTGAATATCGCAGAAGATATGAAATTCAGTGAAGGCTGGCTTAGGAGCATTAAGAGTAGACATGGTATAAGACAAGTAACAATGTCAGGCGAACAACGGTCTGCTGATACATACGCAGCGTCAAATTATTGTGACAAATTCAAGACGATAATTGCCGATTATGGTTTAACACCAGAGGGTGTTTACAACGCTGATGAAAGTGGCGTAAATTAGAAGTGCTTACCTACAAAAACATTAGCCGGATCCGAAGAGCAGAAAATAGAAGGATTCAAATTAAATAAAGAAAGACTAACAGTGATGATATGTGCTAATGCTTCTGGAACTTATAAACTTAAGCTTCTTGTTATCGGCAAATCAAAGTGTGCCCGAGCATTGAAAGGAGTTTCGCCTTTGCCAGTATCCTATTATTGTTCACGAAATGGATGGATGAATCAACAGTTGTTTAAAAATGTTTTTTGCAAGAATTTGTGCCAGTTGTCCAGAGGCGTTTTCTTGAATTAGGTAAACCTGATTCAAAGTACTTGCTTCTGTTGGACAATTGTAGAGCACATCCTCCTGAGTCAAAACTAGTGTCATCTTCCGGGAATATTTTTGTGTGCTACTTACCACCTAATATGACTTCTCTCATCCAACCTATGGATCAGGGGATTATTTGGAACTTAAAATGTTTCTACAGAAATGATTTCATGATGAATATAATAAATAGTACCGTGAATATAAGCGATTTTCAGCGCCAATTTTACTATCAAATATGCCATATTTTCTCTCACAAGTGCATGGAATCAAGTTCGAGCAAGCACATTAACAAAAGCACGGGGTAAATTATGCCCAGCGCCAAAGGCTTCTGAACTGAAAGTATCAGCGAATACATCTTGTCTAGAAAAAATTCTTTAAACCAAACGGTTACCAATCAACCACGCTGTTCTTAAATCACTTAATGCAAATGATGTTGAAATGTGGGTGCAATGAGATGAGGAAACTACTGATCAATATCCTGAAGGCAGTAATGGTGATGAAAATAGCGACAGCTCCCATTCTCTTGACCCTAATATAAATAACCAAGAACACTCTGATGAACCAATATCATGGGATGATGCAGAAAAGTCTTTGGAGACGGTTATAAAATTTATGGAAAAAAGTCCTTACTTAACTGACAACTATGTTTTGCAAGCAATATCACTCTGAAGAAATATAATCATAAAGAAGCTACAGAACCAAGAAATTGTAAATTTTCGTGCTTGCTTACGGAATACAATAGCAGCGCCCGAGAGCTCAATCGATGAAAATAGAAACTGAAATGAGACTCATTCAATGAATAACTAAAAAAAACTGTATTTTACATAAATGTATGATTTCTGTAGATGATAACTTAGGTAATAAATATCTAATAAGTAAGAGTAGATTTAATTTATTTTCAATCTTTTTGTTCCTGGTAATAATATTTAACAATTCTTATTTGCAATATATCGTAAACTCAACTTAATATATACTTGAAGTATCATATAGCAATGAATTTCATTTACTATTTCTTAATTCTTAGAAAATTAAAGTTAACTGCAGCATATTTTTTTATCATGAAACTTGAACAGCATCCTCTAATTTGAACGAAGCGGATGTTCAAATTATAGGAGTTATACTGTATATTGTATTGATATTCATATTAAAAGCCCTTTTTCCCATTTATTTAAAACTAGCCTGGGTGCCCAGCGTTGGCCGGGTGTTTGAAGGTGTGTGTTTAGCAAAAAAAAAAAAAAAAAAGAAAGAAAAGAAAAGAAAAAGTGGTAGTAGGCTGACAGTTTCGAACCCGTACCGCGACAGAGGAAAAGAACGTGAAAAAAAAAACGTGACGTCTTTGTCGTTGCATCGCCAAACCGGAAGTGGTGACGCGTTAGAGAATGAGCTTCGTAAATTTCGGCGAAAAAAGCGACCTTTCTCTGTAGAAAACTGCCCAGATGAGGGTAAAGGAATTAATGTTTTTAGCCAAATATTCAATATTTGTCGTCCGCAGGGCCGTGCTTCCAAACTATACCGCTTTTGTAAAAATCCGTCACCCTTGTCGAAAGTTTTAAGCAGACATACAAACATACATTTAAACAGACAGGTGAGATTTATATAATAGAAGAAGAAAATACAACTTTGTTATATATGGGTCGTGGAATTGCATTCACTAGCAAAAGATCTTGCTAATTTGCATATTCTTTTAAACATTCATTTTAATTAATTACCTATTTTTTTTTTTTTCGGTTTTCTTATGGGATGATCATTTTTAGTTAACTATGACGTGTAATTATATTTATGCAGATATTCAACATGATTTATACTTGTGTAATATTTACGTAGAACAGTTATAGTAAACACAAACCTCTTTCTATATATATTTATGTTTGCGTATATATATATCTGTAAAAAATGCCTACCAACCTCCTCTGCCAGTTTTTGGTCTACAGACATGAACCTATTGTTCATGTTTTAATTTTTAGCCTTATAGCAAACATTTGCATGAAATTTTGAAGGCTTTATGAAAATTATAATACTGTTCTATGGTTTAAACTGGTGAAAAAGAACCCATATTTTCAAACTAATAAAATATGCCCAAATTTTCCTACATTTGTATATACAGTGTCCTCACAAGTCAGCTTCAGTTTTGCTGCTTTGGAATGAATTTTGCTTAGGGTTCTTCTTTTTTTTCTTCTTTTTTTTTTTTTTTTTTGTTTGGTTGTCTTCCCTGTGGCCTTGCCAGGTTACTAATATATTATATTATATGGAAAAATGCGCGCATGAAAAGTAATATTCTTAAGATTTTATTAAACCTGGAAAAGTAAAGGACAAGAAATTCAACCTGGAAAAGTAAAGAACAAGATATTCTAGTAAAGTAAAAAATAAGAATTTTTTGAAAAATGTTTGAATAAAATTAATTCATTAGTTAGTTAGTTAGTAGATGGAATTAATAATTTTATAATTTACATAAAAATGAATTAAATGATCCTAATTATGATATAATAAAATTATTAATTTTTATGTAAATTATAAAATTATTAATTCCATCTACTAATTAACTAACTAATGAATTAATTTTATTCAAACAATTTTCACTACATAAATATATGCAAATAATAGGGGGGAAATAAGTTCAATCCAGCGACTGACACCCTTTCTAACTCAACAATAAACAACAACATATGCAAATAATAAATAAAATATTTATCAATATTCAAATTTTATTTTTAGCTGCAATATTTTAAGTCTAAAAAATTCTTATTTTTTACTTTACTAGAATATCTTGTTCTTTACTTTTCCAGATTGAATTTCTTGTCCTTTACTTTTCCAGGTTTAATAAAATCTTAAGAATATTACTTTTCATGCGCGCATTTTTCCATATAATCCATGATTTTTCCAGGCATTGCTACTGTATTAATATATAAATTTATAATATTTATTAATGATTGTCAAAAAAAATTAGCTCTCAAACACACATTTATGCAATATTTATCATTCAATCACAGTAGTTCCGAGCCAGGGTCTCTACCGAGACTGCGGTTCATGAATTCGTGATCTGTATAGAGCGTAAACTAACAAAAAAGAAGATGGCACTCGGTGTCTTTTTAGATATCGTTGGAGCTTTTGACAACATACCCTTCAGTAGTATGTTCAAGTCGCTACGAGAACTCAATGTGCCACCAGTACTCATCCGATCGATTGAGTATATGGTGAGGCACAGAACAGTTCAAGTAGAACTACTGAGGGCAACTGTTAAAAGGGAAGTAGTTAAATGAAACCCCCCAAAGTGGGATTTTATCACATTTACTATGGAACTGTATGCTGAATCCTCTTTTAAAGGAGTTTAAAAATAGGAATATTTATGCCCAGGCTGATGCTGATGACATCGCATTGCTGGTCGCGGGTTCAAAAGCATCATTGGTCAGACGCATTGCCAAAATGGCATTAAATATTCCTAATAAATGGTCTAATCGAAATGAATTAGAATTCAGTAGCCGTAAAACAGAAATTGTCTTGTTTACATATAAAAGGAATTGCCAACTTGGTGACCTTTTTCTGAGTGGACAGAAATTGAAACTTTCGCAGGAGGCAAGGCTGTTACGGGTAATCCTGGGCAGTAAGCTAACCAGGAAAAGCCACATAGAAAATATTTCCTCCAAGGCGACTGCAGCCCTTATGCCATGCAAACAAATTGTGGGGAAAACCTGGGCAGTTAACCCGCATGTAATGAGGTGGATATACATTGCTATAGTATGTCCCATTTTGTCGTACGCATGTGTTTCCTGGATCCGCGGGACAGAGAAACTGTACTTGAGGAAGACACTCCAGAAGGTACAAAGACTTGCTTGTTTAATGACTTCTTCAGCATATCCGAGCACACCTACTGGAGTATTGGAGATGCTGTTGAATATCCCTCCGATTAAAGAATTCCTGAAGGCAGAAGCGATACGGGGATCCTATAGAATAGATCTCCAGGGTCTGTGGTGATCAAGATCTGTTGGGACTACTGGAAAAACAAAGAGTCACGTGGATTTGTGTAATGAGGCTAGGAAGGAACTACCGCTCTTGCATGTGCCGGGTGACCTTATGACTAAAACCAGATCATTTGAAAAGCATTTAACATGTATGGTTTATGACAGAATAGGCGCAAGAGATTACGAAAAAGAGCTGAAAAGCAACGTAATCAAATGTTATACTGATGGATCTAAAATGAATGATAGGATTGGTGCGAGTGTTTATATAGAATACTCAAACCACCTCACCTGTCAAAAATCTTATTTTCTTGATAAACTGAGGACGGTCTTCCAGGCAGAAGTCTTCACTATACAGGTATCATCGGATACAACACCAAACACCAGTCATGAGCTGGCACCGAAGAGCAGGATTTCAGACCTAAGTCTGACAAGTCAGTTCTAACATTCGGTAAACATCACGACAAAAACCGAAGAAGGAGAGATAGCGCATGTTTAAGGCTTTTGAATCTGAGGTTCTGATCATGGAAGAGGTTCAGCAACAGGAAATAGCTATCCTTTCAGATAGTCAGGCAGCTATTAAAGCATTGGAGAATAGTACGGTAAGATCCCAAACCGTACTGTGCTGCATTGAAAA
>NC_136483.1:103171698-103249198 GCF_053919585.1 Euprymna scolopes | reverse complement strand
TCTTTCTCCCGCCGATTGTGGCTTTTCGTCTTTGCTCTGACGCCACTCACGCGTCTCGAACACGTGCTTTGCCGAACACTTTCGCCCCCAAACATCGACCACGTATATTCTTTTATCTCTGCTGCGAATTCACTTTCGGCAGCCGGCTTAGTAATTTGCATATCTTTATGCGGTTGATGCTGCTTCCTAGTGTCACCAGCTCTGTTACATTTCCCCTGTATTAAAAAAAAAAAAAAAAAACAAATAAGAAAAAGAAAACTCTGTATGATTAAAATCTACGACGAAATGAAAATATCATATTCCAAAAGTCACGAAAATTTATTAAGTAGTTTTATTTTTAAACTAGCAGTTCAGCCCGGCTTTTCTCGGATCCTGTGTACTGTTCATAACTTTATGTGCATATGTGTATATTAAAAAGTGTGCATATTTACGATAATACTTTTCTATATAATAGGTTTCCTAAACTACCATAGAGAAAAGTAAGGACTGCAAAGGTAAAAAAATTTTTAACTTTGACCCCAATTTTGACCCTTTAACATTTGTTGTTTTGGGCTCAAATCAAGTTAAATCTTTGATTCATGTCCAAGTAACCTACATCTAAAATTTCAAGTGTTTAGACCCAAAATTGGCGGAGGTGTTTGGTAGTGCAAATGTCAGCTCTTTCAACCTTGATCTCTTGGCAGCGAAACATTCGCCCAAAAACTGATTAAAAAGCTGTGTGCATGTCTGAATACCCTTTATGTAAAATTTCTCATTTTTAGACCCAAGGTTGGCTTAATAATTTGCTAGAGACCGCAAATATAAAATCTTTTGAACTTTGACTCCTTGGCAGCCAAATTTTCGGCCAAAAACCGATTAAAAAGCTTGTCCTATCTCTGAATACACTTTATGTATAATTTCAAATAGTTAGACCAAAAATTGGCTGAGTAATTTGGTAGAGACCTCAGAGGTTTTTTTTTTTTAATTTGACCCCAATTTTGACCGATTAGCATTTATTGTTTTGGGCTCAAATAAATTATAAAGTTTGATCTATGTCCAAAGAACCTATATCTAAAATTTCAAGTGTTTAGACTCAAAATTGGCGGAGGAGTTTGGTAGAGTTCTCAAAGATCAAATAGTTGAACTTTGACTTTGACAGCCAAATTTCTGACCGAAAACCGACCAAAAAGATTTTTCCAAATCTCAATACTCCTTATCTCAAATCTCGAGACTGTAGACCGAAAACTGACAGAGTTATTGTGTAGGGAAACGTGCACAGACAAACACACACACGCACAGACATTTTCACTTTTATAGATATACTAGCAGGGGTGCCCGGCGTTGCTCGGGTGTTTGGAGGTGTATGCTGTGCAAAAAAAGCAAAAAAACAAAAAAAAATGGTTAATTTTTTAAAACTTTGACCCCTATTATGACCCCTTAAAATTTATAGTTTCGGGCTCAAATCACTTTATTAAGTTAGATCCAGGTTCAAGGAACCTATATCTAAAATTTCAAGTGTCTAGACCCAAAATTGTCGGAGGAGTTTGGTAGAGTTCTTAAAGGTCAAATCGTTGAAATTTGACCCCTTAACAGCCAAATTTCTGGCTGACACCCGTCACATCGATTTTCCCAAATCTCAGTACCCAGTATTTCAAATTTCGAGTCTATAGACTAAAAATTGACAGAGTTATTGCGTAGGGAAATGTACACAGACAGACAGACACACAGACACACAGACAGACACATTCACTTTTATAGATAAAAATAGATAGATAAGAAAATCAAATATTATGAGTAGCAAGGGGACGGTCGTCTTGTCTGCTATTTGAAAACAATCTCAAAAACATAAAACAAAGGGAGATAAGTCAATAATGATTTATACTTACTGGATGAATGTTGTAGTGTCTACGCATTCCAATTAATCGTTTTAAAATGATTTTCTTCGTACATGCGTATTAAAGAAAGAAGCACTCACATGACAGTAATATTTGCTCTTCCCTTTCAACGGAGAGTGGATGTGACATAGAGGTCAGTTTGTTTTTTGTTTTTTTTTTTGTTTTTTGTGAAACACCTGTGTCCCTCCCCCTCCCAAAGAGGATTAACTCTGGATGGTTGAAAAATTTGCCGTGATCGTCCCTTCAACATTCGCCCAGTGACGGCACCAAATACGACTAGCAATACTCCTCCCCGTGCTCATGCAGTATAATGGTATTTTAAATAAATGTATTTTAAGTAAAAACACTATTACGTACTTACGTATAATGTCGATTTTGTAAAAATTCCAAGCATTACTATCTATCTATCTATCTATCTATCTGGTCCTGGATATAAACTATATCCGATGGTGAGGTCCCAGTTTGCGAGCTTTGGGGAGTGTGGAGCCACCCCTTAATTGGCATTGCTCCCAGGTCCACTCTGACCCAGAGTGGTAGTACCTGTTAGGGTCGATTAAATAGAAACCGACTTGAAAAAAAAACAAACAAATATATTCTATTAAAAAAAATTTCTTCAAAATCACTGGATTCGGCATTAAATAACCCGAAAAAGGGTGATATGCCGTAAAACAAAACCAACCAACCAACCAACCAACCAAATCTATCTATCTACATATATATATATATATATATATATATATATATATACATATATATATATATATATATACTTCTACTCAATTGTTTGGAGTAATTTTTGGAATTTTTACAAATTTCGACATGAGACGTAAGTACGTAATAGTGTTTTTACTTAAAATACATTTATTTAAAATACGATTATATTGCATGAGTACGGGGGTTATCCACCATTTTCTATTTTGAAATGGCGGATTACAATTTATTATTGGTCAAGATCAAAGTGTAGTATCTGTTCTTCAGACGCTGCATTTCCATTTCTTGTTCTCTTTCGGTGGAGGATCAGTCCTTCACGACCGAGACAATTTTTTGTTTTTGTACCTTTTCTCCACGTTAAAAAACGACCCTGGTGTCTAACTCTGTCCCGTGGGGAGGCATAGTAAATAGGTACAATTTATTATGTCAAAATCATAAACTGCAATTACCTCCCCTGGATTTTTAAACGTCTTCAACGTTAACAAATGCGATAAAATTCTATAACTCGATAAATTTTACTTTTACTGGTAATTAGTTTACTATTCAATCATGTTTTGTGGCTTTTGAAATGTTTACTAATTCCAACACTACACGTAAGTACGTAATAGTATTTGTTTTGTTTTTTATTTTTATCGAAACTACATTTATTTTAAATCCTATCATACCGCACAAGCGCCCCCTTAAAGAAATAGAAGATAATTCCTAGGACTGAAAAAAACAAACATGCCGCACTTTGATGTAAGCCCGATAGCTTGTGTGTTAGTTCAAAACAACGATTGAAAAAAAAAAAAAGGAGTAAATAAAAAGAGAGGGTGCAACTCGTGACAACAGAAATGATTTTCGGCTTCAGTAAATCCGGTGAAGGGCGCAATTCTTTTGAGTGATTTGTGTAGTATTTCAGACTAGACATTTCATTATTTGCTTGCCATTGCAAACTTTGCAACACTTACGCCAATTTTCAAGTCTTCATGTTAATGTTATATTGGAGTATAGTTTTGTTCAGTCTAGTAAGACAATTTTCCCCGGCATTAACTCCTAAGGTATTGACTTATTGCCGGTCTATATTGAGAAATGTCGACTAGTTTCATGCAGACTATTTTTATAATCATCCATGGTGCCCCCCTCTTGGGGAGAGCTGGATGCACCACTATAAACTGATTGTGTCTGGTCTATGGTCGTCGTCGTCGTCGTCGTCGTCGTCGTTGTAAATTTCGCTTAGTTGTTGAGCAAAGATTCCTGTGAAAAAAAAAAAAACTGCCCTGGGTGAAGTGAGGAAACGCAGCATTTTTATACAGCCATGTCAGCTGCTGCCGATGAAGACGCTTGGGTCTAATTTTTTGGCAAATTGACAATATATGCAGAAAAATGAAAGCACGTTTATCTCTGTCACACAAACCGAGCTGTTGAAAGAGTAAGTATTCAGTTTGGTGCTTTTCCAGAATTTCCCCTATCTCTGCTGCGAATTCACTGTACCATAGGAAAATGTGTGTGTGTGTGTGTGTGTGTGTGTGTGTGTGTGTGTGTGTGTGTGTGTGTGTGTGTATACATTTCCCTACCAAATAACTGTTAATTTTCAGTCTAGAGATTCGAGATTTGAGATAAGGAGTATTGAGATTTGGGAAAATCTTCTTAATCTGCTTTCGGGCAGAAATTTGGTTGTCAAGGGGTCAAAGTTCAACGATTTAACCATTGAAAACTCTACCAAACTCCTCCGTCAATTTTTTGATCTAAACACTTGATATTTTAGATACAGGTTACTTGGACATGAATCAAACTTTATAATTTGATTTGAGCCCAAAACAATGAATGTTAAGGGGTCAAAATTGGGGTCAAAATTTTTTTTAAAATTTACCTCTGCGGTCTCTACCAAATTACTCAGCCAATTTCTGGTTTAAACATTTGAAATTTTACATAAAGTGTATTCAGCTTTTTAATCAATTTGAGTCGAAAATTTGAGCTGCTAATGAGTAAAGGTTCAAAATATTTTACCTTTGCGGTGTCTAGCAAACTAATCAGCCAATTTTGGGTTTAAACATTTGAAATTGATACACAACGCGTATTCAGACATGCGGCAAGCATTTTAATCAGTTTTGAGTCGAAAATTTGGCTGCCAAAAGGTCAAAGTTGAAAGAGTTGATCAAGATGCTACCAAACTCCTCCGCCAATTTTGAGTCTAAAGACTTGAAATTTTGGACATAGGTAACTTGGACATGGGTAAAACTTTTTATTTTGATTTGAGACCAAAATAATAAATGGTAAGGGGTTAAAATTGAAGTCAAAGTTTTAAAAAAATTGACCTCTGCGGTCTCTACGAAATTACTCAGACAAATCTTGGTCTAAACATTTGAAATTTTACATAAAGTATATTCACACATAGGGCAAGTTATGAACAGTACATCGGGCCCGAGCAAGGCCGGGTTGAACTGCTAGTATTAAATAAATAAATGAATAAGGAAAAATCGTACTCGCCATGGAAAAAATATCGTATTCCATAAATCACATGAATTGGTCAATTACTTATTTTTAAATATGGAAATTAAATTTGTCTGACTAATTGAAGAAAGAATTTGTTGTGGCACTATTTTGAAAATATTGTCAAGAAACAAGGGAGATAACCTGACAATAATTCAACATTGTCAGATTTTTGTTGCAATGGCGACAAATTCTCATAAATCGTTTAAAAGTATTTTATGCATAAAAATAAATTTACTTGATCAGTTGTAATTTTTGGAATATAATATTTTCTTTCCGTTTCAGGTACGTATATCATATAGATTTTTTGTGACACAAGGGCCGAAAAGTAGAACTAAAGAGCTATCGCCCGAGAGGGGGGGGGGCTTCTAGCCTTAAAAAGAAAAATGCTTAAAATATAACAATCAAATTTTATGAGTAATCGAGAAGTGACTGTCTTGCGAGGCTTCTTGAAAAAAAAAAAATAGCCTCAAGAAAAAAAGGAAGATAACAACAATAATTCAAGCTTGCGAGATTTTTGTTGTAATACCTATGAATTCTCATTAATCGCTTAATTTTTTTTCCTTATAAAAATAAAATTTCTTGATCAATTTACGTAATTTTTGGAATATGATATTTTCATTTCGTCACCGGTACGTATATCATACGAAATTTTTCATGGTTTTTGTTTTTTTTAATATAGGGATAATTATTCGTTTCCACGTGTTTGGTAGTTGGTAGTGAATTTCATTCTCGTGCGTTTTATGTAAATTATATGTTTTTGTTTTGCTTTGTGTTATCATTTTGTTTTTGTTGTTTCGCCAATTCTCAAGTGTTAACTATCATATACTTTTTTCGTTTTAAACCTAACTTTAATAAAACAAATTAGCATGCCTCTCCACAAGAGTTGGATGTGACCCAAAACCAGGTTCGAGCGTTCAAATTGGGTAATAAATTGAGTGGATTTGTGCAAAAAGACTTTATGCTACCCCCCCCCCTCCACACACACATGCGCGCGAAAGAGAGAGAGAGAGCTTATATCTTTTCATGTAGTTACATACCTTTTCTCCACGTTAAAAAACGACCCTGGTGTCTAACTCTGCCCCGTGGGGAGGCATAGTAAATAGGTACATGTAAACATTGTGGAAAAATGTAAGAATATTGAATGCACACGCAATAGAATCAAAATCCCTAACGCATACAATACTAGTACCTGGGAAGGTAAAAATATTTCACATGTAGATAAAATTATTTCGTCTGTGTCGCACAATACCCGTCCTAGGGAAGGTAAAACCAAATCATATATGTGCTGTACGATACCCGTCCTAGGATAGGTAAAATTATTTCATATATGTATTATACAATACCCGTTCTAGGGTATGTAAAATTATTTCATCTTTATCGTACAATACCCGTTCTAGGATAGGTAAAATTATTTGATATATGTGTTGTGCAATACCCGTCTTAGGGTAGGTAAAATTATTTTAAATATGTGTTATACAATACACGTCGTAGGGTAGGTGAAATTATTTTATACATGTGTTGTACAATACTCGCCCTAGGGTAGGTAAAATTATTTCATATATGCGTTGTACAATAACAGTTCTAGGTCAAGTAAACTTATTTCATATATGTGTTGTGTTACGACCCGGAATGTCTAGGGGTAAAAGTCGTAACACAAAATATAAAAAAAATTATTTAAAAGAAATTAGTTTTCCCGGGTTTTTAGATACGGGAGGGATATATCCATTTTCTCGAAAGACATTTATAAACACAAGACAGGAAAAACACATCCAAGTAACAATACCGAGGCCAATGGAAAAATTAACACAATTTTATTTACATATATATATTGTAACGAAAGTAAAAGAGAATGTGTAACTGGATGGACAAACAAACTGGAAATAGATTCGAGAGAGAATTTCCGCACAAAAGAAATAAACAGTTCACACTCTGTCGTCTGCTTTTAACTCCAAAATGGAAGGATGTCCTTTTTGTGGTTTTGTTTTTATAGTTGTTTTCATATATGAGAGAGAGATATATAGAGAGAAAAATAAACAATCGACTCACTCAGCGCCGGGTTTTAAATATTTCTGTCGCATTCCTTTCTTTTGAAACAATTTCATTCCTTCGTCTATATTGGATACATCGTCCTTCCTCATTATCGCCTTTTTTCGTTTTCTCTGTCGTCAAAATATATCGTTCATTTCTTCGCCGTCATCAGCACCACAAACGCACCATCGCCAACAATGTCGCTTCCCTGACCTTCCTCCTCGGCTGCTATGTCGTCACTGTCTCGCCACCCTGCGCCGCTCCTTTGCCTCTCTCTAATGGTATACCTTTCTCTCTCTCTCTTTGGCGCTCCCTCTCTCACTGTATGTACCTGCATCTCTCTCGCGTCACTCGCTCAATAATACGCGAGGCGGATGCCTGCAGCTTTCCCTCTCTCTAGTTTAATATCTTCTCTCTCCCCCTCTCTCTTTCTTTACAGTTTATAGGCGTCCCCTCGCTGTATTTTCGTATGTTCTCTCTCTCTCTTTCTTTTTCCGGATGTTTACAAATTCACTGAGAGCAGACGACAATATCAATCGCAATAAAACAGAATTTTCTCTCTCGACCTTTTTTTTTAATAATATTAAAAGTAATTATTGTCTCAAATTATATATTTTTTCCACATATTTGTAACACCCCCCCCCATATTAGAAAAAAAGAAAATCTTTTCCAAAGATTTTTTTTTTTTTCATACTTATTTTGTCCAGTCCCACACGTTTTCGTGTGATATTGAAGTCTCTTGGAATTATCTTATGTGGGCTTACACGATATGGGTGTTGCTTAATGGGGGTGACCTTTTCGATTTCCACATCATGTTGCATGATGTTCGTTTGTTTAGGAACGTCGGGAAAGAGATCGCTATAGCTCCGAATGAGGACGGTCATATCGTTTCTTTCGCTATTTGTTAAATGAGATAGTACGGGTGTAAGATTGGCTAATATCTCTAAGTTTGATAGCCTCGGAGGGTGGTTGTCTTTCCCCGGGATCCTTTCACTGTCCTCCTCGGGTCCTTTTATGGAAGCGGGCGGAGTTGTGACTACAATAAGGTTTACTTTATCCCTTTCAAAATACGGTTTGAGCATATTGATATGGCACATCTGTGTCGCCTTTCTACGATCAGGAGTATTTATTATATAGTTTAGTTCACTGACCTTCCGAGCAATGGTGTAGGGGCCGTGAAACCAAACCTTAAGTGGATGACCAGATAATGATAACAAAACAAGCACATTGTCTCCGACTTTGAAAGTCCTGGGGGTAGTATTTCGGTCATAATGTTGTTTCATTCTGGCTTGAGCTGTTCGTAATCTTTCACGTGCCAGTCGGTTGGTTTCATATAGTCGGTTTCTGAACCTTGACACATGCTCCAGCATGAGTTCACAGGTGACTCCTTCCTGCAGCCATTTTTCTTTTAACAATGCTAGGGGTCCACGTACTGAGTGGTCAAATATTAGTTCGAACGGGCTGAATCCTAGAGACTCCTGTGTGGCGTCTCGTGCTGCAAACATCAAAAAGGGAATACCCTCATCCCAATCTTTCTGGTGACTAAGGCAATAGGTCCGGATCATGGTTTTCAGTGTAGAGTGAAACCTCTCTAGGGCACCTTGGGACTGGGGATGGTATGCGCTTGACTTTACGGTTTGTACACCCAGCACACTCATGGACTGTCGAAACATCCTGGACATGAAATTCGATCCTTGATCAGACTGTATTACCCTCGGAAGTCCAACCATGGAGAAGAAGTTGAGAAGAGCCCTTGTGATTTTCTCAGCAGATATGTTCCTGAGCAGGACTGCTTCTGGAAATCTGGTAGATGCGCAGAGGATAGTGAATATATACTAATTTCCTCGTTTGGTCTTAGGAAGTGGACCCACGCAGTCGATTAAAATGTGGCAAAATGGTTCTTCAAACGTGGGTATAGGATGTAGGGGGGCGATTGGTATCTTCTGATTCGGCTTGCCTGCCATCTGGCAGGTGTGGCAAGTTCGTCAAAAGTTGGATACATCTTTGCAGACTCCAGGCCAGTAAAAGTGTTTGGTGATCCTATCATAGGTTTTACGGACGATTAAGTGGCCTCCCAAGGGGGTTTCATGCGCTATTTCCAACACTTCGGCCCTACGTGCCTTTGGTAACACTAGTTGGTATATCACCGCCCAGTCTTCGTGAGCTGGGGATTGCGGGGGCCTCCACTTCCTCATCAGTACACCATTTTTTATAAAATATCCAGAGGGTATTTTTTCCAGTTCTTCTTTGGGCAGTGCTTCTTCGAAGAGGGGGGAAATCCCATCATCCTTCCACTGTTCTTGTATGATCTGTTGCCGCGAAGCAGGAACTTGTAGGGAGGTTTCGTTGGTATGGGTATTATTTGGATCTGTGGGTGGCGAGTTGAGCTTCCCCTCAAGATTCATGAATGATTTCGATAGGTCGATTTCTTCATCTTCCCTGGACCGATCTTTTGTCTCTAACCTTTCCTCTGCTGTTCTTTTTGCGGACTGAACACGGGTTACTGCACACGCTGGGAAGATGCCGGGGTGTTGTTCCTCTATCATCTCAGTGTTTTCTGAAGTGTTTGGCTCCACCATCACTCTCGGGTGGGGAACAACTCTTTCGCCGGCTAGGTCATTCCCGAGTAACATCAAGATACCCTTCATGGGTAGGCTATCGACTACGCCTACTTCCACTAGACCATGTACTATGTTCGAATCAAGAGAGATTCGGTGGATCGGTACGTTAATATACCTTCCCCCAATTCCGCGAATTATGACGGATTCTCCTGTCGCCGTCTGTGACTCGCATGGCATACTCTGTTTTAAAACCAGCGATTGGGTTGCTCCAGTCTCGCGAAGGATTTTTACTTTCCGCCAATTCGTGTGGTCAGTTATCGGATATATCAGACCATCCGACACAAATGGTTGGAACTCCTCCCTGATTTTATCGCCGTCGTTCTCTGCAGGGGGTTGGTAGGTGGTGATAAAGCCTTGCGGTTTACCAAGTGGTCTTTTCATCGAGTTCACATTTTCCCTTGCGGGGCAGTTCATTGCAATATGTCCAACCTTCCTGCAATAATAGCATGTTACAGGCCTATGTGTCTTTGTCATTTGATAGGTGGGTGGTCGGATTGAGTTGTTTGGGGATCTGTTTCTGATGTCAGGGGTCGATATATCTTACTGTCTGGACTATGCCCTAAGCTGTGGGTAACGCTACTTGTTTTCCGGGAGTTCGAGCGGGTCTCGGATAATTTTAGGGGTTTATTTCCCTCGCATGCATGCGTCAGGGCGTACTCGTCGGCAAGGATCGCCATTTCGTATGTTGTGTTGATCCGCCTCTCATCCAGGAATAATTTTAGTTCACTAGGGAGGCAGCTCTTGAACTCCTCCATCAAGATCATTTGACGGAGTTTTTTGTAATCAAAGGTGGCATCTTGAGCCGAGGTCCACCTATTGAAATGAGTTTCTTTCTGACAGAAGAATTCGACGTACGTCTGGTCTTCTTCCTTTTGGTATGACCGAAATCGTTGCCGATATGCCTCAGGCACTAACTCGTAACTATGGAGGATGGCGCGTTTCAGGCGGTCGTAGTCGGTGCAATCTGCTAAAGATAGGGAGGTATATACTTCCTGTGCTTTTCCTTTCAGTGCCGTCTGTAGCAGCATCGGCCATGCATCCCTGGGCCATTTAGCGCTCAAAGCTATCTTCTCAAAATGTAGGAAATACCTGTCCACATTTTCTTCGTGGAACGTCGGTACGAGCCGGATATTTCTGGGGATGTCGAATTCTTCCCTTCTTTCCTGATAGAGTTCAGGTCTGTTCTCTGTCAAAATCCGCAACACGGACTCGTCCACTAGGTCATTATCGACCAAATGTTCCGTCACTATCTCAATTAGTTTGGCTTTCCGCATACCCGGTCTGTAGTCTAACTCATACTCTCTCGCTATCGATAATATGTCATCTTTTTTCATCTTGCACAGTTCTTCAAATGACGGTGACTCTAGGAATGCTTGAACCAGTGCCATCTTTTTTTTTTTTTTTAAACACCTCTTGTTACTTTAAATGTGTCCACTGCATAGTGTCTTTGGAGAAGGATGATTCCGGACGAGGGCCCCATTTATGTTACGACCCGGAATGTCTAGGGGTAAAAGTCGTAACACAAAATATAAAAAAAATTATTTAAAAGAAATTAGTTTTCCCGGGTTTTTAGATACGGGAGGGATATATCCATTTTCTCGAAAGACATTTATAAACACAAGACAGGAAAAACACATCCAAGTAACAATACCGAGGCCAATGGAAAAATTAACACAATTTTATTTACATATATAAAAATATATTGTAACGAAAGTAAAAGAGAATGTGTAACTGGATGGACAAACAAACTGGAAATAGATTCGAGAGAGAATTTCCGCACAAAAGAAATAAACAGTTCACACCCTGTCGTCTGCTTTTAACTCCAAAATGGAAGGATGTCCTTTTTGTGTTTTTGTTTTTATAGTCGTTTTCATATATGAGAGAGTATATATATAGAGAAAAATAAACAATCGACTCACTCAGCGCCGGTTTTTAAATATTTCTGTCGCATTCCTTTCTTTTGAAACAATTTCATTCCTTCGTCTATATTGGATACATCGTCATTCCTCATTATCGCCTTTTTTCGTTTTCTCTGTCGTCAAAATACATCGTTCATTTCTTCGCCGTCAGCACCACAAACGCCGTCACCATCGCCAACAATGTCGCTTCCCTGACCTTCCTCCTCGGCTACTATGTCGTCACTGTCTCGCCACCCTGCGCCGCTCCTTTCCCTCTCTCTAATGGTATACCTTTCTCTCTCTCTCTTTGGCGCCCCCTCTCTTACTGTATGTACCTGTATCTCTCTCGCGTCACGCGCTCAATAATACGCGAGGCGGATGCCTGCAGCTTTCCCTCTCTCTAGTTTCATATCTTCTCTCTCTCCCTCTCTCTTTCTTTACAGTTTATAGGCGTCCCCTCGCTGTATTTTCGTATGTTCTCTCTCTCTCTCTTTCTTTTTCCGGATGTTTACAAATTCACTGAGAGCAGACGACAATATAAAGCGTGATAAAACAGAATTTTCTCTCTCGACCTTTTTTTTTAATAATATTAAAAGTAATTATTGTCTCAAATTATTTTTTTTTTCCACATATTTGTAACAGTTGTATAATACTCGTCTTAGGTTAGGTAAGATTATTTTAAATATGTGTTATACAATATCCGTCCTAGGGTAGGTAAAATTATTTCGTATATGTGTTGTGCAATACCCGTCCTAGGGTTAGTAAAATGTTTTTTGCTCGGGATAACAAATGTTAGATAGTCATCAAAAATTCCTCAAGAATAATAGGTATGTTGAACGCAACTTAATTTTCTCTTTGCTTTATACGGTCCCCAGCAACGCCGGGTAGTCTTGCTCGTTTCTTCAAAGTTCTACGATTTCTAAGAAATAGTCTGGAAAAAAACCGGCAGTGTAAAAATTCTACCACTAAAAGTAAGTTCAGGTGACAACTTTCCTCCTCTCACATTTTTTTTTTTAACTATGTCGGAAATTTATCCTGTTTCCAGATAAATTCGACGCGAAAGTAGCTAGCCTGAAAAAAAAATAAATAAAAGCATGAAATAAAGGGGGGGGTCAAGAATAAAATATAAAGGCCTTGTTTCAAAACGAAGAAGAGATTTTATTCACAATAAAATTAGTTGCAAATTTTTCCCTTTGCGGGCATTAAATTCAAAGAATGCCAAGGTAACAAAATATAATGAAAAAAATAACACACTGGTTCTTATAATGAAGATGTCGTATCCATGAACGAACACAATATTATGATTCAAAATAGTAGTCCCTGATCACACTCTTATATGTAATAAATTGAAAGCCAGTCAGACACGTGCCTTTTTCTTTCTTTTTTTTTCTCTCGTTTAAAGTCCTTTTAGAAATTTCTCTCCTTCCATTTACGTAGCCACGCAAAATAAAATTTTCTTAAAAAATTACACTCCTTCCAAATACGTGCAGACCGTAGCCATGTAGATAGTTTTCAGAAGATGCCTCGTCGCATGTCCGGGGTATTCTTGCCGGGTTCTCTTCTTTGAAGGAGGCTCCAATATTCCTTGTCTGCGCCGGGCAATGAACCTGCATCCATTCTCCACGTCGCTGAATCGCATTTTTTTCTTTTGATGTAAACCAGCATAAAAGCGTAATATACAATCATACCACAAATCACTCTCCTCCTCAAAATAAAAACAAAAAAAAAGAGGAAATGTCCTATTTTTAAGTGCGGACGCTTCAGGCAATACCCCTCCGTTCAGGAGAGTTAATGCCCTCCTAAAAACTGAGCAGAAGTGCTATACTACACTTTGATCCTAACGAGGACCGTATATAAATGTAATGTGTGTTTCACTGTTTACCTATTACGCCACGAGAGTCGAGTGTAACAAACAGTCGATGTGGAAGTTGAATGAGGGAGGGAGTAGATATTTCTGAACAAACGCCACAAACCGCTAAATTGTAAGAAAAATCTGTAAGTCTCGAGGTCAACCAAATTAAAAGAAAAATACCGAAAATACTAAAAAAAAAAAAAAAATCTGTATGGTATACGTATCTATCACGGAATGGAAATGTCATATTCCAAAAATCACGTGATTTGATCAAGTATTTTTTTTTTTTAACTAAGAAAATCGAATTCTATTCGAAAGCGAATCTGTCCGCCATCTTTAAAATTCATCACTGGTAGCTCCCCCTTAACAACCTCTCCAGAAATAGAGATTAAAATCAGCCTTGTAATGTCTACGATTAATAGTAAACCGTTGAAAATGGTAAAAAAAAAAAATAACATTTTTACGAAAAATCAACCTAATTAATCAATTTACGTGATTTTTGGAATATGACATATTCGTTCCGTGACGAGCACGGACATAATTTTTAAGAATTAAAAAATAATTAATTTTTAGGAAGTTTCTTTTTCTTGACAATTCAACTGATTCTATTTAAAAAAAAAAAAAAAAAAAAAAAAAACATAATATTAAATTTATATCATTTTTTTTTTAATTGCAACTTCAATGTAAGTTTTTGTTCAATACGTGTACTTAATTTTTTTAAAAATAAATGTTTTACTTATTTGAACTCTTATGTTTCATAATAAATAGAAATTTCGATAGATTTAAATATATTTTGTTCAAATTTCGAAAAAATAAATGGGGGGGGGCATGCACAAAAAAAAATATTTCCCCTCGTATATTTTATGGAAACTGCATTTTATATATAATTTCATTCTAAACTGGATAAGTATCGAAAATTTCACGAAAATCTGACCATTAGTTGATTTTTGCTAGATTTATTAAACACGGGTATGTTTTCATGTTCGGAATGCTTTCTACATGGGAACGTTATTTTAAAGCGCCAATTATGTAAACACAATTTTCGTCTCGCAATTTCATTATTTTCGTTCGATGAAAAAAATTTTTGTTTAATTATTACTGGTTTATTTTGCTCTTCTTTTAAATGGTAGAAAAGTTATATTGAAAATATTAATTTATAATAAAGTTACATCGTTTTACATGTAGGGGGGGGTAATTCTGTGGTGACTTTTTGTGGTGCCTATTAATCAGTCAGCGTTCTCTGGTAAGTGTGCCTCAGGCGGTAAGCAATAAATCAATGATACTCTTTCCCCCCACCCCACCCACTCTCCCGAAGGAGGAGGTAAAATCTATGATCGAACAGAACAGAACAGATTCTACGCTTTTATCCTAGCACGACGGCTGGATGAAATGATAATTCAAGAGAAGAAAAAAAAGCAAGTCTTGTCAATTTAAGTAAGTGAAAGAGAGAGAGAGAGAGAGAGAGAGAGAGAGAGAGAAGAAGAAGAAGAAGAAGAAGAAGAAGAAGAAGAAGAAGAAGAAGAAGAAGAAAAAAAAAAGTGATCTTCTGTAACGGGAGGCGCAAACAGTCGGAAACGCGCAACAATCAGACGCGACGACGATGGCGGCCGCAATGCCACCTAAGACCGTCCGCTTCAAAAATGAAGCGAAACTGAATGATAAAAACAAATCAACAATGGCTTCACTCCTACAAATGGGATTTTCCAAGCATCGAGCGTAAGTTTCAAACCATCCACGTTTTATTTTTTATATAATTCCTCACAGCTTCTCGATTCGCGGCAAAACCCCGACGACCCAGCCTTCTTTCCTGTATCTTCAGGTGGTTGGTAAGACGGGGATTGTTTTACATAATAAGATACATTGAAATTTGAGTACTGACTTTGTGGACGATTCCGCTTATATCAAACCGGCTCCAAAGTAATCTCTCCATAGCAGTCGACTAATAGGAGGCAATCATAATAATAATAATAATAATAATAATATTGTGTAATGGTGGCTTTAATCGTGATTAGATATTGGAATTTACTATATAATATTAATACTACGTATACAAAGCAAAGTGATTAAACTAATTAAAGAGTCCTAATTTAAGGATAAGTTGGAATCCTTAAGTTTAATTACTTAACTAGAAAAGTACGAGGAGGGTTGATTTCATCGAGACTTTCAAAATAATCTCGTTTTTAAATATGGGACACTTTTCTTTTTTTTTTTTTTTTTTTTTTGTATTATTATAGATTAACATCTTCCTGTTTCTCCAAAATGAGAATCTACTTTGTTTTTAGTCAATTATGTGTGGTTTTATGTCCTTGCCACTCGGACTTGGGGTTAGTGATATGAAATTGATTTGGTTAACTAACCATAAGGGGGATGGGGGTCATTTTTTGTTAAATTTATATGCCCAAAATTCTAAAAAAAAAAAAAAAAAAAAAATGATTATGCATATTACTGCGCTATATTTTAAATAGTATTTTCAAGTTAAATTTAAGTTTTACTTATATCTTGATAAATTGTTAGATGAAAGTTACAAAACACCCATCCCCTCCCCATGTTAAGAATGGCTTTCTAAATAATAACGTAATTATTTCAGTACGGTACAATAAGTGCTGAGAGTTTCGTTTTATTTGTATTATTCGGACTACTGTTTTCATCGAAAACGTGAAGTTAGCACTCCAAGATGAGGATAGTAGTCCGAGGAATTCAAATAGTACGTATTCAGTGCTTGTGCTTGTTCGTTACCATCAGTTTTTGTTTTTGTTTTTTACGGATCAATTTTTTTTTTCTGAGTATAATTACGGATTTGGTGCTGTTAAGATGGAGTCGATAAATTGATTTTTTAATGTTGCTTTAAACAAAAACAACAGTACTTAATTGTCATGTCGAAAATAGTAATATATTCAAAAATTACGAAAATTCATCGAGTAGAAAATTATTTATTGTTAAAAGTAATTTTTACGGGAAATGGCATTTTACCTAGATATGAACACCTTGCTGATTGTGAATACAGGGGAATACTTATTTCTCTTTTCACTACTTTAATGGCGACGTTTTGCTTTAGCCAATATTGATAGGCTTCTTTTTTTTTTCTTTTTTTTTTTTTTAACTAAAAACGCAATTGTAGCTGTTCTGTTCAACTCCATGAATTTTCGTAAGTTTTGGATATATTACTATTTTCGACATGGCAATTAAGTAAGTACTGCCATTTTGGCTTAAACCCACTTTTTTTTTTTTTTTAATCAATCTGTCGATTCTGTCGCTAAAAATTTCGTTTGGAGGAATATTTTATTTAAAATATTTTAGGGGATTACTTTCCTTTATAAATTTAACGTAAACTGATCACCCACTTTATGATCATTATCAATTTTATTTTATTTATTATTTTTTTTTTTTTTTCGTATGCACTGTACATTTAAGCCAATAACTCTGATGGGGGGGGGGTCACTCCTCTTTATAAATTTAACGTATCACTCATGTCTTAGCTATCATCAATTTTCAGAAGAAAAAAAGGGTACGTACAGCTATTTTTTTTTTTAGGGGGAGAGGGTAGACTTTTTATCGACTTTTTCCCTTTATTTATTTATTTATTTTTTGTTTTGTTTTAATCATTTTTTTCATATATTCTTTTTCATCTTTAAACATATTGCCACTTGAAACGTATGGGGATACTATTTGGGATCATGTCTAATAGGGGACAAAGGGGAGTTGAGCAGTAAATGTCTGATCACATTACATTTGAACTTCTGCATATTAGTACAGTCAGGAAAGCAGAAAAAAAAAATGATAGAATTCCAAACTCTAGCAGTTCGAGGGAAGTAACATCCCGGCATCTAGGAACTTCAACAGTAAAGGTTTACGATCCTGTTGCTTGTCGGAAGTATGTACGCCGAGGAGGCACAAATGTTTTCAATTTCTACAATTCCAATATCTGTACAGAAAACCTTTTTTTCCAAGTATTTCCATTGTGAATTCACTACATAACATTAAAACAATTATTTTGTGCGTGTGATTTAAGAAACACTCACTTTCTGAATGTATGCGCTTTCTTTGGACATGCCATTGCTCCGAAGTTCGAGCACCGCCAGAAACCATGCCCAAATAAACCTCGAACGCACTAGTTTACCCATGCAACAGAAATTGGCAAATGAGCGCAGAGACCCTCACACTTAACTTATTTTTTTCAGTTGTGGCATTATCGGTGCCTGTACAAAAAAAAAAAAAAAGGCGATAAATTAAATAAGGGAGATAAAAATAATTAATTCTGAAATATTAATTTAATTAAATAGCAAATTTTTATTTATTTATTTTTGTAAATAATAATAATAATAAAAGGGTAATTTAATTAACGCATTGGTCGACTTAATTCAATGACAAATTGGTCGATTTTTCGGGTTAGTGAGATTACTTGTTCGTGTCCAAGTTATTATGAGAATGGTATGAAGGAAACACCTAGACGATGGTTTCGTGTGGTTATGCAAAAAGTAGGACCTGTAAGAAGTACAAATCGATTTCAGTTGGCAGTGTTGGTTTCTCCCCCCCCCCTCCCCAAAAAAAAAATCCAGAATTCCTCTCAAAGACACCAGAACTGAAAAAAAACATTCGGCACTTGTGGACTACTGGGAAGTAACCACTTTTTGGGTTTTCAGTTTGGAATTTTGGAGAGTGCACAGACAGCAGGGGTAAACAAATGCAATTTTAGGGTCGAATTGAAAAATCTCTACAAATGTCAACAACACCAGATGCGTGTTTTGTTGTTTTGTTTTGTTTTGTTTTGTTTTTTGTTTTGTTTTGTTTTTTTGTTTTGTTTTGTTTTTTTGTTTTGTTTTGTTTTTTTGTTTTGTTTTGTTTGTTTTTTTTGTTTTGTTTTTTTTGTTTTGTTTTGTTTTGTTTTGTTTGTTTTTTTGTTTTGTTTTTGTTTGTTTGTTGTTTTTTTTTTGGTTTTTTTTAGAAAGTTTTTGTTACATATTTATTGAATTAAAATAATTTAAGAAAATTATAATACAAAATAGCGCTTTTTGAAGCACAAAATAGAGATTTTTTTAATTTTCTTAATTTATTTCTTTTTTGTTTGTTTCATAATGGTCAAAATTCTGAAATTTTTGGAAAAAATAAGGAAAATCCTTAAAGAATTCTTAAATTGCATTTGTTTGCACTCTCCAAATCTCTAAACTGAAAACCCAAACAGCGGTTTCTTCGCGGTAGTGCACAAGTTGCAGTGTTAAAAAACGCCATTAAAAATGCGTGATAAGAAATTGAATAAATCGACCTCCTATCTTTCGAAGCTTATAACTACTTGAAAAATGTAATTCAAACCCTAATTTTTTTTCAATTAAAGGAGCAAAGACCAAATTTAAAAAAAAATAACAGGTTTAATAGCAAATTATGCAATATTTGTATTTTTAAATAGTTTTTTTTTTTTAATATTGAAAGAAAATCAACAAATTTTAACTTCAATGAAATATATTTATATATACATTCCAAAAAAATCACTTACCTATAAAAAATACTAATCAATGGGTACTTCCATTCTTCATTGTTAAGAATTTATCCATATTTATGTTTTATGTTCCATGTCCTTTTTAAGTAAAATACTTTTTCAAGCAAGTATTAAAAAAACGTGCGATCAGATGTTTTTCACAGTTGAAATAAAGGGAGACAAATGTCTGCTTTCTTCACGTTGAATCTTCGGTGGCTGTAAGCATCAAAATTAATGTCTCTTTCTATTGCGTGGTGTAAAAAAAAGTTAGTAAATATGGGCCACTGTAGTTGAAATCATAATATCATTTCACTTATCAGTTTTTGCCGATAAAAAAAAAAAAATAAAGTCGACTGATTTTTGATGTTTTTTTTTTATTCTCTTAAAGAAATACATGAGTTTTTGATTTAATATATTTTATTTTTTGTTTATGGAGTGAATCTTTTTTTATTATTATTATTATTAAATATCTAAAAAAAAAAAAAAAATTGAATGAAATAGAAAAAATTGTCGTAATTCTACGGAATTTTCTGAACAATATCACAAGATTATGAGGTTTCACTTAAAAAGTAAAATTTCAATGTGGTTTAAAAAAAAAACGTTTTAAACTTTGGACTTTAAAGGTAAATTTGCAAATAACCGTTCTTTTTATTTTGTTTTAAATTAGCTTATTTTATTTATTGATCTTTAATCTTAAATTTGTGATATATAAATTTGAGGTGAGAAAATTAATTTTATTAGACATTTCAAAATGGGGGTAATTTAAAAAAAATGCTTGTCTAGAATATTATATTCGGTTTATTGGAAAGAGCAAAAAATTTCACATTGAACCTGAAAATATCTTAAAAATTGGACCAATAAAAAAACTTTGAAAAAAGTTTAACTCGTAAAATTCAATTGATTTCATTATGCAAACAAAATGGCTGCATGAATGTGTGCAGGCACTTTGTAAACACTGTTTTTTTTTAAATAAAAAATATTCCTATTATTTTTTAAACAACTTTAATAGTTTATTTTGGAAATATATTCCATGAAGTAAATAAACAACCCACTTTAAAAAGAGAAATTACGAGTTTTGTATATTTTATTTGCAGTTTTGTGTTAGGAATGTCAAAAATTCCCCCAAAATTCTGATACACCTAGTGCACAAGTGCCAAATATTCACACACATGCACGTGTTTTGCTTATTGTTCATTATTTAATTAAATTACTTTTTTATTTATTTACAAAAAACAAAAGTTTTAAAATTAATATTTCGGAACTGATTTTTTTTTTTTTTTTTTTTTAATTTTATTTGATCCATCGCTTTCTTTGTACAAGCACAGCACTAGGTGTGTCAGAATTTTTGGGGAATTTTTGACACCTTTAACACAAAACTGCAAATAAAATATACAAAACTCGTAATTTTTCTTTTCAAAGCGGTTTGTTTAATTTCTTTGTAATATACTTCCAAAATAAACTAAACAGTGTTTACAAAGTGCCTGCGCGTGCTCATGCAGCCATTTTTTTTTTTTTTTTTTTTTTTTTTTTTTTTTTACATAATAAAATAAATTGAATTTTACAAGTTAAATTTTTTTCAATTTAAAAATCTATCAAAATTTTTCTATTGGTTCAATTTTTACTATATTTGCAGGTTTAATGCGAAATATTATACTCTTTCCAATAAACGGAATATAATATTCTAGACAAATTTTTTTTTTTTTTTAATTCACCCGACCATTTTGAAATGTCTATTAAAATGAAAATAATTAATTTTCTCACCTCAGATTTATATATCACAAATTGAAGATAAAAGATCAATAAATAAAATAATCTAATTTAAAACAAAAAAAGAATAGTTTTGTGCAAATTTACCTGTAAAGTCAAAAGTTTAAAAGCTTTTCTTTTTTTTTAAACCACGTTGATTTTTTTTTTTTAAAGTGAAACCTCACATTTTTAAAATTTAGTCCTGAAAAGATTGAATACCTACAATAATTGTTTTCTGCTTCATTCAATGTTTTTTAAATCTAAAAAAAAAAAATAACTCCATAAAGACGAAATAAAATATATTAAATAAAAAAGCTCCTGTATTTCTTTAAAAGAATTAAAAAAAAAAAAAAACATCAAAAATCGGTCGAGTGGAATTTTTTTATCTGCAAAAACTGATAAGTGAAATGTGATTATTTTTCAAATATGACTAACTTTTGTTTACAGCCAGCAATAGAAAGGGAGATTAATTCTGGCCCTTACAGGCCACCATAGTTCTTAACTCGAATAAAAGGAGACAGTTGTCTCCCTTTATTTCTGTTCTGAAACATCTGATGTCACGCTATTTTTTTAATACTTGCTTAAAAAAGTATTTATTTAAAAAGACATGGAATATAAGATATAAATATGGATAAATTCTTAACAATAAAGAATGGAAGTACCCATTGATTAGTATTTTTTTTTATAGGTAAGTGGTTTTTCGGAATTTATATATATATATATATATATATATATTCGACGTAAGTTAAAATTCGTTGATTTTCTTGAATTTTTTTTAAAGAAAACAGATTTAAAAAAAACAAATATTGCATATTTTGCTATTAAACCTGATATTATTTTAAAATTCGGTCTTTGCTCCTTTTATTGAAAAAAAAAATTAAGGTTTGAATGACATTTTTCAAGTAGTTATAAGCTTCATATTCTAAATATTCAAGTTTTCATCACACATTTTAATGGCGATTTTCTTACACTGCTAGCACAACAGTACCGTATTAGCATTTCATCCAGTCCTCGGAGTAAGATAAAAGCGTAGAATCTGTTCTGTTCAATAATAGGTATTATCTCTTTTTTCGGGATGAGTTAAGAAGATCGCAGAACATGAGGGAGACAATTCAATGTACTTCTGCATTACACGGACGGCGCCATTTTTTTGTGCATTTCACTAAACTCTCACTAGGTAGCTCTTTCTCTCCATGCAAATTGTTTATTAATTTAAAAATTACAACTATGATATATTGTTGACCCTTCAACAGGTGTCATAAAAAATTAAAACTATATTTTGTTACAGTGACAATTTTATTTTAATTCCAAAAATGTTTCTGAAAAAAAAAAAAACCCAATGCTTTAATTCGGAAATTGTTTTATTAAAATTATATTTTCTTACGCAGACTTTTCAAGAAATGTGTTTTACAATTATATTTTGATACATTTTTATACAATGTTTTGGTTTGAAATAATTTTTGTGTTCGAAAACAAAGAAATCCTGTTTATTTATTTACCGAGTTATTTGGCAAAGAAGAAATTCGAATCATCACTCCCTAACAATGGCGCCGTCCGTGTAATGCAGAAGTGTCCAAATCAATTTCAGATAAAAAAAAAAAAACAATTCAAATAGAACGGAAACATGCAACTACTTTTTAATTTTTATTTTTAAGTGATGACTGTTTTGACAATTTTAATTCATTTCAGAAATTTAGATTTTGTAAAATAAATAAATAAAATAAATAAAAAGAAAAGTTTTTTAAAACAAAGTCGCGCATTTATTTCAGAATTTTTAATTTTGTATAAAAAAAAACTTTTAAAGAACTTCTATTTTGTGTTATTAATTTTATTTTAACCTAGTAAATGTTCAGATAATTAATGTTTTATTTTCGAATACTAAACTGAGTTTTCTCCCCCGGGGCGTGTTCTAAGAACCCAAACAAAATTTTTAATAATTTAAAGATGTCTACCTTCAACGTGCTGTTATAAAAATGTGTTTTTCCGCTGTCAAAAAAAAAAAAAAAAGCAAAAAAACTACTCATCAAATTAACTGAAATGTTTTTTTCAGGGAACTTCAGTCCAAAATGGATACGTACAATATAACTTTTTTTTCGATATTTGCATTTTTTTTAATAACTTGATTAAACTGTACAAGTACCAAACAATATAGTGATCACTGAAAGCATTAAGTAATACATTGGAGAGAAAAAAACGATATCTTGATATCAGAATAACTATTCGTCAGCATCAGTTTTAAATGTGATATTCGTATTCAGCGGACCGAAAACCCTATAAATCGCCATTTTAAAGGTGAGTATTCAGTCGGAAATAAACTGCAAATCAACCCATAAAATTTATCTGTGTGACTTGTTAAAGATGGACATTTTTTGTTTCAAATCTGAAAACTAATGTTAAGCAGTAGTCTGTCTTGTATTAAATCGATATCGTGTCTGTTTTTCGTCTGATAAGTACACATTGAATTATTTTTATTTACTATTAATCTGTACCTTTTCTCCACGTTAAAAAACGACCCTGGTGTCTAACTCTGTCCCGTGGGGAGGCATAGTAAATAGGTACTATTAATCTGTTTTTTTTTTTGGGGGGGGGGGGGGTCCGCCTAATTAAATAGGTGAAACAGGAAACATTTTTTTCTATATTTAAAAAAAAATAAACATGACCACTGACACGCTTATCAAATAAAATCGGTAAATTTATACAAACACCGTGACAGCGAATTAACCCTAACCCTAACCCTAAACCCTAACCCTAACCCTAACCCTAACACGGTGTTTGTATAATAATACCATAAAATCAAATGGTGCTTGTTTAGATTTGTGATTTTTAAACCAACGCATTTCAGGTGAAAACATTACGTACTTACATTTCATATCAGTTTAAAATTAAAAAAAAAAAATGACGGAAAATGGTCCAGTAGATTTGCTACATGTATTTTCAAAAAAAAAAAAATCATCCAGTTTACGTTCTGACATTTTGTGCTTAAAAATGGCGGACCCTTAATTTAAGTCAAGTCAATGAAGATAAATCGGTTGTCATACAGAATTAGTCGCACAACTCTTCCACATTAAAACATACGATACTAGATAATTTGGTAAATTCTATTTTAACTTGTAATTATTTTTCTACTGGATAAGGTTTATAAATTTTTAGAATCTATACCACTTTTGACAAGCTTCTAGGACTAAGCCTTCACTCCTGACCTGAAATGGTAGACTTACATCAAATCAGTCGCTGGAAAAATGGTTGTCATTTTACCGTTTCATACTCACTTTCTGAGCAATCTTCTACCTGTGTAGGAACCAGGTCGACACAGCCAAAACGCCGAGAAAATTCAAGTCAATGTTTTTTTGTTTTGTTTTTTTAACTAATTAAAATCCATTATTTGTGAACAACTTTTGTTTCTTCCAAAAATATAAAACCCTAAATTTTGTCATATTAAAAGTTTCAATAATTTAAAAAAAAATTTTATCCTGCTTTGACAGCTTTTTTTTTATTTATTTTTTTTATTTATTTATTTTTTTTTTTTTTTTATTTTTATTTTTTTTTTTTTACATCAATACCAATTTTTTCACAAAAAAATAAGCATTAAACAAGACTTAAATAGTTTTTAAACTAATCTTTTTTATGCCTAAATAAATAAGATTCAGGATGATTTTATTATAAGAATATGCAAAGTTATTAGAATATTAATATCTGAATTTCAAATAATTCCATTTTTTTATAACAAGTCAATAATCTAATTAATAGATGCCATTTTAAATCGTAAGCTTTTTTGACACTATGAAAACCTGTACCGATTGCAAAAAACTAAACTAAAACTGCTTTGTTTCCTGATCTTTTTTTTTTTTTACATCAACTATAAATTTGTGGTTATTATATATTTGTTTTAATATTTTAAGTCTGCTCTTATAATTTCCAAATTTTTCCTTATATTTTCCTTAGAATAATTTTTTATTTCTTGTTTTATTTAGAATAAATTCTATTATTTTCATAATAGAATTAATTTTTATCATTTTTTCATTTATTTTCTGATTAATAATAAGTGAACGACATTATTTTCCCTTAAACCAGATTATACTGTATTTTCCCCATTGTAAAACAGATTTTAAGTTATTGTTTTTTTTAATGGATTCAATATTTTATTGAATTTAGTTTGAAAATAATGGGCAGCCGATCACTTTTTGTCTACTTTGAATTAGATTTGTGTGTTGATGAGAAAATTGTCGTATGTATCTGCCACCATACTCTAGTCACATAAGTGATAAATTGCGCAAACGATTATTGTAATTCTTAAATTTCCACTATTGTTTATACTATTTGTTTGTTTTTTGTTGTTTTTTTCGTTTTTTTCTTTTGGTATCGATTTGTCAAAGCATTCTCTATTTAATAGTATATTGGCAACATTGGGTTTTCTAAAAAGAAAATTATAAAATATATTTAAAAAAATTTTAAAGTTGGATTAAAAATATTTTCTTTTTATGCTAATCTGAAAAATAATTATTATTTATAACATAGTAAACGAATTTCACAATTCAAAACACAAAAGGTGAAAAATTAAACACGTTCAAAGTTTGGGTTTTCATTCTCAGAATTAAAAAGTCTGCTTTTTTTCTTTTTTTTTTCTTTTTTTTTCCTTTTTTTTTTTAACATTCTTCTCCATCCTCTCATACAGAAAGTATATATCTAGGTTGGTCTTTTTTTTTTATTGTAAAAGTAATAGTAACTAAAAATGAAGAGGGGGGGGGTCTGTATACAAAAAAAGTCTGTTCACTTAATAATCTGTAAAAATTAGATAATTATTAGATAATTACCCGATTTTTGGTAGATTTTTAAAGAGAGACTCCATCAAAACAAGGTTTACATCTCACATTTTATATTTCTCCGTCACTATAAAATGGAGTACTGTTGCCACATCTGGGAATATGTTTGGAGCACACTATCCTGCCTTGACAATTAAAAACTGGCTTCAAAACCTAATAGGTGATGCCTTTTCCTCCTGTCTGCAACTTCTTCTCCCACAGAAGAGACTTTGTGAGCCTGGCTCTGCTCTATCATTATTTTTATGGCAAATGCTCATCTGAGCTTCAATCTGTGGTCCACTCCTGCCAAACTTTCACAAAAAGCACTCCTCTCGCTGCAACCACTATCAACAATTTCCCTCCTCCTCTCTCTGTGCCCAAATTTGAATGCAAATTCTATGAACAAAGCTTATTTCCTAGAACTGCCTGTCCAATGTAAACAAGTTCTTGTTGAGCCATCCCCTTAATCAAATTTTACCCAATTTCCACCATTAACGATCACCACGTTGTCTCAGTGACCACCATACATTCATTAGCCCTTATCCTCGAGTGGCCTTCGAGTCTTAATAAATGGTGACTCCCTCATAAAAAAAAATAATTACAAGAAAAAATCAAATAATAATGTAGCTTATTGGTTTCTTCTGTTGCGGCCAATTTCATATGACAAACTGACTTATCTCCCTTGTTTCAATAAACTGTTGCTATTTCAAATTAGAAATTAGTGGATGGAGAATATACGAAATAACGTTTTTTTGTTTGTTTGTTTTTATATTTATTTATTTTTTTTTTTATTTTTTTTTTTATTTTTTTTTTTTTTTAGAAAATTTTAGAATCGTCTGCCTTTGGAACACTGTTCCGTTGGCGTGCTTCCTGGTTGAATACAGCATGGTAGCCTTCAAATCTAATGTAAATGAGTTCCTGTTAGGCCGTCCTGTTAAATAATTAAATTCTGACCAATTTATACCATAAGTGATTATTACACCACCACCTTACATTCATTAACGCTTATCCTCAAGTAGTCTTGGGGCCTTGATAAGTGGTGACTCGTAAGTAAAAAAAAAAAATAAATAAATAGTTCTGGCAGATCTATTTGTTCACTTTTCGTAAGTTGGGGAAAATTTTACTGGTTTTGAGATGACATCTAATTATGTAATAGTATTTTTACTTTGAACGCATTTTCTGATATCCAATTTTATTGCACAAGCACTGCATTTCCATACATAAACGAGAACCATTTTAAAATCGTGTTGCAAGATTACAAGTGAAATGTTAATATTTAGGAGATCATTTTATTTTTCTTTTGAAAATTAAATAAGCAATGCTTACTTAATGATAATATCTTTTATAAGATAAATGATTTTTTTTTTTCTTATACAGGGTGACCCAAAAAAACAAAAGCTAAATGGAGGCCATCTAGAACATATGCTTTAGAACGGAGAAAAAAAAGGCCAAAGCCCCTAGTGTTTTGATGTGATGTTTTGAATATAATGAATTAGTTATGATCAAAGTTTCATTTCATCCGGACAAAACACTAAGAAATGGGGCCTAATTAGAGTTGGGGCCCGTTTTTTTTGGGGGGGGGTCATCCTGTATTATAATATTGATTTTAACACTGAATTTAGGGGCCTTCTTCATACTATGCGAAGGCTATTCCAAAAATAATGCATCCTATTGTTTAACTAAAAAAAAAAAAAAAAGTTGAAGAGCTACGAAGACAGAAGTGGTACTATTAAAACAAGCTAACTTCTATGCACTAGAATTTATTTTTCTCCATAGTCACCACCATTATCAATGTACTTTTGCCAGCGATGGGATGGTGACTATGCATGGGCACGCTTAGTCACCCACATCGTTGTCGCTATTCTGAAATCAACAAACGCATCTCCTAACTGGCTGCATCAACATTATTCTACAAGTGTCGAAGAATGTTTCAAATTTGGTTTAATTTTTTCTGAATGGGGGAACTCAATGATGCATCTGTGCTTTTGACACATGTCTATGACGAATGTTGATTCTCACATCATCAATATCTGCAACAGAGAGATGAAACTTTTAGCTCATGAATGTATAAGTTCAGTAATTATAAGAATGCAAGTTGCAATCTCATCTGATCTATTGGATGAAAGATAAAATAGGAGGTATTACTTTGGCAACATGCCTGTTATAGTCACTATATTCAAAACAATTTTTTTTATTGTTGACATCTACAGCAATTTATTTTCATAAAAATGGAGAAAAAAATACATTTTTTAGTAACCTGAAATATAATTTTATTAGTAAGTTTTTTTAGTTTACATGAAATAATACATTTTCATTAAGATTCCTAATAAAATAACACATTTATTATATCCTGTCATTATTAATTAATAAATGCTGAAAATTTCATTAAAATTAGTTGATTTCCTAAATTTTGGTAGATTTTTTAAATGTGGGATCATTTATTCATTTTGCCCAAAATAAAGTAGAATTGAAAAAAATGTAAAATAGAATTGAAAAAGGAAATTAAAAAGGGGAGGAGAAGGAGTTGTGATATATGTTAAAATTGTAACGGTCACAAATAAAATAACGATCCATTTTCTCTCGCGAATCAATATCCATGCTGAGTGATTCGGCCACACACTGACCAATCGTCTGGAAGAGCGCATTGATTCCATCTGTCCCTTAAAGAACTTCTTTAGCCCCTTTGGAAATCAGATAGAACCCAACAACTTCTGCCATCAAAATGAATCTTTTCATTATTATTTTAAGAGGTTTTGTTTTTCATTTCATGCTATGCGTTCGACAACTAATTATTTTTTTAGAGGTGCAAACACACATCCCTAAAAAATAATAAGAAACATACTACTACTATTAATAGGATTAAATGTCTCAGTTACAGTTTCATCAAATAAAATATGTATTTGATCCCTGAAAAATCCTTTTTTTTTTTCTTTGTTCTTTTTTCTTTTATTTCTTTTTTCTTTTATTTCTTTTTTCTTTTATTTCTTTTTTCTTTTATTCCTTTTTTTCTTCTTTTATTCCTTTTTTTCTTCTTTTCCTTTTTTTCTTCTTTTATTCCTTTTTTTTCTTCTTTTATTCCTTTTTTTTCTTCTTTTATTCCTTTTTTTTCTTCTTTTATTCCTTTTTTTCTTCTTTTATTCCTTTTTTCTTCTTTTATTCCTTTTTTCTTCTTTTATTCCTTTTTTCTTTTATTTCTTTCTTCTTTTATTTCTTTTTTCTTTTATTTCTTTTTCTTTTATTTCTTTTTTCTTTTATTTCTTTTTTCTTTTATTTCTTTTTTCTTTTATTTCTTTTTTCTTTTATTTCTTTTTTCTTTTATTTCTTTTTTCTTTTATTTCTTTTTTCTTTTATTTCTTTTTTCTTTTATTTCTTTTTTCTTCTATTTCTTTTCTTCTTTTTTTCTTGTCTTTCTTTTTTTTTTTTTTTTTTTTTTTTTTCCAGATATGCATCTCTTCTCTTTTCATATTTATATATCAAAGTAAAGTGAGAATTGTCTCCTATTTTAGTGACTGGTATAGCTTTTTCTTTAAAATCTGCATATGCGGATCTTTTTTTTTTTTTTTTTTTTTTTTACATAGGCATCACCACATTATCAAGGCCAAGAGGCCACTCAAGGATAAGGGTTAAAGAGTGTACAGTAGAAATTGGACAATATAGTAATCATTAGTAATGAAAATTTGGTAAATTTGTTAACTTATATGGAACGGCTCATCAAGAACTTATTTACTTTAGACTTGAACACAACCATATTGTAGTCAGCCGGAAAGCAGGAAAACGGAAGACAATTCCACAGGCGTGCAGTTCTAAGAAAGAAGCTTTGTTCATGGAATCTACGTTTAGGTTTAGGCACAGATAAAGAGTGGGGGGAATTATTGATAGTGTTTACAGCTAGACGAGTGTTTCTTGTGAAAGTTTGGCGAGGGGGGGATCATAGATTGAAGCTCAGTCGAACACTTTCCATGAAAATGACGATACATCAGAGACAAACTCGCAACCTCTCTTCTGTAAGATAGAGGTTGCAAGGAAGAGAAAAGGACATCTCCTACGAGGCTACAAAGTCTATTTTGAACTCTATCAAGGCAGGCCAAGTCCTTTCTAGCAGCTCTTGCCCAGATGTGGCAACAGTATTCCATCCTTGGACGTACCTGGCTCTTATATAGATAGAGAATAGCATCAGCAGTAAGATATCTACCGGATCGATAGAAAGATCCCACCATTTTTCCAGCGGCCTTGGCAACAGATTTGATGTACATGTTCCATTTAAGATCAGGAGTAATGGTCAAGCCAAGAAGCTTGTCAAAACTTGAGGCCTTCTGAAGACGAGAGCCATTCATTTCAATTGATGCCAGATGTGGATCAGAATGTTGATGATGTAAAGAGAGAAGCTTGGTTTTAGATGCATTAAAAGTAACTAGCCACTCCTTACCCCATTGTACTACGTGCTCAAGATCAGAGGAGAGAGAATTGGAGAGAACTTGGTCGTTTACTGTCTTAGATGTGCTACCATAAATGGTAGTGTCGTCAGCATAAATGTCTACAAATGATGTAAGGATGTGATTTGGAAGATCATTAATGTAGATCAGGAAAAGAGTTGGGCCCAGGATGGACCCCTGAGGGACACCGGCATTAATACTGTGAGCTTCTGATTTTTGCCCCTCAACTACTACTCTTATGAACCTATCAGAAAGAAATGATTCAATAATTGAGAAGACATTTCCAGCAATACCATAGCTAGAGATCTTATGAAGTAAACCTTTATGCCATACCCTATCAAAGGCCTTAGATATGTCAAGAGCAATTGCCCTAGAAAGGTAGCCTCCGTCTAGATCTTCTTTGGTTTTGATTTAGGTCAATTATTGATGCATATTTTTGGAAAATATGACACTTACAATAATATTTACATTTTATTTTATTTACCTCGTCTCAAAGATATTAGACACAAGGTCAGGTATGAGTTTGATGGCGGTGCTTTTGTGGAACAAATTGATTTTGAACTTGAAACACCTAAGTTTTCACTCTGTGTTGTTAACCACTGTCACTAAAGACACATTTCATCCTGCTTTACATAAATCTTCTTTAAATAGTCATCCATACAGGAAGTCGGAGTAATTTTCACTCTCGCACTAAGATTTACAACTGACACCCATGTACACCAGGAAGTCTTATTCATAGGACCCATATGTTAGTGACGCAATCATAATTTAGGTTTTACTATTTATGTCCTCAATATGTCAGCTGCTGTTGATTTTCTAATACCTGTTATTCTGCAACAATTGTGACGTATATTTTACTATTGTTTCACGAGGATTAGAACTAATTAAATATTACGTTTCTGAATTTTTTAGATGAGGATTGCTAATATGTATTATTATTCATCAGACTACATCCCAATTCACAATATAATGGAGATGTTGACCTTCTCTGTAGAAACTATATACTTCATGATGGGATCTGATATATATCGGCAGGAAGGTCTGGCGATGGAATCACCATTGTCCCCGGTACTGGCCAATGCATACATGGAATACTTTGAGGAAATGGCATTAGGATCAACACCACTAAAGCCAACAATGTGGTTGTGATATGTAGATGACACATTCATACTCTGGTCCCATCAGGAAGATGTTCAAACATTACTTGACCATGTGAACTCAATCCGTCCAACTATACAGTTCACAATGGAAAAAGAAAATAACAAATTATCGTTCCTAGATGTGCTGATAACTCGCACAGGTCAGGGGTTTATGTCATCTGTATACCGAAAGCCAACTTTCACTGGACAGTATCTACACTACAACTCCCACCATCCATATAATGTAAAGAAAGGAATTGTCCGTTGCCTACAACACTGAGCAAAAGCAATATGTAGTAACATCAGTGCATATCAAGAGGAGATGGACAGTTTAAGAGAAAACCTCCACCAAAACAACTATCCAGAGAGCATGACATCAGAAGGACACGACTCAGAAACTCACCACAGTTTGTATACCATATATGAAGGGCTTGTCAGAAAAACTTCAACAAATATGTAATCCATATGACATCAGCACAGTATTCAGGAGTGATTCAACTCTCCGGAAACAGCTTGTGAGAGTCAAGCCCCCTACAGAAAAAAATCATGACTAAGAACTGTGTATATGAAATCCCATATAAACGTGGAAACTATACAGAGGTGAAAAGTGTCGTCTGTTGAAAGTACGGTTAGAAGAACATCGAAGGGCCATAGTATGTGGAGAGACTGAAAGGTCAGGTACGGCTGACCATATCTGGAGGGAGAAGAGAGGCCATCTACAACTATGGGACGAAGTAAAAATTATAGACAGAGAGGAACAGTGGAGAGTAAGACGACTGAAAGAAGCAGCACATATGCTGGAGAATGACCAACTGCTAAGAAGACCTAGTATAGAATTCAATACGATATGGGAACCAGTAATTATAAACAATAGATAATATATACAAGTTATAGGTAAAAACATTAATATATACAAGTAATAAGTATAGAGATAGATATACATTAACATATAGTAATAATTAGTAATAAATGATGATATTTACAACTAGAAATAAAGAGTAGGTTTAAGGCTCCTAAAATTCGTACTAGAATGTGACAGTTCCTTTACCTACATTTTAATTACTCTAAAAACATTCTTTTACATTCTCACTCGTTAGAATAACAGATTATCAGATATACTTTCACAAACACAAAGCGGTCTTATATATAAAATGGTTGTTTGTTAGAAGTCTCTTGAATTATTCTTATTTTATAATCTTCATTTAATTTAAATATATTCCATATTAGTTTTTGAACAATATAATTTATGTAAAAAAATGTCTTCAGAGTCACAGCGAGTACATTAAGCTATTTTAACTTTCTTGTTTTCAGAAGCTTACAAATATCAAGTTAAAGTATACTACTTTCATCTATTTGGAAGACATAAATTTTATATTCTAGGCATACCTGATTACCAGATTAACATTTTTTTTTTAATTAAGCGGCTACACAATTGCTTTACATTATTCTTGCATAAACATTCAAAATTTCTTCCTATTTTTTAAAATTACTTTTAATGCATTTTAAATAATACTTTTCAAACAATATACATTCTTTTACAAAACATAAGTTTCATTTTAAAAAAATATTAGATACTAATTTTATGTGCGTTTCTATTTCAATATTAACATATCATGGTGCACACTATGGTTGTTGTGTTGAATCACCAATCATGCATCTTCTGAACCTCTTGCAATCAAAACGAATCGAATTAGTAGCGTTTACTCTTCTTCCCACAAAGAAGCATGGATGTGACATAAGATTGATTACTTAATGAAATAATTTAGCTCCTTCATAAAGCAAGTACTCTAGAAAGTTATAAAAAAAATAGCTTGAATTTGATCCGCCTGTATTTTCCAATACGGGTGTGAGCAGTGGGGGGGGGCATCAGCAATAAGCCAGTCTACTTTCCTGAAAGAGAAGGTAATTCTTGGAAGCATGGCCTCTTCAGACCAAACAAGATTACTCTGATTTTTTTTTTTTTTTTTTTTACCCAAAGATTATCAACCAGAGATACCTTTGGTGCTGAAGGTCTCAAAACTAATAGCATTACTCCTACTTCCGGTTTCTCTTTCAAAAAACGTTATTCTATTGGTCAAATGGTTTCAATGCTTTCATTATTCACTATGACTATGTAATTTAACACTTTCAAGATTACCTGTATCATTACTGTCTCCATTTCACTTCCTGTTGCCTCCTTCCCATGTTAAGAATGGCTCTTCTAAATAATAACGTTATTATTTAGAAAAGGTCATTCTAAACATGGGGAGGATGACGTTTTATTTTAACTATTCTCTATTTTCACCTAAAAATTTGATAAACAAAAGATACTGTAAAAATTCAATTTAAAAATAAGCAGTGACCGGAGGTGAAGCAGAAACAATAGTGATGAAGATAACCACTTTTGGTTTCTAATGAAATATAATATTTAAATTTTAAAAATAATAAAATTATTACTGATACAGAGCAGACCACTCCCATGGCTACCAATGTTAGTTCCGGCAACAATATACAACAGCTGAAACACAACTACACAAAAATTATATCCTGGTTCCTGAAATGGAAAACGAACATTTATATTGTTGCATTTGATTTCTCGTTTTGTAAATTTCTTTTCTTTTTTTTTTTTTCTTTTTTTTTTTTTTAAACCTTTGTCATGTGAATATTTATTTGCTTTAGTCCTTTTCCAAAAAAATTGAAACATGTTGTTTTTGACTCTTGGAAGATAAATCATTCCTTAAATTTGGCATGGCACTTCTAAAAGGAAATTTATAATAACAAAAACAAACCATCTACATGAAATGCAACAAATTACAAAAAACAAATAAAATATCAGCATAACTGGATTTTTAAAAAATTGCTGAAAACCATTGTTTTACACACACACACATCTATATATATATATATATATATATATATATATATATATATACGAGCAAACAGTTAATAAAAACATGTTAAAAAAACACTTTGAAATGAGTTAAAAACATTTAATCTGAAAAGGAAACACTAGATAAGTGGATAGTCCTTAATTTGCAGAGTTTCGAAGAAATACTTTCCTTCTCATCAGAGGGTAGGAATTAGCAAAAATTTATATATATATATATATATATATATATATATATAAGAAAAGTTAACAATACAAAAATATATATTAGTGCATATAGATTTAATAATCATCAATTTAATAATGCAAATACATGAATAGGGGTGGGTATAAATGCTTTTTATACTAAAGTATTTTAAAGCGTGATGCTTTTTGCCAGAAGAGAGAGGTACGTTGGGTAACAAATAAGAAATGTGATAGCTAGCGATTGGCACATTAAAACAGGGATGTAGGGGAATCTTGGAGAGAGGGTAAATAGTATAGAGGGAGGAGAGGCTAGGCAGCTATTGCGATGAATATATATAACTTAGAAAGTTAGGAGGATAGCGTAAATTCAGTTCTATGACAAGAGACTTATCGGGATAATATAAAGCTCTCCAAATTTCATTGGAGCTTATATAGGAAACAATAAGAGTGGAAAATGAAGTCACAAAAACTATATATTGGTGAATATAGAATGGATCATTTATTTAATAAAGGTATACAAACATTTAGTTGGAGGGGATGGAGGAAACTCTTTATACCAAGTTATTTCGAAGCCTAATGTTTCTCATCAGAAGAGTAGAGAAGATACTAGGTAACATAATGGGGATGCAACGTCAGGGGTGCGATTCATCAGGAACGAAATAAATCAATGAAATTATTGATGTTGTTAGGGGGATTAATATTGAATTCTAAGATAAAGGAGGAGCGTATTATATAAAGTGTAATGTAAAAAGGTGTATAGGGTTTCTATCATAGTCTTTAATAATGTAAGTAGTTTATGTTTTAAGACTCGAGGGCAGGTATAGGGGTGGATGGGTGGTGATCCTATTTTATCCGTATGTAATATGTTTAGAATCTATACAAAGTTTTTTTTTATTGATAGATGCAACCGAGATGACAACAGCACTTTAAGACGGTGTATAATTTCAGGCGAAATATTATGATGATGAATTAAGTAGGATTAAACAAAAGTAACGGTTATCCCAGCATTACTTATAAGAAGACTATGGTTATAGTGTGATGTTATGTAGTTTAATGAAAGTTGTGGAGTGGGTTGCATAGGGCGTCGTGTACTAGTTTTAATTTAGTGATGCAAGGGAAGGTCCGGAGTTGAGTTAAAGGAGTAAGTTATAAGGTGGATATGGTGGGTAGTTGTAAGGCTATAATAATAAATTTCAAATGATATATATTAGATAATATGAAGCAATAATCCTAGGGTTGCCTTGTTATTAGGTGTACAAGGAGAAGGGTTGAAGTGTAAGGCAGAGGTATAAATATAGGGAAGCAAAGTTGATGGAGGTGTATAAAGATACAAAAATAATTAGGATGTAGACGAATGGCATGGTGGGATAATAGGGGAAGAATATACTACTACTAATAATAATAGTAAATAGATAAATAAAATTAAGGGACAAACAAAAATTTTTTTATTTTTTTTATTACATTTTCACCCTAAACAAGCCATATTGCCACTTTGTTGTAGGGGGCTACTATCAGGGACATGGGCATCAGGGGTACTGTGTAGGGAGTTGGGCAGCAAGATGTCGGTTCACATTGCACTTGAACTTCTGCATGTCAGTACAGTTGGGGAAGCAGGGACTCAGCAGGGAATTCCAAAGTTTAGCAGTTCTGGGGCAGGAACTACTGGAGTAGAAGGCTCTCTTACATCTAGGGATCTCTACTGTGAAGGGGTGGCATTTAGCTGCTTGTCGGGTTTGTCGGGAGTATTTACGTCGAGGGGGCACAATTGCTTGCAGTTCGTCGGAGCATTCACCATTAAAGTACTTGTAGAAAAGGCAGAGGGATACTACATTTCGTCAATGGGATAGAGGCTGAAGTTTAGATGACAGTTCAGGACCTATCAGATTGGCAACTCTCTTTTGAACCTTGTCTAGGAGCGAGAGACTAGTGGAAGATGCACCAGCCCAAATATGACAACAATACTCCATACATGGGCGAATGGTGGCCTTATAGAGGTATAAGATACTTTCGGGCATTAGTATCTTTCTAGCATGATAGAGAAAACCTACCTTCTTCGCAGCAGTCCTGGCGATACTCTCGATGTAATTGTTCCAACTCATGTTTCTTGAGAGCGTTAGTCTGAGGAGTTTAAAGGATGTACTTTCAGATAAAATAAAATAATTAAAAAAAAAAAAATGAAGAGTAAAATAAAATGAAAAAATATAAAAAACTAAACAGAAATTTAGTTAAATGGGGGCAGAGGTGAAGAACTAAGATACATGTATACAAAAATGAGGCACAAAGATATATTGTATGTATGTATGTATGTATGTATGTATGTATGTATGTATGTATGTATGTATGGGTTTAGCCAGCAGAGCAAAGAGTCCGGTAAACAATATCCCGGAAGATACAAATCTCTAAGTCAGGAGACTGTCTGCAGATGTTAATATTATAGTCCTGAATTTCCTAGATGTATGGATCAGTAACATAAGTTATTTATGAACAAGCAAGATATAAACAACAAACTACATTTAGGCTCGTGTTTAACGAGAAATAAGTTTTCCCTGTGTGGAGGTTCAGTGAAGTATGTTATGAATAGTAATGAGACAGATTTGGAAATTCAAAGTGAGAGTTTGTCTTATCAAGAGATATGGAGGGAGGGGACATTACCTCATTCCTAAAAAAAAAAAAAACGATGAAAAGATTGGGGATTCTGTTGGAGTTGGTGTTTCTGCGTTTGTGGTGTTTTCTTTATTATATGATGCTGTAGGTGTTGATGAATTGTATTCTTTATTTGTCCTTTGCTTATGAGGAAAACGACATGTTTGACGCAGCAGAATCCAGGCGGGGTGAAAAATCGGGTCAAATTAAGTCGCTCAAAATGAGTTCAGATGCTTTCAATGGGATGAAGGTCAGTGTCTGGTGAGTAATAGAGACAAACTAACTGGGTGAAAGCAGGATTGAGGGTATACACTAAGGTTGCGTGGGGAAGTGAATTGATGGACCTTAATAGATAATAAGGAATTTTAGACAGGTGTTGGGTATAGGAGTATGCATGTGGGGGGGGGGTCGAGTTAGATGGAGATGGAAGTCAGTTGCAAGTGTCGCTGAAGATTTTAGTGAATTTAAATATAAATATTTCTGGTTTGAATGGGTTAGGTATTTTTCTAATTGCATGATTTTATATGTGCTTAAGTATATAGTGTGGAGATATTTTAAATTAGTTCCATTTGTTGAGGGGTTTTAAAGTGGAAGGAACGGGAGGGGGTTTAAATTACTTTTCATTAATATTTGGCTTTAAATTGATGAGGATACAGTCTTGGTATAACTAGCGTGAATCACTTATTGGGGTGCGATTTAACAGGTGATGTTAAAAGTAAGACGTGGCAAATTCAAATTTGGTTAGAGATAATAGTCTGAAAGATTACAAATAAAATAATTGTAGCGTTAATTCGATCTTGCAAGTGGGGGGGGTGATTTAATGTGGGTTTGATGTTGTAAGGTTATATTTGTGTTTTATATTAAGAGAGTGTATTAATAATTTATATTTAACAATTAAAGCCTTTGTGGCGAGAGCAGCGAAAAAATATGGGTGGGTATTAGCCGTCTGCTTGGGGGAATGATATGCAAGAGGTGTTAGGTTTCTGCATGGTTAGCCTTAAAGGTAATAGATATTAGTCCTTGTCTGGTGTTGTTTTTTTGGCGGGGGTTTTTTGAATTTCCGTATTTGAATTTTCTTTTGTGCCTGCAACTGCAAATTATCTCTGGTTTAGAGTTGAGAATGTTTAATTTATTCGGTGCCATATAATCTCGGTCGCCTCTGCTTTGAAAAGCAGACAGTATTTAGAGTCTGGGCTGTATGATTTAGATTTTCTTAATATTTTCCATTTTAATGAGAAGTTTGTTTTCTTTCAGGTTTCTTACTAGGTTGGATAGGGTTGTTTTAGTCTTAGAGGCCTCACTAGAGGACGATTGCAAGTGGTTCGAAATTCTAGTTTTTATCGGGAAAGAAGATAATCCTATATACATGTGTATTTTGGGGTTTGATTATGGTGTATTAAGGGTTTTTTCGTTAATGGGCAGATTAATTGACTTTAAATGTTCCGGGTGTTGTTCGATGTGTGGTTCAGTTATGTCTATTCCTATCGGTTGCGTGATTAGTTGTTTGGTGAGTGCGCTATTATTTATTGAGTTATGCATATTATCGTTGGTATTACTGGTTCTACGGGCTTGGGCAGTCAAGTTATTAGCTGCCGTGATGGATGGAAGTTCTGTTACTGTGCAAGAGTATATGATGTCTGAATGTGTGTAGTCATTCTCCAGTGGGCAGCTATCTGGGTTGTTACAGTTTGGGTGAGCCGGGCTTGGATTGCTGTTAACTATTTTCTGTGCTAATTCTATTTTCGTATTATTTATGTTTATAATAGTCTGTGTTATGGGCATGGTTGAAAAGGATAATTTGATAGGTTTTATTTAGGATCGAGCTGTATTTGTGAGGGTGTTTGAATGAATTTTCAACTATTTTAAAGAATTCTTTTAGAGAAATACCTTGGTATAAAGAGTCTCCTCTATCCCCCAACTAAATGTTTGTATACCATTCTCTATTCACGAATATATAGTTTTTGTGACTTCATTTTCCACTCTTATTGTTTGCTATATATATATATATATATATATATATATATATATATATATATACACACACACACACTAGTCAAAATAATATGAAAGGTAGATATTTTTTTGTTTGTTTTCTATAGTTTTCCATTTCAGTAATCCAGGTATCATTTTATGTTGTAACTCGTTATCCAATTGTGCCTAACCAATATTAATCGCCATGAGGGCTGATCTTATCCATATTATAATTAAATATTTAATTTAAATATATTAATAAAAAAAAATATTCTGTGACTGTGTGTATATGTTATTTTATTTCATAAGGTTTTTGTAGTGGAATGGTTAAGAAAATAAAATATTTGATCAATAGACTGCCTATTGTCGGTCCTCAAATTCAACAGTGATTAGCCCATTCGTGTAATGATCTGGTCTGTGTTGATTTTGAGGCTGAAGTTCTGCGCATTTCTAGGAGGTCCACCCTCCTAGGCTTTGCCTTCTCTGTTTGATAAGGGGCTAGTTTATTGCAAATCGTTGGAGGCGCCCTTACCAGGGAATGCCGACTTGGCTGCCCAGGTACTTTTTGCAGATCAGAGTGCCCCTCTTCAGGTGGCACTGACTTCTCAATCCCTCTTTTCGTCTAAGTTCTTGCAGTAGGAGAGAACTAAAAACCTTTGATCAATAGACTGTCTTTAAAAAAAAAAAAAAAAAGCTGGGAGTTAATTTCAACAATTTTGGAAATTGAAAACATACACCACTGATACATCTCATTCTCATGGATATTTGTTTTGGGTTCTAAATTGTTGCTTTTTATTTATTATTATTTTTTTTTTTTTAATTTTTTTTTTTCTTTTTCTTTTTTCGATTTACATCTGGACATTTATCCAAAGCTTTTTAGCAAAATAACTTAAATAGTCAAATGTGAACCACTACGCTTTATGATGCGTTCTTGATTCACTAATGTTTTTTGTTTTTAATTTTCTTCCCTTGAAGATTATAATGCTGGGTATGGGGCAGCCAAACCAGCTGCCAACATTGCCCTGCTTTTTATTGAAACCAACCGAGAGCTCTTTTTAGTATCCTCGCTCTCTGGATCTCTTTTGCACTTGGTTCACCAGGAATATTAGTTAGGTAGGACTTATGTCGTTTATTATCTTCAGTGAAATGAGTTTTGGCTTCTAAAAAACATTTTTTTTAATTTAAGTCTATGTTTTGTTAAAAAAAATAAATAAATAACAGCAACAAAAAATTTTAAACATTTTAAAAACAGAAAATCACAGCAAGTGTAATGGTATGACGCACAAAATGTGGACAAAAAATTTGACCAGGTGGGGGAAGATGGCTGATATATATAAATTAGATGCTCGATAAAAACGGCACAAGTGAATAATTATGACAAATGACACAAAGCAAGAACAATTAAGTAGCGGAAAATTAGGATGGTTAGGGTATAAGCCAAACCTCCTCTCCTTTAGTTTTAAATACAAGCTAAGTCATCCTCCTCCTCCTCTTCCTCCTCCTCCTCCTCCTCCTCTCAATTTTAAAATTGATATTCTAAAATAAGTATTTACTCTGTTTTGAAGCTAATGAAATCGACTTTTCTAAGTTTTTTATTATTATTATTATTATTATTATTATTATTATTATTATTATTATTATTATTTTGAGGAGGGAGTGAGGATCCGAGCGTTTGTAGTGAAAAGAGAGAAGTTTGGTTTTAGAGGCATTAAAAGTAGCAAGCCACGTTTTCTCCACATTGCACCACGTGTTCAAGTCGGAAAAGATTCAGAAAGATCTTGATTATATATGATCTTTGAAGTTTTTCCAAAAATGCTTGTATTGTCTGCATAGACATCAACAAATGATTAAGAATGCAATCAGAAAACCAGAAAGAGGCTTAGACCCAGAATGGATTCTTGAGGCACGCCGGCATTGATACTGTGTGTTTCACACTTTTTTTCTCCATCAACAAATACAATGGCTATGTATGATACGAATCTTAGAAACAAGCTTAGATCTGATGACCCCAAAGGAACATTAAAGCTGGACAGTATAGGGAAATGTATGCAGAAGAGTAGACTTTGATGATATGGCCATGTTGAAAGAATGGAGGAGAGTTCTTAAGTCAGTAGATGTAGAACAGTTGAGGTAGCAAGTTTTGTTCACAGGGGAATGCCAAGGAAAACATGAAAGGAAGCGATTATGACCCAGCAACTATCCCCTCCCCTAATGTTATGGCGCAGTGTTATGGAATAAGAAGCGTAGGTTCATATCAGACATAACTTGAGAGGAAAAGCGATAAAGACCTGGCCAGAGATAGGTTTGAAAGTTAATATTTAAAAGCCATCCAGCACATGCCAGCATGTAAAACCGCTGTTAAATCGAATATGATAAAACGATATATATATATATTGATATGTTTGCACGTACAGGATTTACTCCTAAACTAATTTACTGATCATAATAAATTTTGGAACACTGGTACTAAGCTTAAAGGGTCGTAATGTGGTCTATATTTATTAATTGTCTATAATATTAAGGGCAATTGTTTGTGTGTGTGTGTGTGTGTATGTCCTGTTAGCTCTAAAACGACAAAACAAATACCAATAGAGAGGGATATGATAGAAGTTTTAATAGAAATATATTACGCTTTTTCCCAGGGCAATGTTGGGTAGCCTTGCTAGTTAAATATGGTTCATTCTTATTATTAACTCGGCTATGTATACTTTATTTTTTTTCTGCTTTTCTATATTTTTCACCATTTCTGATTATCCAAGGTGAGTCGGAAGTAACACTTTGTTCAAATAATGTTTTACACCTTAATCCAATGTTTGTCGAAATTGGCAGCTTCTGACTCCTGACTCAGCCTTTATTGGTATTGAAAATCGCTATTGATTTCTAGTTGAGATGATCTGTGTGTACAGGAGGCGGGGGAGTACCTGTTATTGCTCGTGAGTATTTACCTGCCTCTTGTCATGTGAGCAAATTTGACACAAGGTAAATTCGGAGTGTGCAATGCACCGAAGATTGATGATGTCTTCAACAAGGGCAAATTGCATAGTTTCCATTTGAGAGTCACAGATATCAAAGATTAACCATGTTGGGTGTTATTTGTAAGGCATTATCTCTTCCTCAGCTGAGTTTGAATTTTTTTTTTTTTTCACAAGTGACCAAGACAACCATGACATTAGTTTGTCATCAAAAAAAAGAAAAGAAACTCGAAAGGATTAAATTTCTGAATTATTTCAACTACTGTTCTCAGCTTGAGCATTATTTTCACAACGTTTCGGCTGAAATAACCTCCGACCTACCTCAGGTCTCTTGTAGAACTCTGAGAATGTTTCTGCTGAACTTCAGAGCCTATACAGAATTTCAGACAGGCCCCTTTATTTAATCCATGGGGGTAGTCCTGCTGGCCATAACCTAGTAGAAGTCTTAAATAATTCATAATTGTATTTTGAGTCTCGTCTACATTGAGGATTGTATATTCAAGCTCTAAACGAGTGTCACTTACAAATGAATTTTACTTTGTACTTTTTCTGTTATGCTAAGGGTCCTTACAGACAATTCTAGTATGAATTTGGGGAGCCTAAGTGACACAAAACAACAACCAGTGTAAGAAAGGTATTTTTTTTTTTTTTTTTTTTTACGAAGTAGCCACCACTTATCAAAGCCCAGAGGCCACTAAAGGATAAGGGTTAGTGAGTGCACGGTAGTCAATGGCAAAATGTTGTGGTAATCGTTAGTAGTGGAAATTTGCTAAATTGGATTACTTAAGGGGATGGTTCATCAAGAACTTGTTTACGTTGCACTTGAAGATGATCATATTGTAGTCAGTTAGAAAGCAGGAAAACGGAGCCACAGGCGTCTGGTTCTTAGAAAGAAGCTTTGTTCATGGAATTTATGCTCAGATTTAGGCACAGATAAAGAGTGGGGGGAAAATTATTGATAGTGGTTTCAGCTAGACAAGTGTTTTTCGTGAAAGTCAGGCCAGGAGGAAGCATAAACTGGAGTTCAAACGAGCAATTGCCATGAAAATAACGATATAGCTCTATAATATCTTGAAAGAATGGTGGGAGGGTGCAGAAAAGAGGTAAAAACCACAGAGATGATAGCGTTATAATGCATGTTTCTGTACTTCCAGAATCAATCAGGCGGTTAAACAAAGTTGTGAGTCATTAGGTCATCAATGATCATTTTCTGCTGTTTGTGGAGAATACGTTTTCTGATGAAGATCATATATAATTTAGTTTGAGAATATCATCTGGTGCCGTTTGAAAAAGGCTTCTGCTCACTTGAGAGAAAATGAATACCTCTTTTAAGGGTGTCTGTGCGACAATCTATAGTGAAGTAAGGGTTGCACAATCCATAAATGCACCTCTCTTGAACCATCATTTTTATGGCAAGTGCTCGTCTGAGCTTCAATCTATAGTCCCCCCTTGCCAGACTTTCACAAAAACACTTGGTTACCTACAACCACTATCAACAATTTCCCCCACTCTCTATATAAGCCTAAATCTAAATGCAGATTCCATGAACAAAGTTTCTTTCCTAGAACTGCCCACTTGTGGAACATTGTTTTGCTGGCCTGCTTCCCGGTCGACTACAGTATTGTAGCTTCATCCAATGTAAACAAGTTCTTGTTGAACCGTCCCCTTAAATATCAAATTCTACTCAACTTACACGATTAACAATTACTACACTACCACCTTACATTCATTAATCCTTATCCTCCAGTGGCCGTCAGGCCTTGATGAGTGGTGATTCCCTTGTAAAAAAAAAAAAAAGTCTAGGATTACTGGTAACAATGTTGGGATAATCAGAGAAAGAGTATTATTTCAGAGTTTTCCTTCTACTGAGCTAGTTGCACAACCATGGTTTGGGAGTTCAGTTTATCCTACTATTTAATCCTTAGCTGGAGGGAGGACATACAAATTCATACCTTTCCCAATGATATTATAGTGAGAATGATAAAATTCAAATCTGGCAAGCCGAGAGTTGACAGTCTGTAACTATTGTATCATGCCATGTTCATTGATGTGTTGGATGGATGAATGAGTCACTTAAACCACCACCACCGAGAGAGTAGGCCGGTGAACATGACAGCATAACGTCATTTTCTGATCAACTTGTAGGTATAGAAAATTTCCTGTAATCAACCACGTGGTTACGCTAACAGACATAAAAAATATGGTTACCGATTGTGTTACCGATTGTCCATGTATGTTCTAAAGAGAAAGAACAATTCTCCATTTGGATAATAATTATTATAATTGCACATTGAAATAACTTTAATCTAACAAAATATAGTAAGTGAACTAGTTTTTGAACTTTTCTTTCTATCGGAGAAAGTCGAATATTTCATTTTTTTTTATTTTTTACTGCAAAACAAACAATGTTTATATAATATTTTTCAGTCCGTTCTTTTAATAATAAATAAAACTTTTCACTGAGTATTTCCAAATATTTTAAAGTTAGCATTTTTCATGGCAGTTTTTTTTTTTTTACAATCGGTGAATTTTCAATATTTTAGCACCGGATGTAATTTATTTCTTCGAAATATATTTAAAACTTCAAGTTTTTGTTTTTTATAACATTTTTACTGTAAATAATTTACATGACTGGTTTGTTTTACTATACACATAGATTCAAAAAAGTTGTCAAATAACAAATGTTATCAAAGGCAAGGTAAGTTACTTTTCTACCAAACTGGATAAATTTTTAATGTTTTTATTTAATGTAAAGTGTTTATTTGACTCGAAAAACATAGTGTTTACCGATGTATTTGAAAAATGCAAATGGCGGCATTATTTCGTCCAGTGTGTCTTAGGCAAGAATAGCCTGGCAGAGCCCATCTCTCTCCTGGCTCTGAGAACACATACAGTGCCTGGAATTCCAAAGTGGTCACTCATTTTAGTATTGACAAGGCTCAACGTTGCTTAATTTCGATGATCTAATGGGGGAACCCGGTGTGTTAACGTTTGCTGAATCATTAACTTTCAAATAAATCGACTTTTGACCCTGATGTGCTTGTTATATAGCTCCTCCTCCCCCTCTTCCTGAACTGCTTCCCCTCCCCCTGATCTTATTGATGTTTGAAACTGGTTTGTTGAAATTACAAAGCAAACAGTAATTTGATCTTTAAATTTATGATGTAGTCTTCCCGGATATACTAATCTCTATTTTTTTTCTTTGTCCTTGTAAATGGAGTTGGATGCAGTGGTGACTTGAAATATAAAACTATAAAAAAGTCAACTAAACTGGGAGAAAAAGTTCAAGAAAATAATTCTTTCAGTTATTTGTTTCAACAAGGAGGTTATGTTTCAACTTGTCTTTGTTTATTTCTTTGTCTGTTAACAAATTCACATAAAAAGAACTTTTGATCTCATTTTAGCATCTGTTTACTAGCTAACTAGATCCCTTCCAGCTAGAGATTATTTGAACGGCATTGCCCAGGAGTCTTTTTGCTTTTATTTTTTAAATTAGGGATTTTTATCCTAGGGGACGCTCCATAATCAACAGAGATTAGACCATTCCTGCAATTTTCCCCAACAGAGAAATCCTTGAAGAGGTCTAAAATTTCAAAAATCTGGGCTTTATTGTCACCGCAACAGGCCAAGATGAAGAGGATATTGGTAACCATATCAATAATGCCCGTGTCACTGCCTTCACACCCAACCTCTAGACCAGAAATGAAATCAAGACTCTGTACAAAACTTCAAATATATCAAGCTCTTGTCTGCACCATTCTCTTATATGGATGTGAAACCTGGCCAGTACGAGTTTGTAACCTGTGCAGACTGGAAATTTTTGACCACTAATGTCTATGCTGCATCCTTCAGATTCATTGGCATTAATTCGTCCCAAACGCCACCATAAAATCCCTCAAACAGACCCTCCTTTTGAGACATCTCCAATGGTTTGGTCACATTCTGCGCTGGCAATCAGATGACCTCATTCATTCCACTATCAACCCAACCTGACTCCAGGATTGGAAGAAACGACACAGTGGTCAGCTGAAAACCTGGCTCAGCACGGTGAAGCAAAATGCTGATCTGATCCTGTGTTCTTGCCTCTACGGAGTACATCACTGGAACCGCGACGGGGGGGGGGGGAGCTTATATCGACCGCAGCTTCAAACTGACATGCCGAAGCAGTGGTTATGAGATGCAGAGAATTCAGTTGGAGGAGCAAGCTCAACCAGCACATGGTGAATGCTGATACAACAACGATGACAAAATTTCTGTAATGATCTGGCCCTTGTTGATTGCGGTGTAATGTTGGTTCTGTACAGTTTTAGGAGATCGACCCTCCCAGGCTTTGTCTTCTCTCTTTGAGAAGGGGTTAGTTTATTGCTAACCACCTGAGGTATCCCACCAAGAATGTTAATGGGACTGCACAGGCATCTTTTGCAGAGTCAGAGAGCTCCTTTAGAGCACTGACTTTTTCAATCCCACTTTCCGACTCTAGTGTCACAGTTCTTGCAGTGGGAGTGAACTATATATCCTATCTATTTTGTTTGTTTGATTTTTTATTATTATCATTATTTAATAGGATTTTGAAAGTTAAATTTAATTATTACATCTTTTTGACATTAAATTATTACTTGAACCAGATTTTTATAAAACTAATCTTTATTAATGTAATCTAAAGCTCTCAAAAATACCTGAAAATTGGCTAAGAATTTTAAAGCCGCTTTCTATTCGATAGTTTAAATTTTGTTTTGTACTTTAAAAATCCTTTCAATTGAATGTCTTTTTTTTTTTTTTTTTTTTTTTTTTTTTCCTCGGGTAATTCATTTTTATTTGACTAATTCTCAAATTATTATGAACTAACAGATGCCCGACGTTGCCAGGGAGTTTTTCGTTTTTGTTTCGCTTTTTAAAGTAGAATTTTAAAAATCAAATTTAGTTAAAATATTTTTTTGATAATTAAGTTATTAATTGAACCAAATTGTTATAAAACTATAACGGCAAATGTTAAAGGTTGCGGTCAGAGCAGAATGCAGTAACAATTTTGAATAGGTAATAAAAATGGCTTTTATTGGTGTTTTCTTGTATATTATTAAATGAGCAATCATTTCGATCTAAAATCCACTTAGTATTACGCATTTAAACGTGAGAAAAGCCCGTTTTTAATGTATCAAAATTATCTGAATAAGCTAAATTACATGACATCAGATCAAATTCAATCGCCATCTTCTTTTGGTTTGGTTTATTCAAATAATGCTAACACATTTCAAGCATGCTTTTCTCAAGTTTACATGTATAATACTAAATGGACTTTAAAGCGAAATGGTTCCTCATTTAATCTATATATATATATATATATATATATATATATATATATATACATATATATATATATATATATGTATATATAAAGTAAAAATGTCTGCCTGTGTACATTTTCCTACAAAATAACTCTGTCAATTTTCAGTCTACAGACTCGAAATTTGGCATAAGGGATATTGAGATTTGTGAAAATATTTTTAATCGGTTTTCAGCCAGAAATTTTGCTGTTAAAGGGTCCATCGATTTGACCATTGAAAACTCTACCAAACTCCTCCGACAATTTTGGGTCTAAACACTTGAAATTTTAGATATAGATTACTTGGACAGGGATCTAACTTTATAATTCTATTTGAGCCCAAAACAATAAATGCTAAGAGGTCAAAATTGGGGTCAAAATTAAAAAAAAAAAATTGACCTCTGCGGTCTCTACCAACTTTTCTCTATGGTAGTTGAGGAAGACTATTAGATAGAAAGGCATTACCGTACATATTCATACTTTTTAATACATACATATGCACGTAAAGTTATGAACAGTACATAGGGCCCAAGCAAAGTGGGGCGAAACTGCTAGTAATGTATAAGAAAAACATGAAACTATTTTTAATGCTTATACGGAATTTTTCTTGCATTCTGCTCTGGCCACGATCTTTGATGTTTGACAAATTAATGGATGTAAAAACCTTTCAATAGTTTTAGTCTTTTAATATGTGAGGAATTGCTAAGGACTTTAAGTCCAGCTTAAAAGACATTTTATTCAACAGTTTAAATGCTTCTGAATTTGGATAGTTTACAAAGAAGTTTATTAATTTTTTTTTTTAACTATTAACAAAAATTAAAAATCGCTTGTTTCCAGAAAAAACTAAAATGCATCCTAATTGATTTAATTTTTAATGCTTACCCAGTTTACAGCCCAATCTCTGACAACTTCGCGTCGGCGTCTTCTAATTGTTTACATAATCTGTTGATTACTTAAGAAGCCGGAAGATTCCGAGGTGCTAATGAAGAGAGTGATCCGCGCTATTTTTTTAATCGTATTTCCACGTTTAATTAAAGTTTTATGTTTGTTTGTTTTTTTTTTATTCAATTTTAAGGTTAAAGTACAGAATAGGTACAAAACACCTTCCTCTCCCCATGTTAAGAATGGCTTTTTAAATAATAACGTTATTATTTCAGCACAGATCACTCTCTGCATGAGTACCGATTTCGAAGTAACGAACCAATCAGCTGTCAGAGAGCGTTAAATTCATTAAATCAAGAAACATTTTATACATGGCTTACAACACATTATGTCAATGTGAAACAAATACACTTCCTTTTCCGTATATTAAGAATAACTTTCTATTTAGAAGAAAGCGCGTTTTGAATTAATCGTCTGGCAGTCTTCGATTTAGATGTTGGGGATTGGATCGTAAACTAAGTAAGTACCTAATCTTCTATATAAATAAAAACAGCAAATGTATGTGTGTTTATGTGAAAATATCCAACCGATAAACTCTTAAACTACTGGTCACATAACACTGAAATTAACAGGAAATACTAATCATACACCTAGGATAGTTTATAACGAGTAAAATCTTTGGATTGATCAATAACACATACAGAAATATATCGACAAGTTGAAATGCGAAATGTCCATTTCAACTTGCAGACATTTCTATTACTTTTGTGCATGCGCAAATTCATTCATAACTTGAAGTGGTTTAATTTTAAATCTTTCTTATCGATATGTCGATAGCTCAAATGGTGACGCTAAATTTTTTGGTTTCGATTCTAGCTGATGGCACTCGCGTAACTTTTTTTTTTTAACTTTTGAAATCGGTAATATATATTAGGTTCAATATAATATTCAATAGAAAATATCGTTTCTGTAATAATAAATACAAAATCTGCATGAATTAAAATTATATTTAAGCGTATTTTACAACTGAGCAAGGCCGGGCGGACCCCGCTAGTATTCATAATTATTTTAAATAAGGTTTATTCAAAGTTATTTTTAAGTATGTTGCAAGATTACATTTTTTTTTTCTTCAAATATTCGATTAATAGTAAATAAAAATAAATCTATATGTAATTATGTTGATACGAAAAAAAAATATACACACACACACACACACACACATATATATATATATATATATATATATATATATATATATATATATATATAAACACACACATGTAGATACACAAGAAGTTGTTACACAATTTTATTACTCTAGATATAGACAAAACTGATGTTTGATAATCATTGGCTGAAATGCTTGTTTTAGTTGTTTATAAATGATGGCGTGTTGAAGGTTATCTTTCATTGTACATCTCGGCATTTAGATGTTAATTCCATTGGTGGATGTTCATTGGAATAGCCAGTGTTTACGCCAAGAATGCGTTAATTACCATGGTAACACGCACGTAAGAAGACGACTCGCCCCCCACCCCCTCTCTTTCTCTCTCTTTTTCGCTTTTATGTTGTCTAATTATAGAAAGCCATCACTGTTATTGTAGCTAGCTAAATGATAGTCAAAATGACAAAGTAGTTATGGATGCCAGAAAAAGAAAATAATAATGAAAACAAAAAAAAAAAAAAAAAAAAAATGATTGATTGAATGAAAGGGTATGTTTGTTTAGATGGATGCTTTTTAAAACGCGTTTTTTTTTGTTTCGTTTTTTTTTTTTTTTGTATTATTATTATTATTATTATTGTGCAGAATACGGATCGTGCTATTTTTTTTTTTTTTTTCAAGTTAAATTTAATTTTTACAGTATCTTTTGTTGGGTGAAAGTATAGAATATTAGGGGGGGAAACCCCCTCCCCATGGTAAGAATGAGTTTCTAAATAATAACGTTATTTTATTACTGTCTGTGTTCTGCATAATTACCGTTTTTTACCTTTGGACCATTGTTCCTCATGTGAGATCATCCCAGTGAAAATATTTGGACCCCCTCCTTTTCCCCTTTTTTTTCCATCCTTTTTTTTTTTTTTTTTTTATTATTTAATTTTTACGCCGTTCTGGTATGTCTTATTGTTATCAATAATTTAATAAATGATTTAATTTCAACTTAAATAAAACTCTTTTTTTCAAATCGTGTACTTCATTATCCGTTAAATGAGAAACGTCCTTTTTACATGCTGAAATGTGTTGGAAGGCTTCTAGAGATTGCTTTCTAAAATAACTTATCTCTGACCATGTCTTTCCTTAGCCCCGCTCCCTCCCCATCCGGCCAACTGATCCTGCTATCACAACTGTTTTATATCTAGTAACCTATGAACTCTCACTCATTCTTTCAATGTGACCCAAACAAACAAAATCTCTTCTGCACACCATATGCACTGTCCAGATTTCTGATTCATCTGAAGTCATCAGATCTAAGCCTTTCTTTCAGACTCATATTAAACATCTATCAATTCTATGCTTAATTTTATAAAAAAAAAATAAATAAAAAAAACTAGGCTGGGTGCCCGACGTTGCCCGACGTTGCCCGACTGTTTGCAGAACACTAATGGCATGTGAATGATACGATTGATGTGTAATGTAAGTCTTAAAGACAGGCTTACAACTGGTGACCTTAGAGGAAGATTAAATTTGGGCATTATAGAGATGTGTGCAGAGCAGGAGACTTTGGTGGTATGGCCATGTTGACCCAGAATCTTTGAGAACACTAACTTCTACTAGGTTGAGCAAAAAATAATTTTTTTTTTTTTTTAATTGGTAGTAGGCAAGCTTGAACCCATACTGCAAAGGAGGAAAATAATGTGATTTAAAATAAAAATAAAAACGTGACGTCTCTGCTGTTGCGCCCATCGCCAAACCGAAAGTGGCAAAGGTTTAAATTAAGGCTAGTCGATTGAAAACAGGGGATGACTTTCAAAAAAAGTGCCCAGTTGAGGGTGAAGGAATTAATTTTTTCAGTCAATTTTTCGATATTTGTCGTCCGAAGAGTCGAACTTCAAAACGATACTAATTTCGTGCAAATCCGTCACCTCTGTCGAAAGTTTTAAGCAGATATGCATACATACATACATACATTTAAACAGACAGGTGAGATTTATATTATAGATTTATCTTATTTTCTGGCAATTCTAAATACTTACAAGTAAAAATAAAAAAGGGACAGCAATTATAAAATGGAAACTTTACTAGTTGATAAAGGCGTTGCATCCCCATCAATTTTGAAGTGTGTACTCATCCATAGTTTGTATGACTCTCAGATCCACTCCGACTTGGAACGCCTCCAAAACCAATAAATCTACAAACCAATTGAAAGCAAACATATGAGGGTCGTTTCAAAAGTAAAGCTTCCTATTTTTTCCATTCAAAAAATTGAAGAGCTACAAAGACTGGAGTGGTATCATTAAAACGAGTGACCGTTTGTGCTTCAGAATTTTTTTTTTTTTTTTTACATAGTCACCACCATTCTCGTTGCACTTTTACCTGTAATTCAATGATGCATCTCTGCTTCTGACGTACATCCATGGCAGAGATTGCTTTCTTAGAGTCACACATCATCAGTATCTGCAACAGAGAAATGAAACTTTCAGATCATGAATGCATAAGTTCAGTCATTATAACAATGCAATTTTTGCAATCCCCTTCTGATCCATTCGGGCGGAATAATGAACAGGAGGTATTACTTTTGGAAAATCCCTTGTACATTTGCAACATGAATAAATGTCTGAAGATATTCAGAATTTAAAACAAAAGATTTTATTAACACCTTACTCAGTAAGTCTTTAACCATATGATTTTTATAAAGTACTAACCTTTAAATGGTATGTCCAAATTTGAGCTCAATCGGTTTGTTACTTTACAAATCAGCTCTTTAAGTGAAGTTAATGTTGCAAATTTCTAATAAAAAAATAAAAAAAATGGGAAAGTGAATTTTGTGTTGGTGTGGAAAAATACTATACAAGCAAAGCAGTCGCTTGATAAGTATTAGACTCTACTGCGTTGAAAACAATGTATGACTTTAAATGTGGTTGTACAGACTCAAATGATGCTGAGTACTCGGTTCGCCCAAATTCAGCAGTTGTCCTAGTAAACATCAAAAACTGTCCACAAACTTATTTTGTTCGATTGTGATTTGAAGTTGCATGAGATAGTTGCTGAGCTGCAGATGTATTCATCATTTTGCATGAAAATGTGTTAATGAGAAATCTGTGTTTAAAGTGGGTGCTGCATTTGCTCACAGTTTGGTCCAAAAACAACCACACATTCAGAATGTTGTTTGCAACTGTCTCAATGTCCTTATGTAAAATTGAATGCAGGATTTTAATTGATTTTGGTTGCATTCTTGAACGCCAATTTCAGGAAATGTTTCATCTTCTCTGTATTAATAAAAACTATCAGAAAAGTCTTCATATCTGGTTCTTGCCATAACTGCGAAATTCGCATTAAATTGTTTGTATTTACTATGGATAGAATATTTATTGAAATAAAAAAGAAAATGAGTGAAAATTAAGTTCAATTTTTTTTTTTTTTTTAATCCTATATATATTAATGTGTATGTTATTAAAATAGATATGGCAAGTAAGCTACACAGAATTTTCTATATTTCGTTTTCATAAAAAGATTCGTCAGTTTTACAGATAAAACACGGAAAATTCTGTATAGCTTAATTGCCGTTTTTATTTTTATTTTTCTAGAAGACTGCCTAGCTCTTGTCAGCTGTAAAACACTGAAATAAATACTGAAAATTGATGCATAAAATATAACTCCTTATAAAATTTTATGTGGATACATGAAATAATCTATTATTATATAGAAGGAACTTTGTGTGAGTTCATTCTCTATGGACTCGGAAATGGCTAGGTCAATTTTTTTTTTTTTTTTTTTTTTTTTAAATTTCACTTGAAAATACTTGATGTGTTTGGGAGTGTTCTTATGTAGGGTTTGTATTGGAATCCGTCTGATAAATATCGATAATTGAAAGTATCCGATTAAAGCAGGAAGTTCGATTTTGACCAAAGTTAACACTTTTATACAACCTAACATCACGAGTGCATTTGAGAAGTTTTATCACCGCACAAGCAGAAAGACTCACCATATAAAATCAACGGTAGGTTCTTTTGAGACGAGGCGTGTACGAAATGAATGTTTCTTTTTAGAGCACAATTGAACCCTGATACTTGACTTTTGCATGTTTAACTTTAATTAAAGTGATTATGTTTAAATAATTTCATAAAATCAAGAGTCGATTCTTTGATAAGACAAGGGCTTAATTAGTTTTAGCGGTGAGTAGTGAGTTATATAATAACCTATCATGCATGTACGATGTTATTAAACGATGTGACACATTCTGGCAAATAAGGGAGGAATCTATCAGGCATATGTACACATGATGATTAGGGCTAGAACAACAGCATATTCTTTTCATTGTTTTGACTCTCCAGTGTGTATCCGTTGATTTACTTTTCTATAAAGTGATGTGGTTCTCAGTTGATTAACTGTGTCGGATATATACTCGTGAGTAAAATAATAAGAATATTTTGTTGTCATAGGCCTAGTGATGATGTATGGAAAGGGGTTGAGCGTTGCATGGAGAGAAATGGCATGTGAATGATACGATTGATGTGTAATGTAAGTCTTAAAGACAGGCTTACAACTGGTGACCTAAGAGGAAGATTAAATTTGGGCATTATAGAGATGTGTGCAGAGCAGGAGACTTTGGTGGTATGGCCATGTTGACCCAGAATCTTTGGGAACACTAACTTCTACTAGGTTCAGTTTACAGGGGGAAAAACTAAAGAAAACATGGGAGGAAGTGATAAACCCGATTTGAGAGAAAGTGGACCAAATAAGAATCTGGGATAGAAATAGGTTAGTTGGAAATCAATTTTTAAAAGCCGTCCATCGCATGTCTATATGTAAAACCACAAACTCTGGTTTCAGTATAAATCAAATTGTGTCTCTTTTCTTTTTCTTAAATGCAATTTTTGAAGGTTTCTAATACTGAAAAAAATAAACAAATAAAAAGGCTTTCTTTCCTTATTGACTGTCTTTTCAACGGCTCTTCCTTGCTTATACCACAAGCATGACGTCACTTGAACAGTGAATAGGCTTTAGTTTACTTTTTACGAAGGTCACGGTAAAAACGGCCGTTAAACCGGATATGATGATTAAGTTGTAAGATCCATTGCGATTAACAAACTCCAATCTTGCCACCTTCTATTGAATTGTTACGTCATTATAAAAAGATTTTATTGTTGTAATCGAATTCTTTTATGTTTCTTTTTTACTCCCGCTTACAATCAACCTAGTAATTATTTTTCTTGCTTGAGTAAACTTTAAATAATAGTTTGCAATGAGAAAATGTTTAGCGTTTATCTACCGAGACCCTCATCGTAATCGAGTTTATGGAACAGGTAGAGCATTAACATAAAAATTACTTTTGTACGATGTACCTAGTGACATTTTCTTTTGTCAAGTTTTATTTACTTGAAAAACGTTGATTTTTTTCTTTTTAAGTGTCTGTGTCGCCTTTGTCTCCTGTACTTTTCACCAGTCACTGTATTTCCGGTGTAGGGAAGAAACAAAGTACAGAAGCCTTGGACTGGATTTACTCGCGATAAAACGGACGTTGTAATGGAATGTGCTCTGATGAACTCCTCACACTTGTGCCCCCCTCGATGTATGTACCCCACCCTGACAAACCTGTTTAGCAGCACAATCCCACCCCTTCACTGTAGATGTTTCTAGATACCGGAAAGCCTTCTACTTTAATAGCTTCTTCCCTCAGACTGCTAAACTTCGGAATTCCTTCCCTGTTACCTGCTGTCCTTACTATACTGACATGCAAAAGTTTAAATATAATGTAAACCAACATCTTGCCCATCTCTAAACATGGTTCCAAATAGTACTTATGTACAAGTGGCAATATGCCTTGTTTGTGTGAGCATGACTAGAAAAAAAAAATGAGCTGATGAAACTATCCCACAATCAAAGTGAGTGGTTACAGTCGCTGTTGAAGAGCAGAGTCTAATCTAGTGGTTCGCAACTACTGTGCTGTGGCACAATCACCAGTTTCCTTCTACTAGGTTATAAATGGAAGTTACAAATTGTAGATGGAAAATTCATAACGTTATAACAAGAGTTGTTTATATTAATAAATACTCACACATTATTACCTATGTGAGATTGATGCTTAATCGATAAAAAAATAAAATAAAACCGTTAGTTTAAATTGTTAGATATTTTCAATTTTTTATAACAATAAACATCCGTGTTACCATCTATCTTTTTTTTCTTATTTTTTACTAACGGGAGTGTCTAGTGTTACCCGGGTGTTCGTAGGTGTGTGTGGGGGGGGGGAAGTGTTAGTAGGCAGGGAGGCTCGAACCCGTGACGCAAAGAAAGTGAAAGAAGACCTGAGAGTTTACCGCTGCGCCATGACGCGAGCGGAAGTGTAAAGTGTTGAAATTCAGCGATGTCAAAAGAAAGTGAAAACTAAGTTAAGAATCATGCAGGCACAGAAATGAACGTCTGGCTGGAAGCCAGTTAAGCTTTCCGCTTTCTGCTGTATTTGTTTCCCCACGATGTTGAGGAAAACCAGCTCCTCCACAAAAAGGGGGAGCTTTGACAGTGTTTTAATGAATAGCAATTATCTGATATGAAAGGTTTCCCCTCACATTGATCAAAACTAATCGCCTTCAAGACGTGCCGTGGCCAGAAAGGGCGGGCTTTCGGATTTGCTTTGATTAGTTTCACTTTATTTATACGAAAAAGACGAACAAATACCGGGAACCAGGGATTTTTTTAAAACTTGATCAAAATAAAGATAGAGATAACATTCGTTTTCAAATCGGCGATATTATAATCTAGGGAGTGTAAGGAAAGTTCTCTGAAATAGTCACCTTGTCGAGAAGCCCGGCGAAAAAAAAAAGCCTTTCGCGGACACAAACACATGCAGCCATTTTGCCTTTTATTTAATAGACAAGCGTAGGTGCCCGGCGTTGCCCATGTGTTTGTCGGTGTAAAAGAAAAAAAAATTTGGGGAGGCAGGTAGGCTCGAACCCGAAGCCTTGAGGCGAAGGTGGAAAAAAACAAGTGTGAAAAAACCTGACATCTTACCGCTCGGACACGACAGGAGAAGAAGTGAAAGGCGTTCTAATTTAATGATTAAAAGGTTAAATGACACATGTGTAAATTTAATGAGGTCAAACATCACATGACTTAACTTTGGCTGCAAGCCAGTTTTCCCAAGATGTTGGGGAAAACCAGCTCCCCATAAAAAGGGGAGTGTCCAAATGAATAGCAATTGTCTGATATAAGGGGTTTCCCCTGCATTGATAAAAGCTAATTGCTTTTCTGGACGTCCCTGCCACGAGTGCCACGGAGAACCGTTTGCTACGTATTCAGTTTTGCTTATATACAGAAAAGCCAAACACGTGGAGATTTTTTTTAAATCGCCAAAATAGCGTGTAAAAGACGCCCAAATTAAAGATACACATGACCTTGTTTCGTGAATCGGAGATATTACAATCTAGGGAGTATATAAAAAGTTGTAAGAAACAGCGCCCCCCCCCCTCCAAAGCCTTTGCCGGACACACACAAAATGTGCACACACTAACACACATTTTGCCTTTTTTTATATAACAGATTTTTTTTTCAATAGGAAGATCAGATTCTCTGTAGGTATTTTTTTATCTAATATTTAAGTTGTTATAAATTAATTATTTTAATTGGAGAAATTTTTAAAAAAATGATTGAATATGATAAAAAATTTTCTTTCATGTAATATTTTGTTAGATTCAATTTACTCTTAATTATGGATAAATTCCTATAAAGAAAAAGTTGATGATGACAATAATAATTTTATAACTTTATTTAAGAAAGCAAAAATTTATTGGTTTTATAGTGATGAATATATGAAATTTGGATTTCATGGGATTGAAGATGCATGCATTCCTTCTCCACTGTGTTGTAACGTGTAGCCAAACGCTGTTGCATGAAGCAATTGTTTAAAGTTAGATGTAAAGAAACCTTACTACTAATCCTCTTAGTCTTCAAACTAAACTTTATATTTCATTTCATACAAAGTACAAAATATTGAGTTTTGTGATAGGTGTACCGTGGGAATTTAAAGAGCTTAATTGTGTGCTGCCATGTAAAAAGGTTGGGAACCATTGGTTTAAGCCATTGTCTTGGCTTATTCTCTTTTGGCTAAGGTATAGTTTTGTGTAATTCTAGGAGGTCTACCCTCCCATGCTTGACCTTCTTCCCATTTGAGAAGGGATTACTTTATTGCTAATTGCATTAAGTGCCCTTATTGGGGAAATGCTGACAGGAATGCCCAAGTATTTTGTCGCAGACCAGAGTGCTCTTACTCTAGGATGCTGGTTTTTTCAGACTCCACGTTCTCGATTTTGTGTCACATCTTTCTGCTGTAGGAGGAAAATCAACATCCAGACGTACTACACATTAACATAAGATAACAACTGTCCAAAACCTAACAATATGAACTCAACAAAATGTTAACAGAGCTGGCTAGAAGCAAAATGTAGTATCTGTTCTGATACAACACGTCATCTTTTCTGTCTACAATCAGTGAAGGAGAAATCCTTCTAGACTGAGACAATTTTTTAACTTTTTTTTTTTTTCTATGTATATTTTTGTTTTTACTTGGATTTTTCTTATATTAAAACCCGACCTTGTTTCTAACTTGGCTCTTGCGATGAGACAAATAAATAGGGACAAAACAGCTCAACTTGCCTATATAGCTTGTGTCCAGATCAACTGCTGTAACTCCAGAAAAGCTTTGAATTTATGTTTTCAGCCGACACTCAAACTGAAAACTTTTTGCTGCATAGCAAAGTATACAAATATTTCTGTGAGTCACTACAACTTATCCAGAAATTATACTAAATGATAAACTCTTTGCTGTATACGTTTTCATATCAGAAGAATCTTCTAGTGAAAGCTAGTTAACATGCAGTTAAAAAGATGAACGTTGTCAGCTAATATATAGCATTCTGAAACTCAATGTTATGGGGTAAGCTGATATATCTATTTCAGGATAATGGACTTACCTAGAGACTATAAATGTAATTACATCTAACATGCTATTGCAGTAGCAATTCGTGGCAGTTGTGACCTCCAAAATTATGATGTACTTCTGCAACATACTTTTTTTTTTTTTTTTTTTTTTTTTTTAATTTTGTTAACTATACCACTGTGTTCGTCTTGATTACTACCGGTTTGTAAAGCTACAACACTCAATCTAACTTAAAACATCTGATACTGTGCATGATGACTTTCTCTTTTTCTAGATGTTCGAATTAAGTTACATATCATCTGGATTGTCTTTTTCTTTCCCCCTTTGAGTAATGGTCACAGGTGTAGACTGTGAGCTCGATGTGTTGGGTTCAATTTCTGCTGGGGTTACTGCATCATTTTCACTAATACTTTTATAAAAAAAAGTTATGAATTCTCTATGGTCAATGTGCGGTAGAGTCCCAACTAAAGAATTATTTTTAAAAAGTTAGTTTTTAGGGGTATTCCGCTGTGTTTTTAATGAATATCACATTTAAAATTGTCGCTGACAAGTAATTTTCATGATATTAAGACCTTTATTATTGGATGTATTCTCTATTGTTTTCACTGGTGGCCATGTTTGCGCACAAAAACAAAACATGGCCACCAGTGAAAACAATAGGGAATACATTCAATAATAAACGTCTTAATATCATGAAAATTACTTGTCGGCAATGATTTTAAATGTAATATTCCTCCAAAGCAGCCAAATATTCCTAAAAATTTTCTTTTGAAAAAGAACAGATGCAACACTTTGCTCCTAGCTAAAAGGCCATGGTCTTAAAGAGTCTTTTCTTTTTCTTTTTTTTTTTTCTTGATCAATTTACGGTTTTCATTCTTGGTTTTCTCAGGTGGAGGGGAGGGGAGTGTCCTGGGCAATACCGGGTCACGGTTCCAACTAATTATTGATATTCTTCTTGTATTTGGCGAATGCGAAATGAAAAAAGTCGGTCTAATAACTTGCTCTCTGAACCAACCTATTTTGTGATCTTATTCTCTCAATAAAAGGAGGGGCGTCGATCTACTCCAATGATCAAATAGAATATGTTGCGTTATTATATAGAATTAGCAGACTACCTGATGTTGCCTTCTTACATAAAACTAGCAGACTACTCGACGTTGCCCAAGGCAAAAGTGTAATCTATTTCTATTTAAATTTCTATCTTGCTACCTCTTTATAAACGTCTCTCTATTTTTCTTTCCCCAACCCCCTCTTTCTTCATGACCCAGCTCATTCTTCTCTAGCAGGACATACACACACACACAGACACACACACACACACACACACACACACAACTCTCCTTCATATAAGAGATTCCTTGATAGGAATGAGTCGGCATTTTCTTTTCAAATTAGTCGATAACAACACAGAAAAACTGCTGCCCCGAATGACCCCCAGAGACTAAATATTTTTTTCTAAATTTTATACATTATTTATCAAAGGCAATACTGGTAAAAAAAAATACCAAGTTAGTGAGTGTTTGTTTGGCAGTTTTCGACTTTTAGCCAGACATACACACAGCCAAATGCACTTTATGTAATAGACTAGCAGGGCTTGCCAAGGACTGTATAAAGCAACGAAAAAAATGAACTTGCATCTGAATATACCTGCTATTCTTAGCATATTGAGCACTTTTTTATGACTATCATTTTCTATCCTGAGCAAAGCCAAGTAGATGAACATATCTGCGCTATCCAGGATAATGAGCACTTTGGATTGGCTGACTTATAATCCTTACCATGTATTATAGTGTATTATTCCTATTTTTACTTGCAGGCAACACCGTGTACTTTGTCTAGTATACAGTATAATTAAAATAAAAGTCTTTCTTCCGGGCAATGCTGCACCTGATCTATATAGGAAATTGAGCGCTCTATCTAATAGATGTAGTCTCATTTGATTGCAATGTGGATGTTATTTTTTTTTATGAAAAAAAATAAACCTTTGCTCTCTGCTATATATACAGTATTTCGAAAGACTATGTTGCATTCTTAATTTAAGTAATAGTAAACCATTTTTATGGTAATACAAGTCATTTACATAAAAAATAAATTGGTTTACTTAGTTTAATAAACAAACAATACTGTAATTACATAGAAAAATGCGAGCATGAAAAGTAAAGGATTAGTTGTTAAAACTGGGAAAGAAAAGGACAAGATATTCTAGTAAAAGTTATAATAAATTTATAACTTAAAATATTGCAACATTTAAGAATTAATTATATATTATAAATTGAATTTTGAAAAAGAATTCTTAATGTTGCAATATTTTAAGTTATAAATTTATATTTTTTACTAGAATATCTTGTCTTTTTCTTTTTCAGTTTTAACAACTAGTCCTTTACTTTTCCATGTTTAAGCTTAACCATATAACTTTTCATGCTTAAATTTTACTATTGTAATCCATGATTTTTCCAGGCTTCCAGAAAATTCACTTGTTCTTTGTTTAATTTCAGTCTTATTTTTTTTGCCTCCATAAACATAACATACAGATATGTACGGCACTCGTCTGCTTTCAATAAAATCCCCTCCCAATTATCTCCCTTCCATGCTTTCATACTCTATTTCACTTGTTACTTTTCTTTTCGAAACAGCAGTGAATTAGTAGCAACAGTAGTCGCTGAAGTTGTTATGAAAACCAGTCATAAAAAACATCATTCACTTAACGTTTTTTTTTTGTTTGTTTTTTTACGATTTTGAATCAGTAAATTCATCATAAGTTTTGATTTACTGAACTAAAATTGAAAATTCGTTTTTTACAATATAACTGAAAAGGTGATCTATAAACTGTAATAAGTTTTTGAAATTTGGTCAAAAAATGAGTGGGCGGTGAAGCTGTAAAGCAGTTCTAAATGACTAAAACTGCCACTTAACCATATATTCAAACACTTTTTGTTTGAATGATAATTAAATTTAACTTTCAAAAATATATTTAAAAAATGAAAAAAGAAATGAAAGTAAAAATCATTCTGGAACAAGATCAAAGAGTTACATCTAATATATATTTTTTACAATGAGGTCGCCATTTATCAAGGCCTGAAGGCCACTCAAGGATAAAGGTTACTGGATAGCATAGTAATCGTTAGGGGTAGAAATTGGGTATAATTTTATTATTTTAAGGAAACAGCACAACAAAATCATGTTTACACTGGACTTGAAGACAATCATATTGCAGTCAATCAGAAAGCAGGCAAGTTGTTCATGGAATCTGTGTTTAAATTTAGGCACAGATAGAGAGTGTGGAAAATTGTTGATAGTGGTTGTAGTTAGACTGGTGTTTACAATAACATTTTATCTCTTTGCACTATTTTCATTATCAACATAATTTCTCTTCACATTATTGTGAAAACAGGGGCACAGAATCACCCGGAACCAATAATGTCATTGTGTTTTGTTCTACTCAGAGTTGTCCAGGAGCAATAAATGTGAGATTATGATTACATTTTTTTTTTCAGCACATTAAAACAAGAGATAAATGGGTTGGGTGGAGAATAAAGAAAGGAAAACTCGCAAAACAGGGGAGAGTGAAAGATAAAGAGACAGATGGAGAGAGAGATAAAAAGTTTAATATAAAGATATTACACACATTATTTAAATTCTATTTAGATTTATATGGCGCCAAGTAATCCTGCTAGTTTATTATATACAGGGCAGTTGTCTGTGTGTTAGTATGTCCAAAACTACTAATCAAAGACCCACAATGTTTGCATTTTTTTGAGTGGCCCTGACCCAAATCTATAACATCTAAAATTTGGCAAAAAAATATTTGTAAATATTGCAAATGAATTACATTATATATATATATATATATATATATATATATATATATATATATATATATATATTTGTAGTCATCGACATACAGTCCTGTTTCGTTGTATCACAACTCATCAGTGCCGCTAGACTAGCGTCTCTCCCAAGCCAAGGATTGAACCTAGAACCGTTGTTTTGACAGTCGGCATTTCTCCCACTCGACCACGGGAGCGACGCCCGCAAATAACCCGTTGGAATGTCTATTTAAATAGACATCCGCCACCACTTTTACAGTGTTCAAACCGCCTGTTTGTAAACAAACAAATAACGAGCTTCACACACACACACACACATACACATACATATATATATATATATATATATATATATATATATACATATATATATATAAATGTGTGTGTGTGTGTGTGTGTGTGTGTGTGTGTGTGTGAACACATTAAAACAAGAGAAAAAAGTTGGATGAGCATGAAGGGAGTAGGATGGAAATGTGGTGGATAGGAAAAGGAAGAAGGAGGGGATATATAGAAATTTTAATATAAAAATGTTACAAATATTTAAATTCTATTTGATTTTAAACGTTAGCTCCAAATAGCTCTGCTAGTCTAATATGTATTTCTTAGTATTGGGACGATTAATCAGAATCTGGGATTGAAAAAAAAAAAAAATAGAATCAGAACTTTTGGGAGTATCGGAATCGGAAAAATTTGCCTATTTTCTGATACCAAAAAAAACGATTCATTTTATTATTTTTTGTTTAAAGCATAATTTTTATAATGAAGAAATGACAAATTTTTATTGAGTGTGAAACTGAAATCGACAGATTACTCCTGCAAGTGTACTTTTGTATTTGCGGGAATATATGCTCATATTACATCTATTGCGGTAATTTGCACTTCCCGTCCGTCCACCCCCCCCCTCAAAAAAAAAAGTCTCTAAATGCATATAAATTTAAAAAGAATCGATAACTGTATCAGAATCGAGAATGGTATCAGAATCGCAAAAAATGTTGGAATCGTCCCATCACTAATATTATCTGCTTCATATTCTGTTTACTGTTTACATTCGTATTTGATTCTTCCCCCCCCCAATTCTTCCGCAACACGCGTTTTTTTTTTTTTGTTTTGTTTTTTTGTTTGGTTTTTTTTTTTCCAACACCCCCTCATACCTTCTATCAATCAGTAAACCTGGCTCTGATGGATTTTTTACCATTGCAGCAACTTCCTCTCTTTCTTCTGCTCTTCCGCTTCGCAGAGGAAACGCTAGATGCTGCGATCATTATTGCTAGCATCGTCATCATCGCTAGCCAAGACAGTGTACCCCTCACCCTGCAGCAGTTGCAACGACGACAAACATTCTCCATAAAAGACGCCTACATGACCTCCACCTTGTGTTGCTGTTGTCCATACTGTTGTCGGTCAAATTGCCGGTACGTCACCATTAACAAACGACGTAGATTTTGTTGTCTTCCTTTTCTTCGAATCTGTGTTCAAATCCGATTACAATTGACTTTCCTCCTTTTTCATTCTCTTGAACCAACCTATTCTTTTATTATTATTATTATTATTATTATTATTATTATTATTATTATTATTATTATTAAAAATATTGGTTATCTTTACGATTCGTGTCTCCACTCCATTTCCGGTAACTGCTTCATTTTTAATTAAATTTTTACGTTATCTTTTGTATATTGAATTAAGTGAAAGTACAGAATAGTTTAAAAAGAAAAAGAAAAAAGAAACCCTCTCTCTCCATATTAAGAATGGTTTTCGAAATAATATTAGTATTTTAAAAGCCATTTTTAGCGTCGAGAGAGGAAACCGAAAGTAAAGTGAAAGCACGATTCGTAAAGATAACCAAAACGTTTGTGTTTATGCTACGTCTTTCATTCATATATATATATATACACTAAACATTCTTAAAGCCACAGAAGAATTTATATCACATTCATACTACACGCAACATATCAGCAATAAAAATATGAATGTAAAATAAATAAAATCTGTGGATTTGGAATGTTTAATATATATATATATATATATATATATATATATATATATATATATATATATATATATATATGCTCTGAAAGTATAAATCCATTTTTATTAAACTTGTATTAATTGTACCAATTCAGAAAAATCTCTATTAAATATATACAATATGAGTGTGTGTGTGTATATATATATATATATATATATATATATATATATATATATATATAATCATAAACGTATATATATGTGTGTGTGTGTGTGTGTGTGTGCGTTATTAATGAACACAATATTTTTTTTTTATGGTGCATATTTTTTTATTTTTTTCAATTTTCCAAGTAGTTCATTGTGTGTTATATCAACATTGAGTTCCGTGGATTTCTTGTTTCATGTTAATGTTGTTGTTATTATTATTATTATTGTTATTATTATATCATCGTAAGGCAGGAGTTAGTCTTGGTGTTTTCATCTATTTTCTTTCTCATTTTAGTTTTTAAAAGTTAGTATTTTAACCAACTGTAAAACAATAGTCTTCTAGTGCTGACATGTTGCATGAGAACGTGAATGAAATATTCGGAAAATTAAAAAATTTAAACCGTCATAAAGCAAAATAAAAGCAAAGATTTGGTGCTTTTTAATATTAGCATTAATGAAAACTTGCTGCATATACACAAATGCACACTCGCACAATCGTTTAATTAAATTAAATCAAATCAAAGGTATACACAAGAAATAGTGAACAAGGAACCCACGGAACTCATACACCAATACACAGTGGACTATTCAGAAATTTGGGAAGAAAAAAAAAACACCTAATAAAACAAAAAATTCCGTGTTAATTATACACAAACACAAGTTTAAAAAAAAAAAAAACAACTAAAAATATAGTCAAATCTCATAAATGTATTTCAATCCAACAAGGCCTTTTCAAATGAGTAACCGACGCATTGAGGCCTCTTAAGATTTCTTACAGAAATTTTTTTTATTCGTTACAAACACATTCTATCATATATATATATATATATATATATATATATATATATACACACACACACTCACACAATTGTTATCAAAGAGTATATCTTTAAGAAAACAAATCTTATGTAACTTTTATTCAGCTTTCATTTTATATATGTATATATAATGGAAATTTGTTTACACAAAATATTTATCCATTTTCTGTTGCAGTAATGTTAAACGTAGTCAGTTTGATGTTTGTGTAATCTAACTTCTCTAAAATTATAAAACTAACCTAGACCGAACCTATTGACGTTCCCTAATAAGAGTGTCGCAGACGATCGGCAATAAACCAGCCTCAAGCAAGGGGTAATACTTGGAAGTATGACTACCTGAAACCAAGCAGAACTATACTTTACATCTAATTAAGTTCAAAATTACTTAGGATCATCTATTGATTGGAGGAGTAAAAAGTCGAAAATGAAAAATTCCAGAAACTGAAACCTTCCGAAACATTATTGTCCATAAACATTTCATTTGTGAATTTTAATGGAGAAATATTTTTTATTATGACCAGTTTTGAAGAAAACCTAAATGTGATTCATTTTAACAAAAGCAAAAACAATAACAGCATAATATTTGTAATATGTCGTAGTTTCATTAATCTACCTGGCAGTTCGAAGTAGCCGGGAAGTTACAAAATGCATATTTCTATGTATAAAAATGAATATATTTCTATTTAGTAGAAATCTATAATGGCAAACCAAGGATAACGAATTGGTTGATTGAGGCATTAAAATTGGAGATATATTACATAACATAGACAATATGAGTATATTCATTTAGTTGATTGAAGCATTAAAATTGGAGATATATTACATAACATAGACAATACATGTCTAAATATTTTTCTTCTGATCTTTTCCATTCCTTTTTTATTAGTTTTCTTGTTTCTGTTAAATACTCGCTACTCTAACTGCCATTTTTTTTTTTTTCACTCTTAGAAAGCATATCTTATTAAACAATATTAAAACTATTAATGAAAAATAATGCCCTCTATAAATAAACCTTAAATCGTTGCTAGTAATCATCCCTGACGATGGATCTGGACGGATCTGAAAATACTCAGGTAAAAAGTGACTATGAATGTTAAATCAGCCAGTTCTTGCCAGAAATAAGAAGGATACTAAGAAAGCTAGAAAAGATCAGAACCAGAATATGTAGATAGGAATTGTCTATAGACAATTCCTATCTATTCTGGTTAGTTAATGAAACATGCTTAAAGAAAAGAATGTTGCCTATAACAAATAAATAAATATATATATATATATATATATATATATATATATATATATGCACATATAATATGAAATATGTATCGATTTTTCAGTATTTACTTGCACATTACTCAATACCTGAGTAAAGCTATGTAATATGTTATTGAAAATATATAAACATGTAAACGTCTCTGTGTAGCTTAAATGCCATAAATGTATTACCATAACTTATATTATTCATATTGCAATCTCGCACGGTTGATTAGTCTTTAAGTTAATGAAGAACATATTTGGAGGGGGAAGGTATTATTTTTATTTATTCATTCATTTTTATTTTTTGTTGAAAAGGTGTTCTTTAGTTTTTGCTTTTGCAGCCCCTCTCCAATCCAAAAAAAAAAAAAAAATGTTTGAAAGAAAACGTATCCTGTACTAACCCTAAGTCTGGGAATGATCATATGGAGGAGAGGGATGAATTATAATAGTAAAAAGAAATAATTTTTCTTTGGATTTAGTAAATTTTAACGTATTTAATGTATTATGAGATTCAACTTAAATTCGGCGCATGTGTCCATCTTAATGAATCGATTTGTCATTCTTCGTTCGTGATTATAGATTTTTGCCAAATTTTTTTATATAAATATATGCTTTTAAAATTTTTATTTTTTGCCCGGTTTCTTCTGACTCTCTCAGTATTGGGCTTTTTGTCTTTTTGTCTCTTCACTTTTAAAGGAATCATATCATTATTTTTATTATTTCTACAGAAAAAATTTTTCATTAATTTTCTTATTTGTCTCTTGTATTATTTTCTTGTGATCTCCTCAACCCATAAAAAAATACTTAAATTTCAAGTTTACACTTATAAACTATTGTCTATTTTGATATTTACGCTGCAGTTATTTTCACTCTTTTTATTGTAGTCTTCTCCGGAAATATATATAGAAGCAATCTTTGATTTAAAAAAAATGTGTTTTGTATTCAAGATTTAATTTATATGTGGATGAAGAATAAGTTCATGTTTGTCTTGTCATGCATATATAATGTGATGGGACAAATCCAAAATTGTTCTCAATTTTGATACAATTACCGATTCTATTATTTTAATTGCAATTCATTATTGAGATGAGTATTATTTATTAATTTTATTTATTGCGGACTATTATCCTCATCTTTTCTTAGTTTTTTCACAACGTTTCGGCCAACTATTCCTTTGGCGACAGCTAGGAACTCTGAATCTCCTCACTGCATTCACTGCAATTACTGCCTTCCATAGTTGTTGTTGTATCACCACGTTTTTGGCCAAGTAAGCCTCTGACCGGCTTTTGGTAGGATTGAAACTGCTATCTTCAAACAATTCTCACCTGGAACCATAGAAATCAACGTCTCTATCAACTGCGCCACGGGCCCCGAAGGGCGGTCAAGGTTGAATTTTTAGGTCTTATAAATTCATATTTATTTATTGTCTGATCTTCCATGGTAGTTTTTTCATGACGTTTCGGCCAACTATTCCTCTGGCCTTCGTCAGGTGGTAACCACAACGGATAGGAACTCTGGAACTCTTGACTGCATTCACTGCAATTACTGCCTTCCGTAGTTGTTATCGTCTCACCACGTCTCACCACGTTTTTGGCCAAGTAAGCCTCTGGCCGGTTTTGGGTAGGATTGAAACCGCTATCTTCGGGGCTCGTGGTGCAGTTGATAGAGACGTTGAATCTCTACAGTTCCAGGTGAGAATTGTTTGAAGATAGCAGTTTCAATCCTACCCAAAGCGACGATGACGACAACAACTACGAAAGGCAGTAATTGCAATGAATGCAGTCAAGAGATTCAGAGTTCCTATCCGCCACGGTTAGCACCTAACGAAGGCCAGAGGAATAGTTGGCTGAAACGCCGTGAAACAACTAAGAAAAGATGAGGTAATAGTCTGCAATAAATAAAATTAATTACCGATTCTATTCTAAATTCCATTCTTATTCTTTTAAACTCTCTAAATATTTTGCTATAAAGTTGTTGCTTTTTTTTTCCAATTACTGTAAAAAAAAAATGCACTTGAGGGTGATTTTAGTTTTATTACAAGTTTAAAAATTAAACGTTTTTGGCATCTGAAAATAGACACAATTTTTTTCTATTCCGATACCCCCCTCCAAGTACTGATTTATTTTTCAATATATATGAGTGGGGATCAAAGAACATGCAGTGAGAGAGGGTAAGAGTGATAGATATAAACTTCATAGAAGATAGGTCACATGGTGAGTTAATTATGAATTAAAACACTTAAAATAGTGGAAGTTTTTCTTTTCAAATATAACTCAATCCCCAAACTGAAGAATATTGTAGCTTGTATTTCGTGTGATTAAAAAAAAAAAATTAAAATAAAAAAAAAACTTAGCTTTAGTATAATGATGAAATTTGTTCTGTGTTTCTCTCGTTAATTCAAGTTTTTATACCATACACACATTTACTGTTTTCTTTATGTACTCCTAAAATATGCTGGGACAAGCAAGATCGACAGAATTTTACTAACAAACTCCAGAACGTCAGTTTGATCCAAGTAATCTGGTTTACCTTGGTGTTACAGGTGGTATGGTTAGTGCTTTTTTCAACTACACCTACATAATAGTCTATTGCCATTTGGAAGGGGAGGGGGAGAAAAACATATCTTGACTGGAGGTGTATCGCTTAATCAGCAGGTAATCAATAATTGACCTAATCAACCATTTTGCTGATTAATTGGCTGATTAATTACTTTTCTCTTTCCTATTAAATTTAAATCATTTCATTACTGCCAAGTGACTCCTCAGATAGCTTTGACACATTAACATAGTAACTGCTAATTTAACTTACCATTTAAGTGTCTGGCCACTATTATGGCTTTTTGCCTTTATTAACTAAAATTACAAAATATAAAGTATGATTTCCAATTCTGAAATGAACATAATTAAACAATTAGATAAGAAAAAAGAAATTACAAACCAACTATTAAGTACAAATTGTAATTCTCTAAGTGAATCACTATAAGCTGAAGTTCTGCACCTGCTGCTGCTCTACTTCTATTCTTGCTGCCTGCCTCTACTAATAGTCTCCTCTTCCTTATAGGTTCATACGCATTACCACCTGTAATAAAGAGCCTCTCACTCTCCACAGATGAAGGTGGTGCACTTAAATATTTTGAAGCCAGTTTACTCAGCAGTGATAAGGTCTCCTGTGTCTACTTCCACCACTAAAATGGATCATCACCTCTTGCGAGTAGTGGTAAAGCTACGTAATGATCAAATTCTTTTGTGTACTTAAGCGTAAGGGATTTATTCTTTTTGAGTTTAGATTGTGATTTCTAGGCTTAACTCGGCTTCTACCTGCTCTAAGTTTTGATTTGTTACTGTAGGCTTATTCAAAGCTAATTCATGGTGTAGACGATGCATGTATCTGTTAAATTTTCACTGGCAAGCAAAAGAGGGAGTTAACTTGTCTCCGTTTACAATATAATTAATATGAGTATCATTTATGACAACAAAATTTTGCTGATAAAGCGGCATTAGAAAACACATTAATCGGCCGGAAAAGACACTTGCATGGAAAGGTGTCTTGATAGACATGTTCGACGTGTGAGTGATATTTTGAAACACTGAAGTGTGTTGTAGAAATTACTGGAATAAATGCTTTTGTATTCACCTAAAAAAATGTAGAGTTGTATTTTTTATGTCCTTCATGCCATGGTACCAGACAACATGTAGGTCCGAATGGTTGAAATATAAAGATACGGTTGAAGTGTAATGGCCATATTCCACCCGTGTGTGTGGGGGGGGGATAAATTTGGCATATTTTTAAAAGAAAGATAAAACTCCATATCCTGGCCAATAATTGATGTATTCCCAAAATTCAAAGTACATCTCTTAGAGGATCTTTTTGCCAAATAAGTTAACTTGATGAAATCGCCCAAGCCTCCACCACAGCCCCCAGGTTGGACTTGAACCTAGAGCACATAGCTTTCAGTGTTCTTTGAGAAACACTTAAATACCAGTTTGATCCTGACAATCATCTGGTTCTTTTGTGTGGCAGGCGATTATGATTAATATTATTCTCAACTGCGCTCCGCACATAATAATCCATGGGATTGCAATTAGCTGAGTTTGGGAGGTAGGACGAAAACATCCGCTGGGTCCGGTGAAGTTGTGGAAGTTTTCTGACAGCTACTTCTTGGTTTTGCCGGAGGTGAGTGACACTGAGTTAAATATTGCTGTCACATATATGGCTTTCCAGAAGCCACCCTATCCACTTGAGAATAGCTTTAGCCAATATCACCACATACAGGGTGTTCGAAATAAATTTGACACTTATTGGAAAGTAAAGACGAAACATCATATCTTGGCCAATTGATACATTCTCAAAATTCAAAGTGCAGCTCTTAGAGGATCTTTTACCCAGAAACCACCCTGAACTTGGAGCAAATGGTTTTTACTGGGTCCTTGGATCAAGAGGTGTGTCACATTAGTTTGATCCTGGCAATTAGCTTGTCGTTGCTCTTACAGAGAGTTTGGTTGATGGCTTTAGCAACTGCGCCTACACCATAATGTTAGATAGTGGGGTATCATAACAAGGATATGTTGTATTTCCATAGAGTTACGTATATATTCTGTACATATATAGACGTGTATGTAACGAGTGTCTTATTGAATGTACATCTATTCTTAATATGTGTATTCATGTGGTATCGCCTAGTTTTCAAAATGTCACAAAACAACTTATCTGGTGTGTGTTCACATATAATAACAAATAAGGGACGTAATAAGCATCTTTGTCTCTTGTTAGACATGCCTTCACAAAAGGGACAAATACCATTCTATGGGTTTAAAATATCTGGCCAATTAATGAACACACTCGGCCCATGTTTGATCTTGTTGGACAGAAAGCTGCAACGAAAATTCTACAACGAACAACAGACCTCAGGTTTCTTTTTGTCAACTTTTATTCCAGAATATTGTTCCCATTTTGGAAAGGTTGAACGCTGATACAGTCCTTTCTACATCTTAATTATCGATCTTGCCCCTGTTGAGTGCCATTCTGTCTGCCTCTTGGCTGTCAGTTACAGACTATCAGTAACTAACTTTCTAAAATGTCTCTAAACTCGTTACATCATGTATCTACGTAACTCGTTACATCATGTATCTACATAATTCGTTACGTCATGTATCTACGCAACCAAAAGTCTTTGTCTGGTCTTTTGTCACGTATCTTTGTTTATTAAAACCAAACATTCCAATCCTATTTATTAAACATCTTTCTAAACATTTTATTGTTTTACATATTTCTACATTAAATTCCAGTCCTATTTCAAAACATTCTTCTGTTATCAAAACACTTTGCTCTTTCCATAACATTGTCACCAGTTCAAATGTTGGTCACTCACCTCTCTATTCAAGACCTCCAACGTTGCCCGGCCATAATATAATAATAATCGTCCATGTGGGAGGGGAGTAGATGTTGAAACTGGTGAAGTCATAAAAGTTCTCAAGACAGTCACTTCTTAGTTTTCCCAGATGTGTGACATAGTCAATTTCTGCTGCCACACGTATGGCCTCCCTGCAGCCACTCTCTACACCCAGCACTCAGTGATAGACAGCAAATCTAAATTGAGTCTGAGTCCTTTTTCAATGATATGGACCAGCATAATTAAGCGATCAAAATCCTCTTTATATCCTTAGAAAATCTAGCATTAAAAATAATTTACCGTTTGTAACATCTAATAGGACCAATCAATTTAGCATAAATTAAAAGGAAAAGTATGTTACCTAGTAGTAGGGTAAGACAAAATATTTTAAAGTTTATTTTAAACACATGTAATTGGCTATCAGGTAGTTGATGTATGAAAGAAAATGGAGAAATATTTATGTTTTCTCAAACGCTTAAGTTCATACTTTTGTTTAGCAAAGAAAAATGTATTCACTTTAACATCTCTCAGTATTCTCGGAAAAAAAAAAGCGAATCTTAAATGAAACTTATTTACGAATAACATAATGAGGGAAAAACTAACAAAAAAGGGCTAACCCTAATCAAATATTGATGTTTCAGATGGGTTACTATTTGGGTCTATTTTAAAAGTTATATGTTGATATAATTGGTAAAATGAGAATCCTATGGGAATCATTTAATGCTTGACTTAGTTTCCGATATGGTTTATGGAAGTAAGTACTGTTTGTATTAAGTTATCAGAAATGCTTCATGAATTTCCTAAAAAGTTTATTCAAAACATTTCTTTTTTTGTCTGATTTTAGTTTTAAGTGCATTCACAAAATGTTCGCTTTGTCATTTCGATTTATCTTCGGCTTTTATTTTCTATTAAATTCTTTTCTAATAAATTTTGTGAATTTAAGTTTCTAGTTGCGTTTAACTGATTATGGATGAGTGCACTCATCTTTCAAGCATGAGATGACAGCTTTGTTTATGCCTTTTATTTATATATATATATATATATATATATATATATATATATTACCATTGTTCACCCCAAATAAGGCATATTGACATTGAGAACTATATAAAAAGATAAGCAAGATGTCTGTTCACATTACGTTTAAACTTCTGCATGTTAGTACAGCCAGGGAAGCAAGAAACAGAGAGGAAATTGTAAAGTTTAGCAGTCCAAGGGGGGAAAAAACTACTAGAGTATAAGGCTTTCCAGCATCTAGGGATCTCTACAGTGAAGAGGTGAGATTTTGCTGCTAAAGTTTGTTGGGTGTATCTACGTTGAGGGAGGTGGGTGTAAGTGCAATCAGTTCATCAGAGCACATACCATTTAAAGTTATTTTTTTTTTTTACAATTGAGTCACCACTTATCAAAGCTCGGAGGCCACTCGAGGATAAGGGTTAATGAGTGTATAGTAATCAATGGCAAAATGTTGTAGTAATCGTTAGTAGAAATTTAGTAAATTGGTGTCAGGGAATGGCTCATGAAGAACTTGTTTATGTTGAACTTGAAGACGGCCATGTTGTAGTCAGTTGAAAATGCAACAGAGTACCACGGGCGTGTAGTTCTAAGAAAGAAGCTTTGTTCATGGAATCTACATTTAGGTTTAAGCACGGATAAAGCGTAGGGGAAATTAATGATAGTGGTTTCAGTTAGACAAGTGTTTTTCATGAAAGTCAGGCTTGGCGGGACTTGAAGCTAAGACACAGGGATGCAACATTATCATGATGGGACAGGGGTTGGAGCTTGATTTATAGTGCAGGACCCATTAGATTAGATACTTTCTTGGACCCAGTCTAAGCAGTGAGAAATTAGTGGTAGATGTACCAGCACAGATGTGACAACACTATTTCATACATGGACGGATGGTGGCATTGTAGGGATAAAAGATATTCTCAGGTGTTAGTAATTTTCTAACATGGGAGAGAGAACCCACTTTTTTTGCTGCAGCTTCGGCAACGTCCTCAATGTATTTGTTTCAGTTAATGTTGACTGGGCGTTAAACCGAGGAGTTTGAATAATGAGTTCTCAGATAGGATGTTATTATTCATGGCTATTCGTGGTGGTTGAGAAGGTTGAGAATCCCCAAAAAGTTGAAACACCATTGTCAACCAAGGGAAAAGTCTATCAGACAGGTATACACAGTGTGATGATGTATTGAATTGAAATCTGGTAAGTGAAAGTTGAGGACATGCGTTGCATGGATATAAATGATATGAGAATGGCATATGTATAATGCAAGTCTTATAGACCTACTCAGATCTGATAAGCTGAGACGAAGATTAAATTTGAATAGTATACTGTCCAGATTTAATCTTCCTCTGAGTTGAGAGATGTGTGTAGAACTCGTTTCGCTGATATGACCATGTTGAAAGTATGACTAACAGTACTTGGGTTAGTAAATGTAAAGGTATCAGGGACAATTTACAATGAAGGGCAAAGGAAGACATGAGAGAAAGTGATATCTCCGACCCAAAGCAACACTCACTCTAGGCAGGTTGAACCAGCTTCCTCTAAAGGAGGAAGTTTCATGGGATTATAAAGTTTGCCAGCAGTCTCCCGTTGCATGCATATCCCGGTTAGGATAGATTATGAGGTTAGGCTTTTGCAGTTCTTGCAGGTAGATGTCGACATCTTCCTACATACAGTGCCTAATATTTCCAGATGGTCACCCATTTGGTATTGACCAGGCTTAACGTTGCTTAACTTTGGTAATTTATGGTGAACCAGTGTGCCAACGTGATTGCGCCATATAGAAAGTGATAAAGATGGACTTGAAAAAAAGAGGGATAAAGACCTGGCCAGAGATAGTTTAGGTTGGAAGTCAATTTCTAAAAGTCATCAAACACATGTCAGTAAAACGGATGTTTAACTAAATATGATGATGATAAGCTTTAGCTTGAAATAGAATTTTAATTGGTCTGTCAAGCTAAAGTTTGAAATAGAATTTTAATTGGTTTGTCAAGCTAAAGTTTGAATTACTTTTAGCATTAAATCCTCAAATTGTATAGACACATCTTCAGAATATTCGTTCTTATTTTTAGTTTAATTAACCTTAATTAATAAAATTAACCTTAATGTGAAATTGTTTTATTGTAAGGAAATCACCCCTCCCTATCCAAATACAAGCATTTCTAATTTGTGTGTGTGTGCGTGTGTGTGTGTGTGTGTGTGTGTGTGTGCGTTTTGTTTGTTTTTTTTTTTTTTTTTTTTTTTTTTTGTTGCTTTTTTTTGTTTTGTCTTAAGGTCCCAAATAATAACTCTTCGATCTCTGCACACAGATGCACATGTGTGCGTGTGCGACACAGCGTTGAAGGTGAACTTCGGGTCTGGATGAGTCATAAGGATAGTCTTTGCCGTCTTTGCTTCTAGATGCTGCTGCTATCTGCTACGCAAACTTCGATCTGTATGTTCTACGCAGCATTGTGTTTGCGTGTATACATGTGTGTGTTTGTGTGTTTAGCTCAGTTGTATTGACGATTGAAAAGATCTCGTAATATGGTCAGCAATTATTTGTTTCCAAGCATCGTTCCTAATATTGGAATGCTGAAGTTGGTATAATCTTCCTTCATCTTCGATTTCCCCTGTCATTCATTGCAGATTCTTCGATGACGTAAATAACGATAACAAGATATGCGAAATTTTATACACTATTTTTCTCATAAACAATGTTCAAAATGAAATTTCGTAAATAGTTATTTTTTCCAAATATCGTTTTTTTTTTTTTGTTTTTTTTTTTGTTTTTTTGCCAGCTTTATTCATCCCAAACAAGGCATACGAGGCCACTGTGAATAAGAGACCGCACCTACAAGGGCATCCTCATAAGTGATTAGATGTGCAGCAAAATGTTTGTTCACATTACATTTAAATTTCTGTATGTTGATAAAATCAAGGAAACGAGGAGAAAATTTCAAAGGCAGACTGTCCTAGGAGAGAATCTATTAAAGTAGAAAGTTTTCTTTCATCTTGGGATCTCTACATTGAAGGAGTGGGATTTTGCTATGAATCGAATTTGTCATGAGTATTTACTTTGAGAGGGTACAAGTGCAGTTGAGTTCATCAGAGCTCATTTTGTGGAAGTATATGTAAAACGAGGAGAGAGAGCAACATTGTGTTGACAGGATCTGGAGCTTGGTAGACAGTGGGAAACCTATTAGGTTACATACTCTTTTTTTTTTTTTTTTTTTTTTTTTTTACCCTATCCAAGAGGAAGATACTAGTGGTTGATGCACCAGCCCAGATATGGCAACAATACTCCATGCATAATAAAATGGGGTACTTTGTAAAGATATAGAATACTGGAAGGTGTGAGAAGATTTCTAATCCAGTAGAGAGAGCCCACTTTCTTTGCAGCGGACTTGGCAGTATCATCTGTTCCAATTCATGTTACCTGTGAATGTTAGGCTGAGGAATTTGAATGTTGGACAGTCAAAGTGGGCAAGGCTGGTGGTCGGTGCACCATCACAGATGTGACAACAGTATTCCATGCATGTAGTAAAGCTTTTCAGTGTTGTCGCATTTTGATAGATTATTGGATGATTATAATTCGATTAGATATTTCTAGAAACTAATAAAGCTGATTGAATAAAAAGGAAACAGAAAAAATATTTACATTCTGTTTTGAAAGTTGTATCTTCCAATGTCCGCAGTATCACACAGATACAGCATTTCACAAATATTAAACATTAGAATTTATTTGTTTCCTATATCATTGGATTCAGTGCTTTATAACAGAATTTTTACCTCATCAAATTTTCAAATTTATTTCACTTTCTGCTTATTTACATTGGTCTTGATAGGGGCAAATGAAAAAAAAATCCTTTTGCTCCCACTTATCTGAAATAAGGTGTTGTGCTCTAAATTAGTGACCATGCCTACAGGAACAATCTAAGTAGGGAGTTGAGCAGTGAGATACCTGGTTACTACATTTAAATTTTTGTGTATTAATACAGTTAAGGAAGCAAGAGAGAAGAGGTTCAAAGTCTATCAGTTTGAGGAAAGAACCTTTCAGAGTAGAAGGCTCTCTGGTATCAAGTATCCTCTAAAGTGAAGGTGTGGGATTTTGCTGCTTGTCAAGTTAGTCGGAGGTATTTACATTCAGGGGGCAGTTTATTGGAGCATATAAAATTGGAGTAGTTGTAAAACAAACTCTGGGATACAACACATTGTGGCGATGGGACAAGGTTTGGAGCTTGGTTGTCTGTGAAACCTATTAAATTAGGGACTGTTTTTAACCCTATTCAATAAAGAGAGATTAGTGGTTAATGCGTGCGCAAATGGTGGCTTTGTAGAGATATGGGACATTGTCAGGTGTGAATGTTTTACTAGAGAGTACCCACCTTCTTTGCAGCAGTCTTGGAAAGACACAAGGGCGTTTTTTTATGTGGAGAAACGTTCAACTATCCCCCTCTCCAAAAAAGGAGCATTGTGAATGAGGCAAAAATCAAAATTACTTCAAGAAGATCTGCTGCCTTTGACTGAGGACAAAACAGATACAGACTTAGTTTGATCCCAACTCAAAGGCCAGTATTTGTGTTGCATAAAAGACCCAGATAGGGGGTGTTGAGTCACTTGTTGTAAGAATCAAACAGAGCCGAGAAGTGACCCTCCTTAGATTTTGTTCCAAATCACATATATTGTGGGTAATAACCCCGCAAAGGAATTTCCAATTCCTGGGTCTAAAAATAGAAACAGTCGTAAAGCGCGAACCGCTCAAAATAAGCAAAATCCTTTTGGAAATTCGTTTTCAAGATTATTACCCACGATATATACGATTTGGAGCAAAATTGGAAGGATCACTTCAAGAAGTTCCAAAAGTTGTCTGGCTCTTAAACAATAAATTTGTCCAGATAATGTGACCAAGAAGTCACGTGCAGAATCTTCGTGTGGCCAAGGACAGCAAACAAAAAAGTCGGTCCCAAGTCTAGGAGAACCTGGGAGATGATGTCAAAGCGAGTGACCATATTCTTGCAAAACAATGCTGATTGGAATGTCGGCCGATTGAAAATCGCCATTCTAGGTCAC
>NC_136483.1:103129198-103166698 GCF_053919585.1 Euprymna scolopes | reverse complement strand
TTTGAATCTGAACTCGGGATCAACTCTTAAAATTTTAGCAGTTGAAATCAGTCTTGAGTTACCAACTTTTCTGCCTTGTTTTCATTTTCTATCGCTCTTTAAAAGCAGTGAATTCTTTAGATTCGTTTAAAACCTCCAGCAATATTAAAATAATGAAAGTCTGTCTAGATACAAATATATCAACTTTATTTACAATTTGTTAAGACAATTAAAAATAAAGATTTAATAAATATTCAAAGTGTCTAGACGAAGAAATTGTCATTTGTTTCTGGTGATTCTGGCCTTTGTTTCCTATTGCAGTTAAATCTGTTATTGTCTCATTTCCCTGCACACCACCCAAAGAAACTGAGACAGTTGCAATCAGCTGAGCTCGGATGCCAGATATTCGTTGCAGTATGGCGCGACAAAGTTCTTTGACAACCAGACCTGGAAAGTTTCAGTTGGTATGGTAGGACATTGAGTATTGCTCTCACATGTATAGCCTGTCTGTAGGACACAAAAATGATTTATTCATCTTAAAGAATGAATAAGCTTTCAACTTTTAAAAAAAATTTTATCAGGTATCAACTTTTTTTTTTTTTTTTTTTTTTGTAAATCATCTTTCTCACCGCAGATATAAGATCAGTTGTGGATAGTAGTCCATGCAAGTGTTAATCACGGTTAGATTAAATGTCTCTTGCGCCACACATGTGAAATGAGTTAATAAGATAAAATATTGGCATATTATTTAATTATTGAAACTCTTTGAGATGAGTAACTTATTTATTTATTTATTTGCGGACTGTTATCCTCATTTTTATAGCTGTTGTTTCACGTTTCAGCCAACCATTCCTCTGGCCTTCGTCAGATTAGGACTAAAGGACAAAATAAGGGAAGCAAGAGTTACGAGGCTGCCAGAAGTAAATCTAAGATTCACTTTAAAATTTAAAAATCGAACGCAGTTTTGATTTAAACGAGATTTTAAAAAAATGGTAATAAAAAATGTAACAATACACACATATTAATCATATAAAACTCATATTAAACAACAGTCAGGTTTCTATAATATCTCTTGTATTAAGGTAGATTTCATGATAAAAGCAAAAGAAAATTCCCATTAAAAAATATTTAACCTAAAAAAAGAATAAATAGAAAAATCAAAATGAGGTTGTATCCTTTCTCAAACATAAACTTATATCTTTATTTTATCTTTTTACAATTTGTATATTATATATGCGGAGATGAAAAAGGAACAAATCAAGTAATATGTTCATCAACATTTCGTCTTTATTTCAAGACTTCTTTGGGATGGTTAGATTGAAGAAAATAAAATACCAGTTCAATATTTGAAACTATACTTGTGAAAAAGATGTCTTTGTTCTATTATAGAACAAAAAAAATTGTTGACATTTCGAAATGTGTATTGCGTTGTAAAATGAGTGAGATTTATACCGTGGCCTTCGGTCTTGTTTATACACTCTTTGAAATGCCAACGACAACAAGTATATTTTCAAATATTATACTGGGATTTTATTTTCTGCAATTTAATCATCCGGAGGAAATATTAAAATCACGACTAAACATTGATTAACATGTAACTTGGTTTGTTCCTGTTTTATCTCTCATTCGCGTCATATTTTGTGTGTGTGTGTGTGTGTGTGTGTGTGTGTGTGTGTGTGTGTGTGTGTGTGTGTGTGTGTGTGTGTGTGTACTCTCTATATCGCACTTTTATAATTATTAGTATTTATTTGCTTTCCCACCAAAGCAAAATGTGATTCAAGGTCGTTTTTAAAGTGGGGCTAAACCAGCTTCCCGAAAAAAAGGGAAAAGGTTGGGTCCAAAAATAGTAATTGTCCCAATCTAGAGGATTTCCTCTCCATTAACTGGAACAAATTACCTTAAATGCAGCATATGCAGAACAGATGCTACACTTTGATCTCGGCCCGAAGGCCAAGAACAATAGAAAAAAGGCAAGACTCTTTTCTATTTATTTTATCCACCCATTTTATAATCAAATGTTTTTAAAACATTGGCATCAACACACATTTTTTTGCTTCATTTATTTATATCTTTATACCTAAAAACATTATGAAACAACTTCATATGTGTGTGATTCTCGTCTCAGTTTAAACCTTGATAATTACACACTAACTTATTTATTTTATTTACTATTTAAATTTAACTTTTTAAATTCTATTTTAAACAACTGATAATAATTTGGTAAAAACCTTTTAAAAAAACTGCAAACTTCAAAAAGGTAAATCAAAATTGAATGTAAAAACAACCCTGGTCAACAACAGGTAGGTACAGCTAGTTATTTAGTTTTTTCACAACTTACTTTTTAAAATTCGATTATTTAAAAAAAATCAATCTATTTATTGTATAAATTTTTATTTTATTTCTATTTACTAAGACATGCCCGCACCATCACGCAGTTTATTTAATCATGAACTCTGACACGCACACATTTTACACATGACTTTGTTCTAGAAGCAGAGTCTTGAATTTTGACAGTTTTGACAATTCTTTCATACAGAAATTTGAAGTTTGGTTATAAGTGTACAGGATGTGAATGATATTTACTTACAATTTTCAATAACATTATTTAGAAAGCCATTCTAAACATGGGAGTGGGGAACTTTGTGATCTATTCTGTATTTTCATCTACCATCTGGTTCTCTTCAAAATCTTCATTGTGAGGACAAATAAGATTTCAGTCTTTCTCAGCATCTGCAAAGGGATGGTCAAAAAGGAATTGAAAGATTCAGGATTTGACTTGAAGGCAACATCAAATAGAAAAACACAATGCTGGAGTTTGTTGCCGCCTTTGTATTATTTGGACTAATGTTCTCATCTTGAGTGTCGTTTTGTCACAATGTTTCAGTTGGGTAACCTCTGACATCCTTCAGGTGTATCTTGTCAAATTCTGGAATCTTCCTACCGAACACCGAAATCGGCACAGAATTTTAAACCATTCGTTTAATTCATGATACACTTGAAGAAGGTCAGAGGTTACATCAACCGAAATGTTGTGAGAATAATGTTCAAGATGAGAACAGTAATCCAAATAATACAAATTATCAACCCTCATCTCAAAAATTCCGAAACATAGTATTTGTTTCTGAAGTTCAGGAAATCATTAACAATGAACTCCGCAAGCTAGTTCCAGTCATTGAAAGGGAGAAAGGTGTGGATGAAAAGCGTGTTAGTCTTGTGGTGCATGAGGATATCCATTATGTTCTTTACTAACTCAGTGTTTGAAAGATAAAGTATTTAAATGGAACATTTGAATATCTATGTATCTCATATAAAGTTCAAGTGTTAGCCCCAGGTAGTGGGCCCCATGATTTCTGAGGATTTCGACTGAAGTAAAATAAAACAAAAAAGTTCCATACAAGATGAGGAAAAGGTGATTTTTGTCAAAGACTATGGAAAAAAAATGACTGAAACACATTAAGGAGTTAATCAACATTTAAATGTTCAAACATGCTGTGGTTCTTCTCGGGCAAGAAAAACTTCCAGAATAACAGATGGCTCATTATCACATTCAAAGATATGCCCAGAGTGATGTAGACAAAGTTTCCAGTGATAATACTGGTCTTCTGTATTGTCAGCAGTGAAGATGACGTCATGCCACCTCACTTCTTTGCTGTGGATCTCAAACTGAAAGCATAATAGATACGTCTATTTTCTGTGTGAGGTAGCAAAACCATGAGTCGACTGGATAGCTGTAGGTAGGCCAGTTGAAAGGTTTTGATCTGTCAGAAGTTTACAGGCAAAACTTTATCTGACACCTAGTTTCCCACAACCAACTCGCCTCAACTTCTTTGTATGAGGCATGGTGGAACGAATTGTCAACATGTATAGCTGCAACATAAAGGATGAACTAAAGGCCAAGACTACCAGAGCCTTTGAAAATTTAAATTGGGAGACGGTGTTGAATTTCCAAAGCCTTTTTAGAATGCTGTTCTCATTTTGAGTGATTTTTGCAATCTTTTTGTTGATGTAAGATGCACCGCCTTCTTCAGGTATATCTTCTCAAATTTGGGAGTCTGCTTGATGAACTCTGGAATATGCTTGTCGAACTCTGGAATATGCATGGAATTTCAAACGGAACTCTTTATTTAATCGACAAGGATAGCATGTTTTGTTCCATTAGTCATAATCTGGTAGAAGTCCTAAGTAATTCACAATGGTATTTGAACCTTCAACCTCTAGAAGAATGTAATTTACAACTGAATTATGCCAAGTACTTTATTCACTATGCCACAGATCAAAATATGATTGCGAATTACTGAGAACATGGCTGACAAAACAAGAACATTCTATCTCCATGTATTAAATAAAGGTTTCTGTTCAAAATTCCATGTAGATTTCCAAGTTTGAAAAAATACACCTGAAGAAGGTCAGAAGTTACATCGACCGAAATGCTGTGAAAATAACACTCCAGATGAGAACAGTCGTCCAAAGGATCTAAATAACACGAATAATCAATCTTCATCTCAAAAATTCAGAAAAATAAAACTAAGCCAAGTTTGATGAAAAATTTCAAAAAATGAAACTTGTTTTTTTTTTTTTCTTTGACAGTAAACATGCTAACAAATATTTTCCACACTCTGGATATATCTAGGTTAACACACACACACATATGGTATGGCAGCAAAGTCCGACATTTGATAAAACAAACATAATAGACAAAACAAAAGTTATACATGCAGAAACCTGACAGTTTATTTTGCAAGATTTACATACTACTGTTAAGTACAGTCTCACAAAAAAAATAATAGTCATTTCCCTTGAATCAAAGAAGGAAGAATTATCCCCCCCCCCTGGGAAAATGAGATTGGCTATACAGTTTGAGAGGTAAACAAAATGTGTCTTGCATCATGGACAGTGGCTCCTACCATACCATTTTGCTCTGTAAGTTGTTGAATAAATCTATTTAAAGTTATACTTCTTCCTTTGTTTTTTGGAGTTTTTAGACCCATAACGTGTACCATCAGAAATAACAACTGTATTATTTTTACATGTAACCACCACCAGCAGGGACATTTTAGGGTGAGTGCAAAATGAGTTTTATACTTTAGCAACTTTGTCCTTCTCTGTAACGGTGAACATCTCCACAATGGTAGCCTTCAAAGAGTCCGATGTTATGAGCATGCTTGTTTATCTTAACCTTGATCTCCTCCTAGAAGAAATACTCAAGGGGGTTGCAATCAAGTGAGGAGAACGGTCACAAGTCTGGCAACCAGTAGCAAGGAACATTGTTGAGCAGCCATGCCTGGGTTATCTTGGCCTTCTATGGAGGAACGGAGTTCTGCTGGAAGACGGGTGTTTGCTGTTGATCTCATCCATCCAGGGCTTCACCGCACTTTTTGGAATGTTCTGGTGGATCTTTATTGTGACTCAAGTGTCGGACTTTGCTATGACAATCTGTATATATCTTGGTTCACATGTCTAAAAAACTTCCGGATCTCTTTTATTATTTTGAACCTGGTGAAGTAAAAATTAAACTCCTCGTTTACTCTCTATTCATACCTAATATTTTCTCCCTCCGTTTTTTAGCATCCACATGGGTGCTTGTACAGAATTCACCCTACATTTAGAGATTTAAAAATTTTTTTTTTTTTTTTTTTTTTTTTTTTAAGATGGGGGTGGAAAGAAAATATTGTATTTTAAAAATCACATGAATTGATTAAGTAGTTTTCTTTTTAAAATCAAATTTTCTCATAACACCATTTTTAAAAACAGTCTCAAGAAACAAAGAAGATAACTCAACATAATTCAAATTTGCAAGATTTTTGTTGTAATGCCTATGAATTCTCATTGTAACGTGGCCATTACACTTTAGCCTTGTCACTACATATTAACCACTTGAACCCGCACGTTGTCTGGTACCGTCATAAAGGAACAAATAGAAAAGAAAAGAAATAAAAATCAGACTTGGCATTTTTTTTTTTAAGTGCAAATGAAATGCATTTAATCGTGGTTCTTCCAAAATAACGCATTTCATTATCTTTCAAAAGTTTTTTGGCACACACGTGCTTTGCAATACTGTGCCATGTATGTGTGCTTTTTAAAAAAATCTCTCTCTCTCTCTCTCTTCCACCTCATGTTGGCAGAAGCCAGATCTTTCTCGTCCTCGACTTCACACGTCCATCTTCCCCGGTCGCAGCTTGCTTCTCTTCGCTTTTCTAACCACACTGCATATTTTTTTCTCTCGCCGCCCTAGAGTCAAAACATGTTTGATCGTTTTCTTTGCTCAACCACGTGCTTACCCTATTTTCTCCTTTCTTCTCCTACCTGTGACGTCAGCATGTGCACACTTAATTTGCATATGTGCTACGACTACTGCTAATATTTTCACTAGTCAGCTATCCTATGGTTGCTGCTGATTTCGTCACACATGCCATACACGCTGTGTTATACCATTAATCACTTTAAAATTATTTATAAAAAGCAAACTACTTCATCAATTCATGTGATTTTTAGAATATGAGTTTTTTTCCATAACGGTGTACGTAAATCATACAGATTTTTCTTTATTCTTATTTTAATGTACGGTGAATTCTGGACAAGCACCTCTACATGTATTCCTTTTGGCCTAACTCATTCTTATTAACTTATTAATACTGAAATATGTTTTCTCCAGATAAACAACTTTCAATTTCTTATACCTATCTGAAGAAATGTGAAATATCATATCAAGTCGATTTCACATTTTAACAAAAAGAAAAGTGTTTCAACTCATTTCTTTCAACATGCAGAAAAAAAAAGAAAAAGGAAACCTTGCACAGAAACTGGTGAGAGATTCGAAAAAAGGGGGGTTGGGGAATGTCAATATTCTCTTCTCTTCATTTGTTTCTGACTCTTCATCTGATTACCTACATCATTCACTTTCTCTCCCCCTCAGGCTAACCCCTGGCTGATCTCCCTTAGCCAGGTGAACGCGTACACAGAAATTGGGTGAGGCAGAAACCACCCCCCAGAGCCCCCCCTCATTGGAGATATACATTCACAAACGTGGTGGAACTACCAGTGCCTCCTGCCCCTAACAAGTTGGTGAATAGTGCTCATCTCTCCTCCTTGTATTATTATATTTGTCACTGCATGTTTGTATTTTTTTTTTTTTCATATTTGTGATCCTGATTATCTACACCCATTTTCTTTGCTCCCCCCTTTTTTTCTCATTCACATCTGCACCCATATATATATATATATATATATATATATATATATATATACATACATACATACATCCTTTTTTTTTCTTTCTCTTTTCAGACAATTCATCCTCTGGGGTATAAATAATAATCTATATTTATCCTATCTTTTTTTTCTCCTATCTCCCTTTCTCTCCCTCTTTTCCTATTTCTCTTTTCCTCCCTCCCTCCATTTCTCTTTTGTTCCCCTTCTCCCTCTTTCTCTCTTCTGATCCTTCTCCCTCTTTCTCTCTTCTGATCCTTCTCCCTTTTTCTCTCTTCTGATCCTTCTCCCTTTTTCTCTCTTCTGATCCTTCTCCCTTTTTCTCTCTTCTGATCCTTCTTCCTTTTTCTCTCTTCTGATCCTTCTTCCTTTTTCTCTCTTCTGATCTTTCTTCCTTTTTCTCTCTTCTGATCCTTCTTCCTTTTTCTCTCTTCTGATCCTTCTTCCTTTTTCTCTCTTCTGATCCTTCTTCCTTTTTCTCTCTTCTGATCCTTCTTCCTTTTTCTCTCTTCTGATCCATCTTCCTTTTTCTCTCTTCTGATCCATCTTCCTTTTTCTCTCTTCTGATCCATCTTCCTTTTTCTCTCTTCTGATCCATCTTCCTTTTTCTCTCTTCTGATCCATCTTCCTTTTTCTCTCTTCTGATCCATCTTCCTTTTTCTCTCTTCTGATCCATCTTCCTTTTTCTCTCTTCTGATCCATCTTCCTTTTTCTCTCTTCTGATCCATCTTCCTTTTTCTCTCTTCTGATCCTTCTCCCTTTTTCTCTCTTCTGATCCTTCTCCCCCTTTCTTCTCCCCTTCCTCCCCCTTTCTCTCTTCACCCTCTTCTACCCCTTTCTCTCTTCTCCCCTTCTACCCCTTTCTCTCTTCTCCCCTTCTACCCCTTTCTCTCTTCTCCCCTTCTACCCCTTTCTCTCTTCTCCCCTTCTACCCCTTTCTCTCTTCTCCCCTTCTCCCTCTTTCTTTATCCTCATTCTCCCTTCCTCTTTCTTCTTCCTCATTTTCCTTTGTCTCTCTTCTTCCCCTATTCTCCTCTTTTATCTCTTCCCCTATTCTCCCCTCTTTATCTCGTCCTCTATTCTATATCTCTCCTCCATATCCCTCTTTATCTCTCCTCCATATCCCTCTTTATCTCTCCTCCATATCCCTCTTTATCTCTCCTCCATATCCCTCTTTATCTCTCCTCCATATCCCTCTTTATCTCTCCTCCATATCCCTCTTTATCTTTTCCACTATCCCCCTTTCCCTATCCTCCTTTCTCTCTCCCTTTCTCTTTGCAATTAAAAAAAAATCCAATACCAAAATCAAAAACTATCTTTTTCAAAATAGAATTTTACTCATAAACGAATGTTAGTATTAATTTTATATTAAGTTTCTTTTTATTATTATTATTATTATTATTATTATTATTATTATTATTATTATTATTATTATTATTGTGCGAGGTTTGCATTTATGTTAGATGTATCGAAATACAATCACCTTGAACAGCAGTCATAGAGTCCGTTTGCTGTGAAAATAAGAAAAATAATGACATGCCCTTAAATGTCACACCAAATTTGATGACCAAATAGAATCTGAGCTATTCAATTTCATTGCTTTTCTTATTCATTTTAAAGACATTAAGATGAGAATAGAGGTTAAATAAACATTTAGAAGAATTATGTTTGTAAAATTGTCCCACTTTTGAGCATCAGAATTGAACAATTCTATTTTTTAAATTGTACATTAAGTTTTCTATACAAACTATCAATCCAAACAGTATCAAAATCTTTGTAAGGTAGAGAATGAGGAGTTCTCCTAGTATCCTTTGAATTCATTTTTTTTTTTTTTTTTTTTTTTATCTTCGTATCTCCTTAAAACATTTGGAATTTGGATCGTTGATTTTTCATTCAATATTTGTTTTCTAATTTGGATTATTCAGACTATTGTTTTCGTTTTGAATGTTACTCTCACATTTCAGCCTAAATTTTTGTTTTCCATTCAATGATCCACAATAATAAGCAAGGGAGATCACTCTGAGAACACAAAGAACAGAACTCTTTTATATCTTAAAACAAAGGGAGACAACTTAACACTTCTGACCTTAAGGTTTGTATTATCGAACTCGGGAATCTTTATGTTAAACTTGGTAATAAAACCGAATCCTTTATTTAATCCACGTGCAGGGTAGCTAGTTCTCATTCCATCAGCCATGATTGGGTATAAGTTTTAAGTGATTCTTAATTATATTTGTAGTAACTAAGAATTGAATCTTTAACCTCCAGAAGGCCTTCATTAGTGATTATTACTTAGCTTGTTCTTATCCTGTCAGTGGACAAAGTGCTATGTCATTTGGATTAAATAAAGGGTTCTGTTTAAATTTCCATATAGATTCCGGAGTTCAACAAGACGCACTTAAAGAAGGTCGGAGGTTACATTAGTCAAAACATTATGAGAATAACAGTGATCCGAATAATCCAAATTATCTTCCTCATCTCGAATTCTGAAACACTTATTTTACCAGTTCATCATTTTATTATTTCACGTTCCATCTGTTGTCTGATTGCGTCTTTGTCTATTTTCAGTATATTGAGCACTGCTAATAGTCTCACTCTATGGGATGATTGTGTATTTGCCGTGTGCAAAGTATTTGTGTCACATGTAACACAGTGGATGATTGTTTGTATTCAAGTATCTTTGTCTATTGTATCGTATATTGTGTGTGACACGGTTCATATTAATTGGGTGAGTGTAATGTCTGTATATTTGTAATATGGTGCTCGCAAAAACGCTCGTTTATACACACACATCTCACAGACTGCACCTCTCGCACATGCCTTTATTTACTGAATATATATACGCTAATATGTCAACAAAAACAGATTTTATATACAGTGATGTAAGTGTTGCTGCTCTTTCTGGGATTTCTGATTTTAGTTTATTAGAGTTATAATCAAAGGTTTCAAATTGGAAGAGAAAAGAAGCTGAAAGAAAACGAAAGACTTGAAGGTCACAGAATATCTCCACAAAGTCGACTAAAATAATTCATCAATTAGCACAAATGTTGAAAAAAAATAAAATAATGAAGCAACAAAATCTATCAGAAGTATACAACCTGAAAAAGTTTTGTAAAAAAAAAAAAAAGTCAACGCTTATTCAACATTCTCCAGAATCCTATGAAAAAAAAATAAAGAAAAGTTTGTATAATATACATATCCGTGACAAAGAAAATATTGTATTCCAAAAGTCACGTAAATTGATCAAGTAATTTTATTTTTATAAAGAAAATAATGTTTAAACAAATTTGAATTTTTCCAATTCCACCTCCTTTGTTAAAAATGGCTTTCTGAAATTTCAATTTAAAATCTTTCTAAAGTCTCCCTTGTTTCTTCAAACTGTTTTCAAGATGGTGTCGTGATATCGTCGCTCTTAGTTTAACCATAACATTTTCTTAAAGATAATACTACTTGATCAGTTTACGTGATTTTTAGTGTACAATATTTTCTACTTGTGTGTACTACATGATACAGATTTTCCTTTATTTTTGTATTTTCAGGAGAGGGAATTCTGGACAAGCACCAAAAAATCAAATCTGTCTAGTCTGAACTAAATTTATATCTTTTCCAAAAATGTTATTTAATCAACAGTTTTTTTAAATATTTTATTTTGGAGCTTATTTTATAGTTTCAACATAGATCATTATATTACAAATGATTTTCATTTTTAGTTATGTATGTGCTGATTTCACAAAAATATAGTTTTGTTACTAAAAAGACTTGTTTTACCCAATAGAAATTTAAATATATGTGCATTTTAGTTTCTGAAGATAATATTTTTGTTTTCATTTTTGAAGACTTCCACTCAGAACGGGGAGACAATTCAGAAAGTTCTAAAGTTTTTCAAATAATTTCTTCAAAAATGTTCAAGTTTTGCACAACCTTTTGGCAAAAGCAAAACAAATGCCCTAAATTAACACATTAACTATCTGAACATTTTATTGAATTAAAATTATTTATTTTTTATTTTTTTAGGTTTTATAAAATAATTAGAATTTCAAAAAGATTACAACAGGCATTGTTTTGTATTTTTTTCTGAAATGAATGAAAGTGTTCATTATGTGAAAATTAATTACTTTTTTTTTTTTTTTTTTTTTTTTTTTTTTTCAAACTAATTTTCTAATGAATAGTTTCATCAAATATTTGGAAATGTATGACTTAAAAAAATGAACTTTCTTTACAAAATTAAACTTTCGTAATAAATAAAATAATAATTAAAACTTAGTTTTGAACAATCGTTTGTCTTCCCCTGTTCCGAGTGGAAGAATTAAAAAATTGAAACAAAAACAAAATTGTCCTCAAAAACTGAAATGCACAAGTGCCGAAATTTATTTAAAATTTGAAGCTCAGATATCACCAGAACCTACGATGGCCTTCTATATTTTATGTCAAATGTTTTGGGGGTGCATGCCCCAGACCTTGTTAGTAAAGTTTCACATAATTTCCACTTTAATATCAATGCAAATTATGTTCACTTTTCATCTACATATTTACAATAGATACATTTACATATGTACATACAGTCTCTACATGCAGAGTGTACCAATAAAATGTAAAAAAAAAAAAAAAACACTTTTATTCACTTTTCATCTCTTTTCAGACAAATAATTTGAAATAATAATGGCAGCCAGGTATGGCATTTAATGAAGGAAATTTTATTTTAAATTGAAACTGAAAGTTGGAAATTGTAGTTTTATCTAATTTATAAAACTCCCTATGTCTGTCTGTCTGTCTCCATATTTTCAAATTCTATCTTTTACAGTCACAGAGTGGCGCTAATGGCCTCAAAGGATTGGATTTTTATGGACTGCTTTTTATGGGTCTTTAGCCAATTAAAATAATTTTTAAGGGATCAAAACGGGGTCAAAATTGAAAAAATAAACATATACATTTTGTACATTCATCTTAGTTTATTTTTAATCAGTTCATATGCGTGTCACGTTGGTACAGTGGTAAAGTGGTACATGTTTTGCTTTCGGTTTCGATTCTAGCTGATGGCACCTAAATACTTTTTTTTTTTCTACTTTTATAACCACGACTATAATATATACGAAATCTGGACAAATTAAAATATCATATTTAAGCATATTTTATGTCCGGGCAAAGCCAGCAAATTATATAAAGTGTGTCCAGGTGTATGTGTATGTCCAACTAAAAGTTAAAACTTCCAAAAAAAGACCCACAAAGTTGTTATATTTTTGATCATGCTACCTTGGATAAATGATATCTAAAATTTAAAAAATATATATATTCACGCTTTGAGGGTCAATTGGGCCAATTTTCATCAAAGGAGAAATCGATTTTAGACACTATGTATTAAAGAGACATAACTCTTTCTTTTTAACTTCCCTTTTAATAAATTCTTCCTCAAAGAATTTATATAAAGAAGTTTCTGTGTGTATATATCTAAAGAGAGAAATGGGTAAAGAGAGGAGGAAAAACAGGGGAAGTAGAAAGAGATAAGGATATAGACATTTTAATCAAAATATGTTACATTTTTCCCCAAGCAATGCCAGGTATTCCTGCTAGTATTATATAACGGCAAATGTATGTCTGTATCATAGCTAAAACTTGAAAAATGCACAACAAGCATTCACCAGATTAGTATTTTTCATTGGCATAACCTCAGATGTATATTATATAAAATTCTAAAAGTAATTCGTTACTAAAGAGAGCGGGGGGGGGGAATAGCCAGTTATATAATTAAATGTTATCAAGGCATACATACATCCGTTAATGTTATCATGTAGTCTGTTTTCCAGCCACTAACTAAAGGCAAGTAACTCTGATTTTTTTTTTTTTTTTTTTTAGTTGTTTCCTTTATGCCGATTGGATTTGTGTGTTCAGTGAGAGGAGTGGACTAAGCAAAGAAGGGGAGTAGGGAGGGAAAAAGCGGGAGAGAGGGATAGAAATTGTTATGCTTTTACCTTGGGCAATGCCAGATAGGGGGAGGGGGGGCTGGATCCAGTTTGTGTCTCTGGTGCCAATTTCACTCTGAAACCCTCCTCACTTTCCAGGGATGTCATCTAGTTGAAAAACACCGCTCATCATTTTTAGTCATGCAAAAAGAATCTCTTAATAAATATTTCATACTTTATGAATTCATGCATTAAATCAAAGTAGAATAAGCACTAGTAGTGGTTGTGACCCAACAAGTCAAGAATGTGTGTAATCTAGATAATCATAAAACGTTGTGGGCCTTGCTTGCTTGTATTTTGTCTTCCACAATCGGACGATTCCATCGCTTAGAAAAGGGATGGCAGGTGAATTCATATATATATATATATATATATATATATATATAATAAATTCCACAGCCAAACAACGTCGCAGCCAACAAGAGCCATGACAATCAAAGAACCAGAAGTCCAAGACTCGAGTTTCGCCCTCATTTGGGCTCATCAGTTAGACACATCCAAACTCAGGATTCAAAACCTGAGCCTCTTCCATGCGAGGCAAGCACTCTACCAACTGAGCAAACGCCCCGCACACAAGAATTTCAATTAACCAACACAGATCAAGTAAACCGCACCAAAATCTGACTGTGAAATGAACCTACTTCGTCTCGACAAGGGACGCGGTCACCCAACCAGCTAATAACCCCAAGCCGATGTCTCACAAGTAGGAGTTTTAACTCGAAAGGATGATGCCATCCAGCAATGCTAACCAAGCGAGCAACTTATGATAGGATTTTCAGAATGTGAGAGATTATATATAATAAATTCCACAGCCAAACAACGTCACAGCCAACAAGAGCCATGACAGTCAAAGAACCGGAAGTCCAAGATTCGAGTTTTGCCCTCATTTGGGCTCATCAGTTAGACACATGCGGTTTACTTGATCTGTGTTGGTTAATAAAAATTCTTGTGTGCGGAGCGTTTGCTCAGTTGGTAGAGTGCGTGCCTCGCATGGAAGAGTCTCAGGTTTTGAATCCTGAGTTCAGATGTGTCTAACTGATGAGCCCAAATGAGGGCGAAACTTGAGTCTTGGACTTCCATTTTTTTGACTGTCATGGCTCTTGTTGGCTATGATTGTTTGGCTGTGGAATTTATTATATATAATCTCTCACATTCTGAAAATCATATATATATATATATATATATATATATATTGGTATATTTAGGCAGCATTTTTTCATTCAAACAAATATCATTAAATGCAATGGAGACACTTTGCTTTATGATTCTTTTTTTTAATTTTTCGATTTTCCGTATAATCTTTTTTGTATAAAAATCAAAAATATTAAAAGTTCCATAAAACTAAAATATACAGTAAACGGCGATGTTAAAATATATAGTCGATGAAAAGTCAATTAAAAAATATAGGTTGATTAAAAAATTTGAGTATTAAAATCAACAAATTCGTGGACACCGTTAACAAAGTCCATCCAATACAAACTATGCAAGACATTTTAGAACGTTACTGCTCTTCTCAAATGCAATATCATATATAGTGGGTTGAAGGGTTCTAATATATGACGCTTCAAAAATTTTTAATATTATTTTCATGTTGTATAATTTTTATGTTGTCAACGAGGACCTTTCTAAGATTGGAGGGGGGGACAGTTATGTCTTTTATCAAATGTTTATATATAGCACTAGTATTATTTAGTTGCATGGTTATTCGCCGGGACAACGTTAAAAATTCTTGAAGCGTCATATTAGAACCCTTCAACCCACTATAAATGATATTGCATTCAAGAAAAGCAGTAACGTCCTAAAATTCCTCGAGTAATTCGTATTGGACGGACTTTGTTAACGGTGTCCACAAACTTGCTGATTTTAATACTCAAATTTTTAATCGACTTTTCATCGACTCTATATATTTTAACTTATCGCTGCTTATTGTATATTTTAGTTTTAACTTTTAATTCTCATTTTCGTTCCTTCTCACTTTTACTTCAACACCTGATGATGATTCATGGACGAATCGAAAGCGCTTGTGACAGCAACAATTATGGAACTTTTATTAATATTTTTGATTTTGATACAAAAAAGATTATACGGAAAATCGAAAAATTAAAAAAAAAAGAATCATAAAGCAAAGTGTCTCTGTTGCATTTAATAATATTTGCTGGAATATATATATATATATATATATATATATATATATATATTAGCATGGATACCCGGTGTTGCTTGGGTTAACAGAAAGTTCCGTTTGGAACACACCTGCTATACTAAGGATATTGATCACTTTCATCATGAGCAACATCTATACTCCCAGAACAATTTACAAAATAAAAGAACAGATAAAAACATGAAAATGTAATCGTCCAAAAAAAGAAGTATGTGACACCCTCTCCGCCATGTATTTCGGCAGAAGGGATACAAAGAGAAGTTATTCTCCAGATATTGAGCACATAAAAACCTAAGGTAGGGAAGTAGCGATGATATGAGTATAACTTTACTTTAGATCAAAGCAAAAGCTTAGGTCAATAAACAACCGCCAAGTGAAAAGAATACCAACACCTCTCCACTGTGACAGCTTAACCACACAAAATCATACCTACCTCTCCTCCCTCACCCCTACTCCCTTCCTTCACCACATCACCCTCCAAAAATACCCCCACTGCTCACATTCACAAAGTATACACCCCACTTTCTTCCAGAACGTTAATCACACCCAAATATCTTATAAAACCAATGTAATTTTATCTCGCATTTCAATATCGATTCTCTTTTGGTCTGATGAGGTGTTATCCTTGAATTGAGATTTCATTGAAACATGTATGCACATATGTAACCAATAATGTTTGTATAATAAACAGACTATATACTAGTTCTGTCCTGCATCGAACACTCTTTAATAATCATGTGAGTTTTGTTGGATTTACATCTAGGAAACCAATCAATACAACCATTTTATATGTATGTGTATATATATATATTGTGACGGTACCACGAGCCTGTTTCTTGACGAGAACCTCCCTGTACGGTATCAAGGTTGGAGTTCTCAGAGAAAATCCCAAGGCCGGGCACGCGTTTTAAGAAAAAGAAAAGTTTGACGGGTACCGACTGCAAATTATGCGGTCTCTATGGTACAGTGTCCAGGTTCAGACCAGAATCGTCGTGGAAAATATTCGAGGCATTCACGGGTGGCGATGTAAGGCAAACAAAAGAGACACAAGTCGACACGGGTATGAGAGTTATTAAATCAACAATTTATTTAAACAAATTGAACCGGGTAAAATGTAACTACGAAAACAGAACATGCAACTGAAATCATAACTGAAATAACATGAAAAAAAAAAAAGAATAAAAGAATATATACATGCAGACAATGATTTGGGACAAGGAGAGGGGGGGGTGAGTGATATTTCGATTGTCTTAGGAAGGTTCTTTTTGTTCTCTTCGATGAGAATCAACGAGATATGAGTGATACTCAGAGAGGGGGGGGTCACACTGAAAGTCTCAAGATATAGAGATAGTTTTTCCCTCTTTCCTCTATTTTTTTTTATTTTCTTTTCTTTCCCCCTTTTTTTTCTTCTTCCTTTTTTCCCTTTTTTTTTTATAGTCAATGATATGTTACTTATGGGCCGATCAACAGGGGGGGGGGATTCAGCATTTAGGAAAAAAACCTTAGTTCGAGGGTTGCTTTTCTTTTCCCCATTTTTTTTCTTTTTCTTTTTCCTTTTTTTCATGGGGCATTCAACAGTTCACATAATTGATCGAGCAAAAACAATTTAGAAAGAGTTACTTCTTTTGTTGAGTCGACGTTCAATTCACCCTTTTATGAGGTGCTGGTTTGAAGGATCGATTCTCGTAAATTCCAATCCATTTATGCTAAGGTGGATATATGTTATTCCTTATCAGCACGGCATGAATTCCAATCGATTAGTGCCATTGTTTCCATTTTTTCGAGCAGAATGCCCCCACACGTGTTTCCGTGTCCACCGCCTTCGTCGAACTGCTTTGATTCTCCCGCGCTTTTCTTGTTGGCGACAGTTGAAGGTCATTGCGTGGGTGTAGAAATCTAGGTCGCTCGGCCAGCCTCTTTTTCCTTTTTTTCATGGGGCATTCAACAGTTCACATAATTGATCGAGCAAAAACAATTTAGAAAGAGTTACTTAACTTCTTTTGTTGAGTCGACGTTCAATTCACCCGAAGCTTCTTTCCCTTTTATGAGGTGCTGGTTTGAAGGATCGATTCTCGTAAATTCCAATCCATTTATGCTAAGGTGGATATATGTTATTCCTTATCAGCACGGCGTGAATTCCAATCGATTAGTGCCAAGGTGGGTATATATTGTTCCTTTGTGGCACGATACGAGTCGACGAGATGTTTTCCTTTTTTTTTTTTTTTCACCATGCGAATCAACCGCGGTGTTTCCATTTTTCGAGCAGAATGCCCCCACACGTGTTTCCGTGTCCACCGCCTTCGTCGAACTGCTTTGATTCTCCCGCGCTTTTCTTGTTGGCGACAGTTGAAGGTCATTGCGTGGGTGTAGAAATCTAGGTCGCTCGGCCAGCCTCATTTTGACTCCGTCTGCTAAGGATTGGGTGTGGGAAGGGGTGTCTGCTTAATTGATATATATGAAGGGTGTGAAAATGTTTCTCTTAACAATATATATATATATATATATATATATATAGTTCTCCTCCACTTCACAATTTAAACTAAGCTAAAGTGAATAGAGCAGTATCAATTGTTACAACAAATTTGTCAAGATTAGGTGTCATTCCCGATGCGTAAGGCATATTTTCCGAATGAGCACCCATCATACATCTTGTGACTTGTATCATAATTTACAGCATTTCTCTTCCTTTATATACAGTATAATCACAGTTTCCATTAGATCACAAGGTTAAACAATGTTGTATCTGATCAGGTCTAAATGGGTAACCATTTGAGAATACCAAGTGTTGTATATTATTATTTCTAATGGTTTCAAGACTTCTTGCTACTGGATTCAAGCAATGCCAGGTCAGAAGAGATGCTTCACAATAGATAGACACCCTTAGAGAGGTTATCCATTATCTCTTGAGGCTGAACATACACCTGTCCTCCACACACGCACATACAAGACGAAATCTTGCAGGTGAACAAAAACTTTAAAATAATATTGATAACATAGAGCGAGTAACTGGGCAGTTGGAATATTTTTTTTGTTAAAATAATAAAATTTATTGATATCAAGAAATTTCGGTTTTTTTTGTTTTTTTTTTTCTAGTAAAATGTTTTGACTGCCCAGTTACTTCTGACTCGCCTTGTAGATTAGTCAGAGATACAACCATGCTTGACAATAAAACGGGCATAAATATTCATGCATGTTTTCTATCACGCGTTTTGACTTAGAAATCTGCATAATATATCACTTGTATTTTTGTATTTTGCATGAAACATTTAAGAAGGTTAGTTTTTGTATAATATTATATATAATATTATTATTATTATATTATTATTATGAAATAAACTGAATACCATTTTTTTAAAAAATGCTAAATGTTAATACCAAGGTTGTTGAGGTTGCAAGTTTTGGAAGGAATCGGGGTTGAACTTTGATATAAGAATGTTAGAAGATAAAGTCAATTTTTTTCATGTCTGAAGAATCCAATCTGAATATTCAAAAACCTTTAAATAAGGAGTCTGATATTTGGGAATTTTAGCAGTTGCTATTGTTGGAATCTTTGGAAGCGGGTTTATACCTTATTAGCAGGATCTGCAAACTAGCATTGCCCAGTTGCAACATGCTCCTCTCCTCTCGTAGAACAATTGAAAGTATGGTTATTGTTGTTGCCCAACAGCCAACCTCCTCATGTTAAGAACGGCTTTTAGACTGGTCACTGGCAACATTCCCATGTTAAGAACGGCTTTCGGAATGGTCACCGGCAATATTCCCATGTTAAGAACAACTTTCGGAATGGTCACCCCATTTTGGTAGTGCGGTTGTCTGTCAAAATATTTGCCACAAATTTAACTTTGATAGTCGCTGTCAAGATCCCAACGCGCAAGTACTATGAACCAAGAAATAAGTTAGGGGATGACAGTGTCTGTTGGATATAATTAGATTTGATCCATGCCTGTGCATACTAATCTGGCAGCCAGTGATATAAAGTGCATAATATAGGCTTTCTATGGAGAAAACTACTTGTATCCGGCAAATATAAATCAGATGTTCTTAATCAGTATAGCGGAAATCCTTTAAAAGTCATCATTTTAAAGGAAAGTTTGCAGGTGGATCTAAGGTAAAACATGCTCTATAATCCCTCCTACCCCCTGTAAAAACAGTAAAGTACTGTTGTCGCTGTCGCCCAACCCCCAAGGTCCTCATGGTAAGGACGACTCTTAGAATGGACACCTCCAAACTTTTCATACTAAGAACGGCTTTCGGAACGGACCCCCAAACCTCCTCTGGTCAGGCACAACATCCCCATATTAAGAACGGCTCTCGGAATCTTGTGAGTGGGAAGAGATTTGTTTAAATTTTCATGTCATAATATAGGACGTTGAAACCAAACATTAAAAAAAAAGTTTGTCTCGTTTACTAAGATTTGTTCAGTTAGTCATTGTCAAAATTTTGGACGCTAAAAATCAACATAAAACAAGTGAAATTTGTCTTGTTCAAGATTCGTTCATTTAGTCATGTAATAATTTTGGACGCTAAAAACCGTTAAGAAAGTGATGTTCGTCTTTTTACGAAGATTTGTTCATTTAATCATCTCATAATGTTGAAAGCAAAAAAAAAAAAAAAATGTACAAAAAAGGAAGTTTACTAAGATTAGTTCATAATGTGTCATAAGTTTGGATGCTAAAAACAAACATTAGGAAATCCCTCTTGTTCATTAAGATTTGTTCATTTTGTTATTCAATAATTTAGGATGCAGGAAACCAACATTATTAAAAAAAGCTTGTCGCATTTACTAAGATTTGGTTTTATAATCTAGGACACTTACGATGCTAAAACTAATGAACGAACAGTATGTTCAATCACTAAAAACATTCCAGAAAGACTATTCCGCAACTTATTTCTAAAGCTTTTATGATGAATATTTTTTGTTAATGAAAAAGTAAATGTTACGGTAAGGTAATGTAAACAGTCTCAGAAATGTGACGATAGGTAAGTATATTTTTTCAAACAATGTGCGACGATATTGTGTGTGTGTGTGTGTGTGTGTGACTATGGAAAGTTATGATTATGAGAGTTCTAGCATATTTTTATTTGGTTTAATATGCAGGAAAATGTTGATTCGTGTAGAAGTAGAGGCAATGTTGATGAAGATGCTAAATATTCGTTTTTAGTATGAATGTGTAAACCGGAATAACAGATTTTTACACTTTCACCCAATGAAAATACCCGAAATGTAAGTGGAGAGAAATCATTATTTTCAAATAGGGAAGGGTAAAGGTAGTTGTATGTCTACCAGTGTATGATGCAGTTAATAAGGGTGTCATGGCAATATATTTATATTGTGCATATTTTTACCCGGTCTTCACTGGGGTAGTGGGAGTACTTGTGGGTTAGAGGGAAAAATCTGAACCACTTTGTCTAAATATGTTGTCGGTCGTGATGATGGCACTTGTAGGATATAATGTAAAATTTTATTAGAACGAATAAATGTGTCTTTAACGGCGTGTGAAAGTTACATAAGATGTTGGGTGATAGTTTAAACATAAAAAATTGTATATGGCATCTGTCAGTGCAAACCTATGGTAATTTGGTCCAGAGGGGGAATTTCTGCAATCAGAATATTATATATAGATGATTCCATAACTCTGTTTGTATTATATGAATTTTCACAATATTTCAGTTGATGTAACCTGTCCGACCTTCCTCGGGTGTATTTTGTTAAACTCTGGAATCTGTACAGAATTTTAAAATGAAATCTTTTATTTAATTTACAGGGGTAGCACGTTCTCATCCCATCAGCTATGATTGGGTAGAAGTACTAAGTAATTTGCAATCGTATTGTGATAGTCACCCGCACTGAGAATTGAATGTTCAATCTTCATAAGAGTAAATTATAACTGAATTTTACCTAGTATTTTATCCGCTACATCATGGGTCCTTGCAGATACCCGAAAAAGGTCTGGGGTTACATCAACCGAAACATGAAAATAACATCTACAGTATCCCTTAAAGCATCAGAGATTGTTAGAAACATCTTTTTCTTTGATCGAAATAGACTGGTGTTTTCATTTAACATCACAGCTGCCACTTGAATTTGCTTGTGAAGCTATAACTAGGGTTTAATTTAAGCAAAATAAAGTATAATTTCAAAAATAAAGTGAGACTAACACCAGCAGGTGCAGTACAAACAAATTGATGATGTACTGTACAATGAGCAATTCGTTGGCCACCCAGTAAATTAATCTGACGGTAATAAAATTATCAAATTTTCTCTCGTGATGTTGTCTGGATTAAAAAAGAGGCATCAGGCCATCAATTGCTGCAGAATCAGTTGTTGCAACAGTATGTAATACTGCAATTATTTAATCAATTATAGAATTTAAATGTAGGCATTCTATTTTTATGCATACACATTTGCACATTAAGCCTATTTACATATGGATTTTCTTGTATGTACTCAAATATACGCAGTGATCTCTACCTATCTAGCATTGTTTCGCCCATTTTCGTTTCTTTTTTTTTTAATTTGCATAAATACTTTTTTTTTTTTACTCTTAAATTTATAAATGACTAGCAGGGATACCCCACGTTGTCCAGATCCTAATTTCCATAAATAACATAGATGACAGACGAAAATAAAAGTAAAACTAAACATTATTGCAATATTTAATGTTTACACTTATTTTGGGACAAAATCAGATTAATTTCACCTTGAATTGCGGCATTGTTTACAACAGTTCACTGGAAGTCCGTTCTGGAGTCTGAGGATCCTTATTATGAAAATGATGTTCCTTTGGTTCAATCAAAATCGACAGTGAATCGGTTACTGATGCAAGAGTAAATTCTTGAGAGAGAACGTAGTGACCATTAAGAAGATTGTGGACCAACATGAGATCACTCCTGTAAACATAAACTCTCAGAGGAGGAAAGGTTAAGCGTCTTAGCTCGACTTTTGTAGAGCAGATCCCATAGTCTCTACACAAGTCAAATAGCCAGTCATAGAACTCGCTCCGGGTACTGGATATCACACATTAGAAAAGGAACAGAGGCCTAGACACCATACTCTAACATTAAGGAGGAACAAATATTTCAGAGATGAGTTTGCAGAAGGAAGGTCGAATGAGAAATAGGGAGGTCCTTGCTTTGTTTGCAGCATGAACGCAATTGGTTATCATTTAGTAAACTATTTGAGAGGTCAATTTTAATTTTTGTATTTATAAAGTTGTCATTTCCTGCTTTAACACAGAGATCAAAGGGCTCTTTCCAAATTTACACCACAAGTGACCCATCTTTGATATACTAGTTAGGTATATGTAATCTAAGTTGGAATATACAACAAAATAACATTGGCACATCGGTTCTCATTAGATCACCAAAGTTAAGCAACATTGAGCCTGATCAGTACCAGATGGGTGACCAATTGGGAATACCAAGCATTGTGTGTAGGAGGACATCGACACCTCCCTACAAGAACTGTAATAACCTGATATCATCATGACTGGAATATATATGTGACTGGGGATCGCGTATGAATTTAATATTCCTTTGACACTTCCTCCTTTGAAAGAAGTCGGTTCAAACAACCTCGGGTGAATGCTGTTGACATACATACAATCTAAGTCAAACAGTTAACTGACTTGCATATGGCTTTGCAAAAGAATATTTTCTTTTTTTATATTAACCATTCTTTTTTGTTGTTTCTTTATTTGTTTGGGTTGTTTAATGATGGCAGCTTTAGTTTTAATGATGGCACATAGTTTTGTTTGCTGTTGACAAATACTATTTTATTCTATAGAGAAATGCTTGGAATTTTTATTGTTTCTTTAATTTCAAGGATTGTTTGGATTTTAATATAACACATAGCTCTGTTTACAAATGCCGTTTTATTCCATGGAAAAATGCTCAGAATTTATCTTCCAAAGATACTTTCCGCCTTTTTGGTTTTAGAAGTGACTAACTTGATTCTCAGCAAATGTAACGTTTTCGTCCATGAGTAACCAATAAACCAAATAAAAGTCTATATGTGGAGCGTTTATACAGTTTGTTTGTTTTTTTAATTCTCTTCAGCTTCTCTTCATTTCAATGAAGAAGAATGACACAAGGAGACTTTCGCTGAGTTTCTTAAAGTTTTTTATTTCAATAATTAATCGATTAATATTAAAATAAAAAAAAGTGTGTAAGTTGTATAGAGGTGAGAAACACAAACTCACACATACAAGAGACATTTTTATTAATGTAGAGATTTGATTGACGGAGGATTAGGTGTCCAAATGGCTGGCATGGCACCTCTCCATATTGTAACATTTTCATTAATGAGCAATCAATAAACCAGATAAGTATTTCCCACATTAAAAAAACAACCTTGTGTCTAAGTCTGCCCTCGTGGGGAGGCAAGTAAATAACATCAATCAGAAGCAACTTTCAATTTTTTTCAGTAATAATAGACACACAATAAATATCTCTTTTTGTTAGAAGCAAAGTGCAGTATCTGTTCAGCTACGACACTTTATATTTTCTTTCTTCGATCAGTAAGAGAGATCCTCCTAGACTGAGGTAATTTTTGTTTTTATTCCAATTCCTATTTTAGGAAGCTAGATTTCCTCCGCATTAAAAACTGACCTTGTTTCTAACTCTGACCTCATGGGGAGGTAAGTAGATATGAAACTCCACAGATAAAGATCAGGGAGGTTATAATCCGGTGAGTTTGAGGTCTGTTCAGAATCACCTTATACTCATGAAACAATCACCAAAGTGTCCTCACAACCATTTCAACAAGTTATTTAACATGTAGGAGACTGTTTCCTCCTTTTGAAAGTACTGCTTATCTCTCACATCACCCAAGGCTGCCTGAATCAACAATCACTAGGTAGTGCTCAATATTGATCAATACAGAGCTACACATTTGAAACATTGAAGAGGAATAAAATAAATACTATTGAACATTTATGGCTGAAACCTGGTGGACAAGTCAGACAAAGACTGAAATTTATTTGTACCAAATGTTATTGGATTTAGAAAAGGATTATTAATTTTAATAATTTTATGGGTTACATTTCTTTCTGGTCACTGTATATAATAAAAAAAACTTTATTTTGTCTCCTGGTTTACAGGTTGCAAGCAGTTTTTATTGTTTTGATTTTAGAACCGAATCCAATCCTTGTATTTGGTATAATATCATATCAATCAGTCTTTATTAGAAAAGTCTGTACTGATCAAGAATCTGGCCTCAGGCCACGTTGGCATCTTCCGGCAGTTTACGCTAAGCAGCCGCAAAAAAGTCTACATGAATACTGACGAACAATAAATTTAAAACGCTGTAAATAAAGTTTTAACACAAGTTTGGAGTAAGTTTAAATATATAAAAGAATTTTTATTTTCGTGGAAACAACTATGATCGAAAACAATTTTTTTTTTTTTTTTTAAGAATAGTATAAGTGATTTCCCCCCACCCCCATTAACAAAAACATCATCTGCTGATTGACTAATCACATTGGCTTTTTCCAGTAGTTTACCATAAACTGCCGTGAAATGTCAATATTATCTTGGGTAAGATTCTGAATCAGTACTGAAAAGTGTTAATGTTTTTTTGTTTTTTTTAACATATTGACACACTGGTTTTTGTTGAATCATCAAAGTTAAGCAACATTGAGTCTGGTTAGAACTTAGATGAGTGATTATGTGGGCATACCAGGTGCTTTAAATACACTTTCTTTAATATCTTTAGAATTTGATTTATGAATTTATCATCCCTCCAGCTAGAAGTCAAATAGACAAGGCTTCACAATACTCGATAAAGCAACTCTTCTAGAAGAAAGAAAACTCTTACATAACACCAATCCTCTTCTCTGCTTATCTCCACAGTGCTTTTTTGTCATCATGGATTTTTCCATGACGCTGGACTTGAGTAATGTTGGCTTAGAAAAGTGTGCGACCCTTGCTTTACTCTAACTTCATCTGTGCACAAACGTTTTTTCAAAGGGTAGTCATTATTTCTCAAAGAGAGAGGCCAAATACAAGTTGCTTTAATTTCAATAAAGCCATATTTTTTAGGTCAGTCTTTTCTTTTTACAAAATATGGTAAAAGTGGTCTTTGCACACCAATTTTCATTAGATCACCAAAGTTAAGCAATGTTGAGTCTGGTCAGTATTATATGAGTGACCATTTGAGAATACCAGGTGCTGTAAATAGGAGGATGTTGACACTTCCCTGCAAGAACTGCAAAAATTTAATGTCATCTCCTGATGGGGGATCCACAACGACTGGGGTCCACTTGTGAATTTAATGTTCCCAAAAAACTTCCTCCTCTGGAAGAAGCCAATTCAACTCAACTAGAGTAAGTACCACTTCAATTAGGAACTAAATCTATTTATTCGCAAATGTCAGTCAACTGTCAGTCAATACGCAGTTGGATTGGACATGTGTATTAAATCTCTCATGCTCCAAGACACGTTTAGCATTGCCAATCAGGAGAATCTAATTGTTATTGGTATTTCATTAACTCCTATTAATGAACTTGTCTAATCCAATCTGTCAGCGCAAGGATTCCTTATTTCGTCAACTTCTTTTCTTTTATAGATTTCTTCAAGTATCCAAGTTTTTCCCACTTGGTTTGACTTCACAGAAATGCTGCGATTGAGCTTAACAAATGTGCATCTTACTATGTACTTAATTGGTTATGGTTGCACTAAATATAGTCATTAGTCTGCAACTTTCTTATCAAAGAGTTTAAAAACTTATTATTTACATCTGCAAGTTTTGGACTATTATCCTCATCAAGGTTATATTCACAATAACATTAAATGATGTTGATAAAGACAGTAGTAGTCCGAAGAGATTTAATGTATACCACTTACCAAATATAATACTATAATCCGACAATTATTGATCTTGAATAATGCCAAGTAGAACAAGTGATTCTCGTCAATTACTAATTTCTGTCTTGCCTCCATTTTAGCTTAATAGACTAGATTCTCAATCCTTGGTACAGCAACTCATCTAGAAGAAAGAAAAACCATCATGTGTTTGTTCACCGAATGCAACTAAGTTTCTCTCATTGATACATAAGTAGTTGTCTCATTGGGTAGTGACATATCTTAGCAGTAGTGACAGTAGCACTTGTAGAGATTCTGTTCTTTTTTCTTCTTGTAGCTGCATTAATGGAAGCAATTAAAAAAAAAACCAATAACTTTGGAGCCTGTGGCACAGTGGATAGAGGCATTGAATCTCTTCAGTTCCAGGTGAGCATTGTCTGAAGATAGCGGTTTCAATCCTACCCAAAGCATGCTACAGGATTAGTTAGCTAAAACGTGGTGAAACAACAACAACTATGAAATGCAGTAATTACTGAGGATACAGTGAAGAGACTCGGCATTCCTATCCCGTCGCGGTTAACCATCTGAAGAAGGCCAGAGGAATAGTTGGCTGAAACGTGGTGAAACAACAACAACTATTAAAACAAGGATAACAGTCTGCAAATAAATAATTGATTAACTCCATTATTTTTCTGGAATTGGGTTCACTTTTTACAGCAATTGTTCCCCTTCTAACCCCTATAGGGTGGTGGAAATCTTGAAAACAGCCATCTATTCACTTGGGCATTGACTCTAAAACTTCTTGATCTTTCTGATCAAATCTTTCTTGGAGTTCAATCATTAGATCTATTGCTCTTTTTGCTTATCATAAAGTCAGTTTTCTCTATCTCTCTAAATACTTTTTCACGTTCTCATTCTAATACACAAGATCGGTGTTGAGGTGGACTTTGGAATACCATGTTGTTGGTTTGAATACCTTATCATCAGTTGTTGTAGTCCTAGGAAAGGATCATAAAGAAAGACTCTGACAAAGGGTATACATAGAAAAGAATATATTGTACAAGAAAGTGAATACAAAAAAAGGTTGTTGGTATTTTCCAACTGTTAAGTAAGATAGCCTGTAGTCTCGCATTAGGTCGTAATTATTAGTCATAGCAAGATTTGAAACAATGATGCAAGTTTTTGTACCTTCTGGCTTCATCGAGGCCCATGAGTGACAAGTCTGCTCAATGGTATGTAATCCTTTAATAGGAACTATAGAACTATCTGCAGGCCTATGAACGGATATTAAATGAAGTGGCACTCATCTGATAAGACAGTCATGATTTATTATCTAAAGTAGTAGCGTTCGTGTGTGTGTGTTTGTCTGCGTGTACAACTCCCAATGATCAAAGAAATATAAAGGTCATATGTGTGTACGCCTCTCCTGGTCAAGAAATATTAATACCCATGATAGGATACTTCTGTCAAAGGAGACATAGTTTATACGTAATTTCTATATATAGCATTCTTCAAACCACATCTACATTGATTGAGTTACGGTTATTAGCATATCTCATTAAAATAAATCTATTTAAATAATTAGCTCAATATTACTTATTCGACATAATAGCTTCGTTTCAACTGTACTAATTAAAAAAAATTTAATTATTTAGTTTAATTTATATTTGATTTAACTTATTTTATCTGAAATCTGAAACCGTTTAATTTTCAAACCAGAAAACCAAAGGAGAAATAACTGTAATAGTTTAATTGAAAAATTGTTTTAAATGGAGCACGTTATTAAATATTTTCTGTAATAGATTTGTTTTTTATTTAGAAATATTCTTCTAAGCTGAATTATTATTTTTATTTTTTAATTTGGAGGAAATTTATTTTCGCTTATTAATTTTTAAGTAACTTCTTTTATTTGTTAGTCATTTTTAAGTCCTTTTTTATTTGTTAGAGAAAAATAATTGAAACTAATGTCCTCATTTACTTGCATCCACACGAGGGCAGAGTTAATCTGACACAGGGCCAATTTTCCATGTGAGCAAAATCCATCATTCCATACATTATCTGCTCTTTTTTTTTTATTTTTGGTTTATAAAATTTAATCGGTGTTACTCAGGATTTATTATAATAATTATACCATAGCAAGTGTGATTTATTTAATATCCTAAATTAAAAATGGTCAATTTTTACGTGACCCAGCATCATTTAACCCCTAAAAAAAAGTAAGGCCTACTTTTGGGGGGTCTAATACGTTTAAATAGTCTTTATAAATAATATGAAAGAAGAAATTTTGAAAAACAAAGAAAATTAACATTTTAGCGTGGGGAATCACTTTTCTATATAAATTTAATGTAAAATGAGCACCCACTTTTTGGCTACAAAGCGTTCAACGAAACATGTCATCTAACATTTTTTCAAGTTTGGCAATCGAGTTAACAAATACAATTTTTTTTTGTTTTTGTGGTGGGGGAGGGAATTACATTTGAAATATAAAATAACGATTAATTTAATTATTTTTTTAAACCTTTCTGTACTTTCACCTAAAAAATTTATAAACAGATGGAAGCCCAAAATATGACAAATTCATTTTTTGGGGGGCGGGGGGGAGTTACATTAGAAATATAAAATGACAAAAAATTTAATTTGTGTTTGGAATTAATTTTTGGTAGTTTTTTTTTTTTTTTTTTTTTTTTTTTTTTTTTTGCAATTGCACGGGCATTCGCTGCTATTTTTTTCTATTTTTATTGAAACAAAAGTTGTAATGATTTATTTTTAATTATTTGGGGGGGGGGGGGTTCTTTCCAGTGCTCAATATCCGGAGAATAGTTTCTACTCTTTATAGCCCTTCTGCCGAAATATCTGGTGGAGAGGGTATCACATACTTCTTCTTTTTTGGGGCGATTACATTTACATGTTTTCATCCGTTCTTTTATTTTTATTGAGGGGGGGGGTATCCACGTTGCCCATGATGAAAATGATTAGTATAAAGGTGTGTTTCAAACGGAACTTCATGTCAACCCAGGTAACGCTGGGTACCCATGGTAGTATATATATATATATATATATATTCCTTTTTTGTGTATTGATATTCATTTTAAAAAGTTTTTTTTCTATTTATTTGAAAAGGAAATACAATATTATTTCCTCCTGTATCAGAAAACATGCTATGTGATATACAAATATCTGTACGTGATGTTGCCAAGCTAATCAAATACCTTGATTCCAGTAAAGCAACCGGCCCTGACGGTATTCCAGTAAAGCAACCGGCCCTGACAGTATTCCAATTATAGTACTCAAAGGACTTCAACCTGAACTAGCGCCCATCCTTACAAAACTGTTTAAATGTTGTCTTAAGGAGAATTACTTCCCATCACCCTGGAAAATCTCATCAGTATGCCCTGTATTTAAGAATTCAGGTGATCGCTCATCTCCCTCTCAGTACAGGCCAATAAGTATCCTATGCGTTATAAGTTGCTGGAATCTGTGTTGAATACAGAAGTAATCAACCATCTCAGCAAAAATAATCTTCTTAGTGACACACAATATGGTTTCCGTTCTGCTACGAGGGGCGTGCAATAAGTAATGCCCATGACCCACTTCCCATAGCAGTAAAGCAACAAAACTTGGGGCAGTTATTAGTCTTTCTCTATATAGAAACCACCCAGAGTTATGCATTTCTCCCATCGTTTGATGCAGCTCTGGAGACCGTTTTTGTAGAACAGCCCAGGTTGGTCCTCCAACCACGATGTGACTTCAGAAATCAAGGCTGCATCATTTGGGAAACGCTTTCCTTTCAAAAACAACTTCATGGCTGGGAAGAGGTGAAAGTCAGAGGGTGCAAGGTCAGGAGAGTAGGGAGGATGGGGGAGTATTTTATAACCACACGCCCATGCGTCTGATCTGGCGACATGCAAGTTGTGGACCGGAGTGTTGTCCTGCAGGAGGAGGGTACCTTTGCTAATCTTGCCCCGCCTCTTGATTTTGATAGCTTCCCTTAATTTCCTCAAAAGTGAAGCATAATAGGCTCCTGTAATTGTGGTACCCTTTGCCAGGAAATCTGTCATCACTACTCCGTCCTGGTCCCAGAAGACTGTGAGCATGACCTTGCCAGCAGAGGGCTGCGCCCTTGCCTTCTTTGGAGGTGGTGAGTCCAAATGGTTCCACTGCATTGACTGGGCTTTGGTCTCTGGATCATAGTGATGGACCCAGGTTTTATCCTGTGTAATCAGTCTTTTTAAAAACTTTAACTCATTTTCTTGGCACATCTTCAAATTCATCCTCGAGCACTCGACACGTTCTCGCTTCTGGAATGGTGTGAGCAACCTGGGAATCCATCTGGCAGACACCTTATGTATATGCAAATGGTCATGAATGATAGTTCCCATAGACCCTGTACTAATCTTGATATCTTGGGCTATTTGGCGAATAGTAATCCGCCGATCTTCCAAAATGGCAGCCTCAACTTGACGGACAGATGCCTCATCAATGGCAGAAGGGGGGGGCGACCAGGTCTGGGAGCTGTTTCCACAGACTTCCGGCCATGTTTGAATTCACGATTCCAGCGTTTTACAAGGTCATATGATGAGGCATTATCACCATAAGTTTCTTTTATTTCATCAAAAGTCTCTTGTGGTGTGCGTCCTTTCAAATACAAAACCGGATCACTGCTCGACATTCAACAGACTCCATTTCACACCTGATTCAGTTCAAACACCTGTAAAACAGAAATCACAATTAGTTCAGAGCTGTAATTTGCCACATAACCCGTAGAGATATAAATCATGCACATGCAAAATTTCAGCTAGATCAGACAACTGGAAGTGGGTCAGCGGCATTACTTATTGTACGCCCCTCGTAGATCTACAGCAGATCTGCTTACAGCTATATCTCATAGGATTAGTGAATCTCTCAACGGAGGCTACCTTCTAGGGCAATTGCTCTTGACATATCAAAGGCCTTTGATAGAGTATGACAAAGGTTTACTTCACAAGATCTCCAGCTACGGTATAGTTGGAAATGTCTTCTCAATTATTAAATCATTTCTCTCTGATAGGTTCATAAGAGTAGTGGTTGATTGGAAGAAATCAAAAGTATTAATGCTGGAGCCCATCCTGGGCCCAACTCTCTTCCTGATCTACATTAATGATCTTCCAAATCACATCCTTACATCATTCATAGACATTTATGCTGATGACACTACTATCTATGGTAGCACATTTAAATCTGTAAACGACCAAGTTCTCTTCGATTCTCTCTCTCCTCTGATCTTGAGCAAGTGGTACAATGGGGAAAGAGGTGGCTTGTTACTTTTAATGCATCTAAAACCAAGTTTTTATCTTTACATCATCAACGCTCTGATCCCGATCTGGCATCAATTGAAATGGATGGCTCTCGTCTTGAGGAGGCCTCATGTTTTGACAAGCTTCAGGGCTTGACCTTTACTCTTGATCTTAAATGGAACACATACATAAATCCGTTGCCAAAGCCGCTGAAAAAATGGTGGGATCCTTCTATCGATCCAGTAGATATCTCCCTGCTGATGCAATTCTCTATCTATAGAAGAGCCAGGTATGTCCAAGGATGGAGTACTGTTTCCACATCTGGGCAGGAGCTGCTAGAAAGGACTTATCCTGCGTTGATAGAGTTCAAAATAGACTTTGTAGCCTCGTAGGGGATGTCCTTTTCTCTTCCTTGCAACCTCTTTCTCACAGAAGAGACGTTGCGAGTTTGTCTTTGCTTTATCGTTATTTTCATGGCAAGTGCTCGGCTAAGCTCCAATCTGTGGTCCCCCTTTCCCAAACTTTCACAAGAAACACCCGTCTAGCAGAAAACACTATCAATAATTTCCCCCACTCGTTATCGGTGCCTAAACATAAACGCAGATTCCATGAAGAAAGCTTCTTTCTTAGAACTGCACGCCTATGGAATTGTCTTCCGTTTTCCTGCTTTTCAGCTGACTACAATATGGTTGTCTTCAAGTCTAACGTAAACAAGTTTTTGATGAGCCGTTCCATATAAGTTTACAAATTTATCGAAAATCCATTACTAACAATTACTATAATGTCCAATGACTATTATACACTCTTTAACCCTTATCCTCGAGTGGCCTCTTGGCCTTGATAAGTGGCGATGCCTATGTAAAAAAAATTTTTAAATATGGATCGTGGAATTGCATTCATTTGCAAAAGATCTTGCTAACTTGCATATTCTTTTAAACATTCATTTTAATTAATTCTCTATTAGTTTTTTCGGGGGGGGGGGTTTTATGAGATGATCATCTTTAGTTAACTATTATGTGTAATTATATTCATGGAGATATTCTACATGATTTATACGTGTGTAATATTTGCGTAAAAAGGTTATAGTAAACACAAACCTCTTTCTATATATATTTATGTATGCGTATATATATTTGCTTAAAAAATTTGGCCTACTAAACTCCTGTGTCAGTTTTTGGTCTACAGACATGAAACTTAATATAAAGGGTATTCAAACCTATGCAAAACTTTATATTTGAGTTTTAGCCGGGGAAAATATGTGAAAAAGTGTGAAAATTAAAGAAATGGAATTTGCCAGGTGAAGGACGGATTACGAATATGCATGCGCAACGTAATAGCTATTGGTTCATGTTTTAATTTTTAGCCTTGCAGCAAACATGTCTTCATAGCATTAACGTCAAAAGAAAAAGTAAATCGTAAGCTAAATGTGTCGGTTTCGATTCTCAGTGGTGGCATACAAGTCATTTAAAATATATTTTTTAACTTTTAAATCATTACTATATATTGGATCTAATATAATCTATATCTATAAAAGTGAAATAGTGTGTGTGTGTGTCTGTGTACATTTCCCTACTAAGCTACTTTGTCAATTTTCAGTCTACAGACTCGAAACTCTATATAGGGGGTATTGAGATTTAGGAAAACATTTTAATCCGTTTTTGGGTAGAAATTTGTCGTTTAAGGGGTCAAAGTTCAACAATTTGACCTTTGAAAACTCTACAAAACTCCTCCGTCAATTATGGATCTAAACACTTGAAATTTTAAATGTAGGTTACTTGAACTTGGATCAAACTTTTTAATTTGATTTAAGTCCAAAACAGTAAATGTTATGGAGTCAAAGTTAAAAAAAATTGACCGCTGCAGTCTCTACCAAATTACTCGGCCAATTTTTGGTCTAAACATTTGAAATTTTACATAAAGTGTATTCAGACATAGGGCAAGCTTTTTAATCGTTTTTTGGTAAAAAATTTGGCTGCAAAGGTGTCAAAGTTCAAAAGATTTTACCTTTGCGGTGTCTAGCAAACTATCTTCCAATTTTGGTTCTAAACATTTGAAATTTTACATAAAGGGTATTCAGACATGCAGCAAGTTTTTAATCAGTTTTTAGGCAATAATTTGGCTGCCAAGAAGTCAAAGTTGAGTTTACCTTTGCAGACTCTACCAAACTCCTCTTCCAATTTTGGGTCTTAACACTTGAAATTTTAGATGTAGGTTACCTGAACATAAGTCAAACTTTTTAATATATACATATGCACATAAAGTTATAAACAGTACATAGGCCCCAGCAAAGCCGGGCTGAACTGCCAGTATAATAATAAATATGAAATCTACATTAATCAAAATTCATATTTAAACGTATTTTACGACCGGGTAGCTTGCTAATATATATATATATATATATATATATATATATATATGTATGTATGTTTATCGAAAACATCAGTCTTACTTCCTTCGTTCACGTTTTATTGTCTGAGATGCAAAAAGGTTGTTAAAGCTCAAATTTCCAATGTGTTATTATCTTATGATTAGTCATGAAGTGCCAAGCTGACCTCCTAAACCTTCAACTTGTCAGAATACAATCTTTACAGCTTTTGTTCTTGTTCTGTCTCGAATTGTGTTTACACAATTAAGTTTCTTCTTGAATGTAGATAAAATAAGTTATATACTTTGTAAGCAGAACTCCTTGGCTTTTAGAGTCGTAATCGTCATCATCAGTTTAACGTCTGTTTTTAGAAATTCACTTCCAAACTAACCTATCTCTGGCCAATTCTTTACTAATCATAAAAGCGTCATCACCTATGTTTTTCTTCGCTTTCTCTTGCCAACTGATTCTATACCTCGACTTTCCTACATCTACTAACTGATGCTACCAGATAAGGCTGGTTTCCTGACCTAAAATGCATCAAACATTGATGTTAGTTTTGTTCCTTTCCCTTTTCAAAACTCAATCATGTTCTGCCAAGTCAGAAACAAAAACAGTTTTCCAACTACAAAACATCCAACCAAAATACCTTGAATAAATATTTGAAGATATGACGAAGCATAAAAACTTTTACCAAAATTACTGGATTCGGGATTAAATAACCCAAAAAGGATTGATATGCTGCAAAAGAAAATGCACTACATCTACTACTCCAAACATTCTTATCCATTCTTTCAACATGACCAAACCAACGATCTCGTTTTGTACAGATCTCCTGAAACTGTCCAATGGATGTTCTCATACCTCATTGGTCAGTTTTCACTTCGCTCATCACATTGCATACATATACTTGATAGACATTTCCTTGGTTGATAATGGTAACTCTCTGCTGCTTAGTAATGGCAGAAATTTTCTGAACTTCTTCCATCCACTTTTAACTCTTGCAATCACACTAACACCTTCTCTGCCCTGTGCTCCAATGGTATCACCAAGGTAACAAAACGTTTCAATCACTTTGCCATCCAAATATATGTGTTAACATCATTGGTTTAACGTCCGTTTTACAAGCTAGCATGCGTTGGATGGCTCTGAGAAGTTGATTTCCAAACTAACCTATCTCTGGCCAGGTCTTTATTTATCCCTCTTTTCCTAAAGTCCATTGTTATCACTTCCTGTCATTGTTACGTTGTGGGGTGGTGTTCATAAAAACGTGTGATTGTGAAGTATAGACAAAATTATATAGAAATCAGTTAGTTACAACTTTTCAGAAAGTTTTATAAAAATCCAAGGCATCAATTTTTTTAATAAGCACAAAAGTGTTAATTTTAGCAACTTTAACCCAAAAAGCACCCCTAGGGGAGGGCAACCAGAGTTTTCCCCGGAAAATCCGTTCTGTTACTTTTTCATTCATATCATGTTTAATGTTTGTACAAAATTTCAAAAAAATCCAAGGCATAGTTATTGAAAAAAGTGCGGACAGACAAACAGACAAGGGTGAATTTACAGGTCCACCCTCCTTTTGTCGGAGGACCAACACATAAAATTTGATAAAGTGGAGAAAGACTAACAATGTCTCTCGTATGAGAAAGGGGCTCTAGAGAATAGAAGAGCCTCTTTCTCCCCTTCTCCTCCCTCTTTCTGTCCTTCTCCAATTATGAAAAAGGTTTCGTGACTAGAACGCAATGTTTTATTTACATGCAGCCATAATTGATTGAAATAAAAAATTCAAATTTTTATTCAATGTTAAATAACTTGTTCTTTTTTTTGTTTTTGTTTTTATTTACCAATGAATTACGAGTTATCAAGGCTAAATGCCATTCGAAGACACTTGAGTTAATGAGATGGACAGGTTGTCAGTTAAATGGTGATGATATGAAAGGATTGAAAATGATCAATGGAATTAATAAAATTTGATAGAGTAGAGAAAGACTAATAGTATCTTTTGGTGCTAGTGCATTGTAGGAATCGGAAGTCAGTAATTGACCGCTTGAACTCAACTGGCAACTAACGTCACCACCAAAATATGCCAAATACATTAAAAACACCCAGAAACCTGTTCAAATTAGTGTTTTTGTTTTTAAATAGTATTTTCAAATTAAAGTATGAAACATGAAATATATTGATGTAGAATGCTTAACGTTTCAACTGATAGTGAAAAATGTAACAACCAGTTTGTGAATTATAGTTGTTTTTTTTTATTTATTTTTTTTTATCTATTTTTTGTGTGTGTTTCAGTAAACTAAGCTGCAGTGACAAAACTGCTGGCAAAGTTTTCATTTCTTGACAGTGTGAAACCCAACAGAATTTAGACCTCATTTCACTATGACTTTTTCGTGCGGAATATTAAGGCAGATGACCGGCATTGAATCTGCATGGGACGAGGTGTTGGGCAAACTCATCAACAGTTTGCCCAAAGCAGCATCAGTGTGAATGATATGACGGTGTGGAAATGCTGTTAAATCCAATTCTTAATATTTTAAATACAAAAGTTTATATAAATTCCTTTTGCGTAATTTACTAGCCGTTGCAGTTTATGAAATGTCATAACTGCATTTTAACATTTTTCATGTGTACTTGCATCTATATGAGAAACTTTGTCAGTCAGTTATGCTTCAGTTTGAAATAGAATTTTTGTTGCTAAGTGTGCAGATAGGGCGGGTGTATCTTAAAATAGATTCGTCTTTGTTTGAATCTTCCTGATATGGTTATCATGTGATTTTTCATTTGTTTATTGTTTCTATTTACAGTGAAAAAGCAATTGCTGCAACTGGAAATCAAGGGGCACAGGCTGCTGCAGATTGGTAAGAATTATTTTAGCATGCACTATACCCCCCTTCTTTTTCTCTTTTTGTTTCTTTTTCTCTCCCCTCTCTTTCTTTCTCTCTCTCTCTCTCTTTACCTCTCCCTCTCTCTTTTTACTCCACCTTCTTACTCTCTTCATCCCCCTCTTACTCTACCACTTTTCTCTCTCTTTACTACCTCCATCTAATTACCACCTTTCTCTCTACCACTATTCCCTCTGTCTTTGCCACCTTTCTTTCTCTCTCTCTTTCTCATTGCCACCTTTCTTTCTCTCTCTCTTTCTCTTTGCCACCTTTCTTTCTCTCTCTCTTTCTCTTTGCTACCTTTCTCTCTCTCTGCTACTTTTCTCTCTCTCTCTCTCTCTCTCTCCCTCTTTGCCACCTCTTTCTCTCTCTCCCTCTTTGCCACCTTTCTTTCTCTCTCTCTCTTTGCCACCTTTCTCTTTCTCTCTACCTCTCTCTCTTTGCTACCTTTTTCTTTCTCTCTCTCTCTTTCCCTCCCTCTCTCTTTGCCACCTTTCTTTCTCTCTCTCTCTTTGCCACCTTTCTTTCTCTCTCTCTCTTTGCCACCTTTCTTTCTCTCTCTCTCTTTGCCACCTTTCTCTCTCTCTCACTCTCTTTGCCACCTTTCTTTCTCACTCTCTTTGCCACCTTTCTTTCTCTCTCTCTTTGCCACCTTTCTTTCTCTCTCTCTCTTTGCCACCTTTCTCTCTCTCTCACTCTCTTTGCCACCTTTCTCTCTCACTCTCTTTGCCACCTTTCTCTCTCTCACTCTCTTTGCCACCTTTCTCTCTCTCACTCTCTTTGCCACCTTTCTCTCTCTCACTCTCTTTGCCACCTTTCTCTCTCTCACTCTCTTTGCCACATTTCTCTCTCTCTCTCTTTGCCACATTTC
>NC_136483.1:102975899-103129098 GCF_053919585.1 Euprymna scolopes | reverse complement strand
CCAGAACGCCAAGACTATGAATGATTTGACAGTTTCTTATGTCTCATTGCTTCTCGTGGAGGTAATGCTTTATTAGGCAGAGAAAGGACTCAGATATAAATTGGTTCTGACCATCGACCATGCTGCAGAATTTCCATTCCATGAATGTTCAACATACAAACAAAACCTACAATGTTATTGTACCGACTCACATTTAAGTAAGCTGGGTAATATAGTTTAAAATACTTGCAGCAATTCTGACATATAAGGTCCGCCACAACAACTAAGTTGTTCAAAAATTCACACAAATGACTTGTTCCTATTTACTTTGCCCGTGCGTGAAATTCGCTTAAATATGATATTTTGATTCTTCCAGATTTTGTATATTATTATAGGGTCGGGATTTCAAAAGGTAAAAAAAAAAAAAAATTATTTAGGTGCCATCAGCTAGAATTGAAACCGAAACTGTAGCATTAAAAGCTGGTGATGTTACCACCGTACCAACATGACGTATAAATTAATAAAAATTAAAAAATAAACTAAGATGAATGTACAAAATGTTTAACGATTTTTTTTTCAATTTTGATCCCTTAAAAATAATTTTAACCGGCTAAAGACTCATAAAAGAACACCCCGTAAAAAATCCAATCATTTGAATGCCCCTAGCACCCCTCTGTGACTTTTAATTTTGGAGGAGATAGAGTTTGAAAAGATGGAAACAGACAGACCGACCGACAAACAGACTTTTATATATTAATCTACTGCTAATCGGCTTTGTTTTAAAAGAGAAGTAAATCTTTATTTGTTTCACTATTTTCAATCGATTACCAATAAAACATCTGAGCAAAAAATAGAAAGGTCTGGTCATTTAATATCCCTAACATATCACATCCATGAATTAAATAAAGGCTTCCATTCAAATTTCCCTACAGATTCCCAATTTCAAAAGAAAATTTTCCAACAAGATGCAAGTGAAGAAAGTCTGAGGTTACATCGGCCGAAATGTTGTGCGAATAACACTCAAGATGAGAACAGTAATACAAATTATCAATCCTCATCTCAAAAATTCAGAAACTGATGAAGACATTTTTTCAGTGACATTTGTGAATAAAAACTGAATAAGGATGAGTGCTTGCTCTGTGTACCTGGTGCTACTAGATCAGGCTGTCTGAGGATATCGCTTTCCAAACTTTAATATACCAAACATTTTCCTTTTTCTTTTCAAAACTCAATCATGATCTGCAAAGCGAAAAAAAAAAAATTTCTCTACAAAATAACTTGACCAAACACCAGGAAGTGTTCAACTTAACTCCAGTCTTTGGCTCACTCCCCGCTTGCCAGACTTTCACATAAAAGCACTCTATTAGCTACAACCACTATGTATGATTTCCCCCACTCTCTAACTATAACTAAATCTAAACGCAGATTCCATGAACAAAGCGTCTTTTTCAAAACTGCCTGCCTGTGGAACACTGCTCCGCTGGCCTACTTTCCAGTTAGATACAACATAATAGCCTTCAAATCCAATGTAAACAAGTTCTTGTTGAGCCATTCCTATAAATAATCAAATTCTATCTAATTTACACCATTAACGATTACTACCGCCTTACATTCATTAACCCTTATCCTCGAGTGGTCTTCGGGCCTTAATAAATGGTGACTCCCAATTTGAAGCAAAAACTTTTTTTATTCCAAAATTATTGTATTCGGCATTAAATAACCCAAAAAGCGTTGCTATATTATAAAATAAAACAACCAAACCAAACACTATACGTAAATATTTGAAGATATAAAGAATTCGAAGCATAAAAACGTTTGCCCCAAATTACAAGATCCAGCGAAAATGGTTGATATGCCGCAAAACCAGATCAAAATCTATCTGTATAACATATAACTGATCAACTACCTCGCCTGGCAGAATATCAGGAAATTAATTATGACTGGCTACTTAAATGAAATTTGCCATGATCACTCAAGTGGAACCTAGTCTCAAGTTATATGATGCATGGACAAAGTTGTTTTTCTATCCTGTCATGGGGATCTTTGATAGGTTTAGAAAAGTGCAAGAGGTGAGAGGGTTTAATATGCTTACAGCGCCATGTGGATGAGGTGGGGCAGGATTTTTCTTTTTACATAACATGATAATGCTAATTTCTACGCACCCACATAACTGTAAAAGACAATGGTGTCAGAGATTCTCTCACGGTCCGTCCGACAAAAGCCGGGTTGTGGGTGTGTCGAGTGGAAAGGTTAAAAATGGCTGGAAAGAAGCCTGAATGCCAATAGGGTACCAAACCAACAAATAAAATAGACAATAAATTTAAAAAGTAATAAAAAAAAAAAAGGGGGGGGGGGCAGTTTTTTCTGGGAAGAGGAAAATTTTATTGTTTTGTTATTGATTAATTTTTTTTTTTTTTTGGTTGTTTCCTCTCTCTCTCTCACTCTCTCTCTCTCTCTCACACACACACTCGTTCCCGATCTATCTATCTCTTCCCTCCTTTCTCTTTTCCTCCCTCCAGCTCTCTATATTTCTCTCTCTTCCTTTCTCTCTCTCTTCCTCACTTTCTCCTCCCTTCTCTCTCTCTTCCTCACTTTCTCTCCCTTCCTTTCTCTCTCTCTTCCTCACTTTCTCTCCCTTCCTTTCTCTCTCTCTCTCCCTTCCTTTCTCTCTCTCTCCCTTCCTTTCTCTCTCTCTCCCTTCCTTTCTCTCTCTCTCCCTTCCTTTCTCTCTCCTCCTTCCTTCCTCTCTCTCTCTCCCTTCCTTCTCTCTCTCCCTCTCTCTCTCTCTCCCTTCCTTCTCTCTCTCCTTCCTTCTCTCTCTCCCTTCCTTCTCTCTCTCCCTTCTTCTCTCTCTCCCTTCCTTCTCTCTCTCTCCCTTCCTTCTCTCTCTCTCCTTTCCTTCTCTCTCTCCCTTCCTTTCTCTTTCTCTCTCTCCCTTCCTTTCTCTTTCTCTCTCTTCCTTCCTTTCTCTTTCTTTCTTCTTTCTCTTTCTCTCTTCTTCCTTTCTCGTTCTCTCTCTTCCTTTCTCTTTCTCTCTCTCCTTCCTTTCTCTTTCTCTCTCTTCTTCCTTTCTTTCTCTCTCTTCCTTCCTTTCTTTCTCACTCTCTTCCTTCCTTTCTTTCTCTCTCTCTTCCTTCCTTTCTTTCTCTCTCTCTTCCTTCCTTTCTTTCTCTCTCTTCCTTTCCTTTCTTTCACTCTCTCTTCCTTCCTTTCTCTCTCTCTCTTCCTTCCTTCTCTCTCTCTCTCTTCCTTCCTTTCTCTCTCTCTCCTTCCTTCCTTTCTCTCTCTCTCTCTTCCTTCCTTTCCTCTCTCTCTCTCTCTTCCTTTCTCTCTCTCTCTCTTCCTTCCTTTCTCTCTCTCTCTCTTCCTTCCTTTCTCTCTCTCTCTTCCTTCCTTTCTCTCTCTCTCTCTTCCTTCCTTTCTCTCTCTCTCTCCTTCCTTCCTTTCTCTCTCTCTCTCTCTTCCTTCCTTTCTCTCTCTCTCTCTCTTCCTTCCTTTCTCTCTCTCTCTCTCTTCCTTCCTTTCTCTCTCTCTCTCTCTTCCTTTCTCTCTCTCTCTCTCTTCCTTTCTCTCTCTCTCTTCCTTTCTCTCTCTCTTTCCTTCCTTTCTCTCTCTCTCTTCCTTCCTTTCTCTCTCTCTCTTCCTTCCTTCTCTCTCTCTCTCTCTTCCTTCCTTTCTCTCTCTCTCTCTTCCTTCCTTTCTCTCTCTCTCTCTCTTCCTTCCTTTCTCTCTCTCTCTCTTCCTTCCTTTCTCTCTCTCTCTCTTCCTTCCTTTCTCTCTCTCTCTCTCTTCCTTTCTCTCTCTCTCTTCCTTCCTTCGTTTCTCTCTCTCTTCCTACCTTTCTCTCTCTCCTCTTCCTTCTCTCTCTCTCTCTCTCCTTCCTTCTCTCTCCTACTTTCCTTTCTCTCTCTCTCCTTCTCTCTTCCTCCCTTTCTCTCTTCCTTCCTTCTCTCTCTTCCTTTCTCTCTCTCTCCTTTCTCTCTCTCTCTCTCTCTTCCTTCCTTTCTCTCTCTCTTCCTTCCCTCCTCACTATCTCTCTCTCTCTTCCCCACTTTCTCTCTCTCTCTTCCCACTTTCTCTCTCTCTCTTCCCACTTTCTCTCTCTCTCTTTCTCACTTTCTCTCTCTTTCTCTCTGTCTCTCTCTTTCTTTCTCTCTCTTCCTCTCTTTTTCTCTCTCTCTCTCTTCCTCCCTTTCTCTCTCTCTCTTCCTCCCTTTCTCTCTCTCTCTTCCTCCCTTTCTCTCTCTCTCTTCCTCCCTTTCTCTTTCCCTCTCCTTCCTCCCTTTCTCTTTCCCTCTCTTCCTCCCTTTCTCTTTCCCTCTCTTCCTCCCTTTCTCTTTCCCTCTCTTCCTCCCTTTCTCTTTCCCTATCTTCTTCCATTTCTCTTTCCCTCTCTTCCTCCCTTTCTCCTTCCCTCTCTTCCTCCCTTTCCTCCTTCCCTCTCTTCCTCCCTTTCTCTTTCCCTCTCTTCCTCCCTTTCTCTCTCTCTTTCTCCCTTTCTCTGTCTCTCTTCCTCCCTTTCTCTCTCTCTCTTCCTCCTTTCTCTCTCTCTTTCTTCCTCCCTTTCTCTCTCTTCCTTTATTTCTCTCTCTCTTCCTCCAATTCTCTCTCTCTTTTCCTCTCTTTCTCTCTCTTCCTCCCTCTCTCTCTCTCTCTTCCTCTGTCTCTCTCTTCCTCCCTTTCTCTCTCTTCCTCTCTCTCTCTCTTCCTCCCTCTCTCTCTCTCTTCCTCCCTTTCTCTCTTCCTCCCTTTCTCTCTTCCTCCCTTTCTCTCTTCCTCCCTTTCTCTCTCTCTCTTCCTCTCTTCCTGCTCTCCTCTTCCTGATTTCCTCTTTCCCTCTTCCACCTTCTCTATCCCGCTTCCTTTCTCTCTTTTCCTTTTCCTCTGTCTTCCTCTCTCGCTTTTCTCCCCTCTCTTTCTCTTTTCTTCTCCCACTCTTTTCCCTCTCCCTTTCTTTCTTCCCTTAACCCCTCCTGCTCTCTCTCTAACCTGCAATTCCTCTTTTCTTGTTCTCTCTCTGTCTCCCTCTCTCCCCCACTCATATTTTTTCCTCTCACTCTCCTCCTTGTTATTTTTTCTCTCACTCTCCTCCTAGTTATTTTTTCCTCTCACTCTCCTCCTTATTTTTTCCTCTCACTCTCCTCCTTGTTATTTTTTTCTCTCACTCTCCTCCTTGTTATTTTTTCCTCTCACTCTCCTCCTTATTTTTTTCTCTCACTCTCCTCCTTGTTATTTTTTCCTCTCACTCTCCTCCTTGTTCTTTTTTCCTCTCACTCTCCTCCTTGCTCTTTTTTTCTCTCACTCTCCTCCTTGTTATTTTTTCCTCTCACTCTCCTCCTTGTTCTTTTTTCCTCTCTCTCTCCTCCTTGCTCTTTTTTCCTCTCTCTCTCTCCTCCTTGCTCTTTTTTCCTCTCTCTCTCCTCCTTGCTCTTTTTTCCTCTCTCTCTCCTCCTTGCTCTTTTTTCCTCTCACTCTCCTCCTTGCTCTTTTTTCCTCTCACTCTCCTCCTTGTTCTTTTTTCCTCTCACTCTCCTCCTTGTTCTTTTTTCCTCTCTCTCCTCCCACCTTCTCTTTTGATCCTATATTCCCTCTCGTTCTCTTTTTTTTCCCATCTCACCCACCTCGTCCTCTTTTTTCCGGTCTTCCCTTCCCTCTTTTTTCCTATCTCCCCCCCTCGTCCTCTTTTTTTTCCTATCTTCCCGCCCCTCGTCCTCTTTTTTTCCGTCTTCCCCTCTTCATCCTCTTTTTTCCCTATCTTCCACCCCCTCATCGTCTTTTTTCCCTATCTTTTTTCCTTCTCTTCTTCGGCCTCTGTTCTCCTACTCTTTTCTCTCACTCCTTCGCCCACCATTCTCTTTTTCTGTGCTCCGTTCTCTTTTCCCTGTCTCACCCCCTCCCTCGTTCTGTTTTCCCTGTTTTTCCTCCTCCTCAGTTCTCTTTTTCTCAGTCTCTCCTCCTCCTCAGTTCTCTTTTCCCTGTCTCTCCTCCTCCTCAGTTCTCTTTTCCCAGTCTCTCCTCCTCCTCAGTTCTCTTTTCCCAGTCTCTCCTCCTCCTCAGTTCTCTTTTCCCAGTCTCTCCTCCTCCTCAGTTCTCTTTTCCCAGTCTCTCCTCCTCCTCAGTTCTCTTTTCCCAGTCTCTCCTCCTCCTCCTCAGTTCTCTTTTCCCAGTCTCTCCTCCTCCTCCTCAGTTCTCTTTTCTCAGTCTCTCCTCCTCCTCCTCAGTTCTCTTTTCCCAGTCTCTCCTCCTCCTCCTCAGTTCTCTTTTCCCAGTCTCTCCTCCTCCTCCTCAGTTCTCTTTTCCCAGTCTCTCCTCCTCAGTTCTCTTTTCCCAGTCTCTCCTCCTCCTCAGTTCTCTTTTCCCAGTCTCTCCTCCTCCTCAGTTCTCTTTTCCCAGTCTCTCCTCCTCCTCAGTTCTCTTTTCCCAGTCTCTCCTCCTCCTCAGTTCTCTTTTCCCAGTCTCTCCTCCTCCTCAGTTCTCTTTTCCCAGTCTCTCCTCCTCCTCAGTTCTCTTTTCCCAGTCTCTCCTCCTCCTCAGTTCTCTTTTCCCAGTCTCTCCTCCTCCTCAGTTCTCTTTTCCCAGTCTCTCCTCCTCCTCCTCAGTTCTCTTTTCCCAGTCTCTCCTCCTCCTCCTCCTCAGTTCTCTTTTCCCAGTCTCTCCTCCTCCTTAGTTCTCTTTTCCCAGTCTCTCCTCCTCCTCAGTTCTCTTTTCCCAGTCTCTCCTCCTCCTCAGTTCTCTTTTCCCTGTCTCTCCTCCTCCTCCTCCTCCTCCTCCTCCTCCGTTCTGTTTTCCCTGTCTCTTCTCCTCCTCCGTTCTCTTTTCCCTGTCTCTTCTCCTCCTCCTCCTCCGTTCTCTTTTCCCTGTCTCTTCTCCTCCTCCTCCTCCGTTCTCTTTTCCCTGTCTCTTCTCCTCCTCCTCCTCCGTTCTCTTTTCCCTGTCTCTTCTCCTCCTCCTCCTCCGTTCTCTTTTCCCCGTCTCTTCTCCTCCTCCTCCGTTCTCTTTTCCCCATCTCTTCTCCTCCTCCTCCATTCTCTTTTCCTCCTCCTCTGTTCTCTTTTCACCATCTCTTCTCCTCCTTCTCTCCTCCTCCTCTCCTCCTCCTCTGTTCTCTTTTCCCCGTTCTCTTTTTCCTGTCTCTTCTCCTCCTCCTCCGTTCTCTTTTTCCCGTCTCTTCTCCTCCTCCTCCGTTCTCTTTTCCCCGTCTCTTCTCCTCCTCCTCCGTTCTCTTTTCCCCGTCTCTTCTCCTCCTCCTCCGTTCTCTTTTCCCCGTCTCTTCTCCTCCTCCTCCGTTCTCTTTTCCCCGTCTCTTCTCCTCCTCCTCCGTTCTCTTTTCCCCGTCTCTTCTCCTCCTCCTCCGTTCTCTTTTCCCCGTCTCTTCTCCTCCTCCTCCGTTCTCTTTTCCCCGTCTCTTCTCCTCCTCCTCCGTTCTCTTTTCCCCGTCTCTCCTCCTCCTCCTCCTCCTCCATTCTCTTTTCCCCGTCTCTTTTCCTCCTCCTCCTCCGTTCTCTTTTCCCCGTCTCTCCTCCTCCTCCTCCTCCCTCTGTTCTCTTTTCCCCGTCTCTTCTCCTTCTCCCCCGTTCTCTTTTCCCTGTCTCTCCTCCTCCTCCTCCTCCCTCTGTTCTCTTTTCCCCGTCTCTTCTCCTTCTCCCCCGTTCTCTTTTCCCTGTCTCTCCTCCTCCTCCTTTCTCTTTTCCTGTCTCTTCTCCTCCTCCTCCTTTCTCTTTTCCTGTCTCTTCTCCTCCTCCTCCTTTCTCTTTTCCTGTCTCTTTTCCTCCTCCTCCTTTCTCTTTTTCTGTCTCTCCTCCTCCGTTCTCTTTTCCCTGTCTCTCCTCCTCCTCCTTCCTTTTTCCCTGTCTTTCCTCATCCTCCTCCGTTCTTTTTCCCTGTCTCCTTTTCCTCGTTACTTCTCATTGCTACAACCACCACCGCCTGAGTTCTGCATTCCATCTTCTGCCAACATTCTCATTTCCTGCTTCAACTAATTTATGTACCGACGCCCCCATCTTGTTTTTGTCTACTATGCATAATCATTCATCAGTTTGAAATATATTTCACGCTAAACTAGGACAAAGCTATCAACCGAGATGTAGGTTAGGACTTGTTAAAGGCACACACCTAAATAAACTGAAAATTCTACTCTGAAATAAGATTTAATGTATTGATATCACTAAGTATTAAATCACTAGTTTCTCCAGCCAATGATATACAGAGGTAAAAAAAAAAAAAAGGTCTCTGTTCAGTCTTGAAAGAAAATAGATGTTCCCCTTGCATAGGGAATCTATAATGATGCAAGGGTTGCACATTCCCCAACTGTCACATGGCCCCTTACTTCTTTCCTTAACGTGAACTCATAGTGTATTATTGATTAAAATCTTCACCAATATTTCTTCAATTAGCACCATACCTGAGAGCTCATTCTTCAAACTCTTCAGCTTAAAATTCACAGGAAACATGGACTGGGACAAAGACATTGAAGACATTGCCAAGACTGCTACAAAGAAAGTGGGCTCCCTCTAATCTGCTAGAAAAATTGAGAGTATCCTATACCTCCACAAAGCCACCATTCACCATGCATGGAATATTGTTGTCACATCTGGACGGGTGAATCTACCAGTAGTCTCTCACTTTTAGACAGGGTTCAAAAAGAATATCTAATCTAATAGATCCCGCACTATCGGCCAGGCTCCAACCTTTGTGCCATCACTACAATGTTGCATCCCTATATCTGTTTTACAAGCACTTCAACCCAATTAAGCAATAATTAGCCAAAAAGACAGACAATTAGCAGAATTATTTGATAACGTATGATTAGAAGGTTGAAATATCGGCCGTGTTGTCTTTTTAAAATGGTTATGCGTGATGTTGCTAGAGCCAATGTATCGGCGTGCAGAGTTGAAAGTGTTAATGGAATGTACCCCTTGACGTACATACTCCTAACTGACCAAACAAACAGCAAAATCCCACCCGTTCATTGTTGATCTCTTGCTTCCCCTACTGTATTAACCTGCAGAAGTTTAAATGTAATGTGAACAGACATCTTGCTGCTCAAATCCCCACAGTCCCCTGTTTGACATGATCCCAAATAGTATCTCCTTATGTTCCAAGTTGTAATATGTCGTGTTTAGAGTGAGAATGAGTAAAAAAGACAAATGTGCATCTTGGATTTCATATTCTTGAGAGGCTTCAAAATATGAATGTCTGTAATGTACTTAAAATGGTTACGTGTGATGTTGCTTCTTATGGTTATGTGTTATATCGTCATTTTCATTGAGGGCATCTGCTTGTAACTCTGCACGTATATAAAAAAGGCTAAAAGTCTGTACTTGCTGCGTTTCTTCCTTTGGTAGTTTATCATCTAGCATTTTTGAGAGTTGTTTTCTGAAGCAGATGAGAAAACACCATAAAAAGTTGAACAAAAAAAACAAGGATTTGTTTGACTTTTATTGATTTCTCTTATGCTCATTCTGCTATGTTCAATGGACTCCTTAATAAAGTACAACATATCCAAACTCATTAAATTTAAGGAGCCGACTTTTCTGTTTTCTGATCTGCTCACCCCATTTATTAAAATCTGTTTTGTTTGGGGAGTGGGAGGAGGGTATACATTTATTTTTCCTAAACAATAAAACAATGTTTATTTTAATATTTTATCTACCGAAATTTCCCCATCATAACCTGTCAAAACAAGCCTTAAATTCCAGATACAATCAAATTTCACTACACACATTTTATTTGCTAACCTAGTTATCTCATAAATATTGTTACAATTATATAGATAATTTGGGGATTAGATCAGCCAGATTTGAGGTAGTTGAACTAGAGCAAATGCGAGTGGATCCAAGTGAGGTAGAGGGCTGGAGATGGAGTAGACTAGCAAATTGGCCTGAGCAAACGAAATGAGCTGATTAATCGAACCATAATGATACAGACAAATTATCTTCTTTGGGTTCTAACTGATACACTGGAATTTGACTAAGTTCTTATAATGGCATTTCGCTCTTGACAATTGTCAAAGTTTTTCTTTTAGTTATTTCACTATTATTGGTATATCCCATAGACAGATTACTCTCAAACCTTTGTTTCTCCATCAACTCTGGCATCCGTGATATCATCATGTTGACTGATGTCTTTTTGTTTTTATTCTATGACCTGTTGCATCTCATACCTGATTATCATGAGATAAGTAGGTTAGCAAATCAAATTGTTATATAATGGATAGCCCTTCATGGCTTTCTTCCTGTTATCTTTTGTGGGAATTGGTTTATTTGCACAACTTCGTGTCACCTCGACTTGTACTTAGTTCAACTCTTGTCAAGATTAACGTAGGGTCATCCATTATGCAGCAACTTGATTTGCTAACCTACTTATCTCATGATAATCATTGTTAGAATTATACAGATAATTGGGGATTAGATCAGACAGATTGGAGGTAGTTGGGTTAGAGCATACGGGGGTAAATTTGAGTGAAATGAGATAGAAGGTTGAAGATGGAGTAAACTAGCAGATTGGGCTCAGTAAGCAAGAAGATGAGCTGATCAATCGAACCATAATGATGCATTGACAAATTATCTTAGTTGGGTTCTAACTCGTACACTGGAATTTAATAGGATATTGACATTAGCGTTTTGGGGTCTTTTCCCATGACAGTGTCCAGGATTTTGAACTCTAAGATTTTCCTCCATATTTTTTTATACTTGTGCAATCTCTAACCATACCTCTCCTGAATCGGCACTACTTTGGTCCAATGGCAAGGAGAGGCCGAAGACTGACTGGAAACAATGCCAAGATAAGCAGAGAGCACATACAGCACCTAGAATCCCCAAATGGTCACCCATTTTAGTACTGCCCAGGCTGAATATTGCTTACCTTCAGTGATCTGAGGAGAACCAGTGTCAACGTGATTATGCCATATTCATATATACTAGCAAAAACATGTGACCAGAGAGAATAAAATTTTACTAGTATATATAACAAACCAGCAGATTGGGCTGAGCAAGCAACAAGATGAGCTGATCAACCGAACGACAATGATACTTTGACGGACAAATTATCTCAGTTGGGTCTAGCTGATACATTACGTTAGCATTTGGAGATCCATTTCCATGACAGTGTCAGTGTCATACACACGTACCCAAATCACGACTGACTTATAGACTGATCTCAGTTTGTGTGTGTTTTTTGGGGAGTTTTTTTTTTCACCTTTGAGTGTGTGTTGCTTTTGTTTGTTTTTTATAGTTGTAAACCAGTGCTTATACCCTCGGCAATCATAAGACAACACAGCCAGAACAAAAGATAGAGAAGAAAACTGACACGAACATTGATGTTGGTGATCATTAAGGGACTGGCATATGATCTTACACTATTTCTGTCCTCAATTTAGAGGGTTGGGAATGTAGTATCTGTTCTGTTGTCTCCTAAAACCATCTCCCAGACATTATTTCCTGTTTGAAAAGGAAGAAAGCATTACAGTCTATGTTCATTCGTCATACATACTAGCAAAAAGATGCGACAAGAGGGGGGGGGGCATAATTTTATTAATACGTATAACGGTGATGAATTAATGGAGAGCTAAACAGTCACATTTATTTTTCCTATATAATTAATGTCCACTGTATGTTAGCTTATGATGTTGGGTTAATTGCTTCAACAATATATTATGTTGGAAAGTAATTATTTGTTGTATAAAATTAATACATTTTTTTCTTTTTTTCTTTTATTGTATTTTTAGTATTAGGTAAGAGACCTGAGATTACAATGTGCACATACAAGTATAGTTTTTATTAAAAATAGAGACATTTATTACATTAATTACACAATGAATGGGCATTGTTTTCATTTCTTTTGTTATTCTTGCATAAAATCACGTTTCGTAAGAGTGCCAACCATTTTTGAATGTGTAATTTGATTACTTTTGATGCTTTGTCATCTAACCTATAAAGTTATCTTGCTGGATTTTTTTTTTTTTCTTAAGTTAGACCCAAATAACATTTAAGTTGATACATCAAACGTTGATTCTGGCTAGTTGATTTTCATGTTTTATTGTTGTATCATGTTATTAGCACTATAATAGCATGCTTTTGCTACTGGTTTCAGTATTTATGCACGGCAAATTAAGGCACGACAAATGACTCCTGTCGTTTTGGGCCAAAAATATTTAACAACAACTGTTTTTTTTTTTGTTTTTTTTTGTTTTCTTTTGTTTTTGCTTTGTTTTCAAACTTGAGGGGATTATTTGAAAATAAAAAATATGAGTCAAACATAAAAAGAAAAAAACTAATATATATATATATATTATAAAGAAACAAAACTATTTGTTTTTTAATCATAAATTTTTTAGAGTGTTTTTTTTTGTTGTTGTTGTTTTTATTTTAATAATAAATGTTCACCTAAAAAATGATGAAGTAAATATATCCACAAATTATTTAATTCCTCAAAATCTAAGCCTGTCAGTCAAAAAGAAAATTATTTATTTCTTACAAAGATTTTTAGGGGAAAAAAAAAAAACAGTATGCCAACCTGTCTAAATTAAAATCGGTTGATTCTTATTGTTCTTGACGTAAAAATCCCAGGTTGCTTGATTGGCATAATTCTTCAGGTGTATCCTTTTCGAACTCTGGAATCTTTCTGCCAAACAGGATTTTGAACAAAACCCTTTATTTAATCCATGGGGGTAGCATGCTCTCATTCCTTCAGCCATGACAGGATAGAAGTTTTAAACAATTCACAGTTGTATTCTAAAATTTGAAGCAATTCGTAATTGTATTCTAAAATTGGAAGCAATTCGTAATTCTAAAATTGGAAGCAATTCGTAATTCTAAAATTGGAAGCAATTCGTAATTCTAAAATTGGAAGCAATTCGTAATTCTAAAATTTGAAGCAATTCGTAATCGTATTCTAAAATTTGAAGCAATTCGTAATCGTATTCTAAAATTTGAAGCAATTCGTAATCGTATTCTAAAATTTGAAGCAATTCGTAATCGTATTCTAAAATTTGAAGCAATTCGTTATTGTATTCTAACATTTGAAGCAATTCGCAATTGTATTCTAACATTTGAAGCAATTCATAATTGTATTCTAACATTTGAAGCAATTCATAATTGTATTCTAACATTTGAAGCAATTCGTAATTGTATTCTAACATTTGAAGCAATTCGTAATTGTATTCTAACATTTGAAGCAATTCGTAATTGTATTCTAACATTTGAAGCAATTCGTAATTGTATTCTAAAATTGGAAGCAATTCGTAATTGTATTCTAACATTTGAAGCAATTCGTAATTGTATTCTAACATTTGAAGCAATTCGTAATTGTATTCTAACATTTGAAGCAATTCGTAATTGTATTCTAACATTTGAAGCAATTCGTAATTGTATTCTAACATTTGAAGCAATTCGTATTTGTACTCTAACATTTGAAGCAATTCGTAGTTGTATTCTAACATTTGAAGCAATTCGCAGTTGTATTCTAACATTTGAAGCAATTCGCAGTTGTATTCTAACATTTGAAGCAATTCGTAGTTGTATTCTAACATTTGAAGCAATTCGTAGTTGTATTCTAACATTTGAAGCAATTCGTAGTTGTATTCTAACATTTGAAGCAATTTGCAGTTGTATTCTAACATTTGAAGCAATTTGCAGTTGTATTCTAACATTTGAAGCAATTTGCAGTTGTATTCTAACATTTGAAGCAATTCGCAGTTGTATTCTAACATTTGAAGCAATTTGCAGTTGTATTCTAACATTTGAAGCAATTTGCAGTTGTATTCTAACATTTGAAGCAATTCGCAGTTGTATTCTAACATTTGAAGCAATTTGCAGTTGTATTCTAACATTTGAAGCAATTTGCAGTTGTATTCTAACATTTGAAGCAATTTGCAGTTGTATTCTAACATTTGAAGCAATTTGCAGTTGTATTCTAACATTTGAAGCAATTTGCAGTTGTATTCTAACATTTGAAGCAATTTGCAGTTGTATTCTAACATTTGAAGCAATTTGCAGTTGTATTCTAACATTTGAAGCAATTTGCAGTTGTATTCTAACATTTGAAGCAATTTGCAGTTGTATTCTAACATTTGAAGCAATTTGCAGTTGTATTCTTCGTATCGTCAACACTGAGGATTGAACTTTTAACCTCCAAAAGAGTGTCACTTACAAAAGTATTTTGCTTAGTATTTTTTATATTTTTCCAGATAAAACTTGATATTAATGATAAATAGTCCGTGCCTCTTGTTTTGATAGTTTTCAAGATGCTGTTGCACTTATACCTAGTTGATAAGAACCGTGTCACATGACGCCTATCGTTCATAATTAACCTACCGAAAAAAGGGAAACTTATAAATGGTTTTATAGTTTTATGGGACACAAAAAGAAAACAGAAAAGAAATAAAATAACTTTTATGGATACATAAACAGATATATCGGGACGAACTCATCAACCAAAATGAACTTAAAAAAAAAAATCTTTTTATCACTAAAATAAATCAAAATGAAAGGATAAGATACTAAACTTCACAGCACAAACGGATGCAGCAGATAAAACAAGGAAACCTAGAAAAGAAAAAGGCGACCCATCTTCCCATGCAAATATATTCGATTCTCGGTCAGTTATTTCTATGAAAAGTGTTATGCACGCACGCACAGAGACTTAAGTGCGTGATTAATAAACCAGTTTAGTAGGTGTAAACTTATACAGATAATGCGGTTTTATTTTGAACTACTCGTATTTACACGGCGTTGCCCGGATTAAAACCTATTTTATTTATTTTCAATTTTATAAATAACTAGCGCAGTTCAGATTAAAGGACAAAGATTCTCTGTTAATGATTAAATTAATTTGATGAACATGACACACAGATCTTCATATATATTAAAAGAAAAGAAACAACCAAAAACAGTCTGATGCTAAACCATGACTAGCTCTCTCACTTGATAAGGCCCTTTTGGGTTGAAATAAATTCATGTGAGATTGGGCAAACGTTTTTTTGGGTTTTTTTTTTCTTTTAATAATTATTTTTGCTCTGCTACATATTGAGCTTCCCACTTAAGATTTCCTACAGAAATTGCACTATCCTTTATGGATATAATATGTTATGAAAATATATGGCAATTAGGCTGCACAGAATATTCCACGCTTCATTCCCATAGGAAATCGATTTTTTTTTTTTTAGCCTGACGATTCCTTATGGGGGGGATGAAACGCAAAAGATTTTGTGTGGCTTAATTGCCATATGTTTTCATAACTTACTATCTAGCTCTACTCAAGTATTGAGCAGTATTTAAGTGAATACTGACAATTGATACATAAAATATTATATCTCTTTATAAAATTTTATAAAGTCGCATGAAATAATCTATAATATAAAAGGCAAAATGTGTGTGTGTTTGTATGTCTGCCAAAAATTTTGGAAACACGTGATAAACACTGACAAAATTGGTATCGTTTAAAAGGTCAATCTCTCAGACGACAAATATCCAAAAATTGGCCACAAACATTAATTATTTGACCATAATAAACTGGGCCATTCTTTGCAAGGAGAGATCAGTTTTTTCATCGGCATTTTTGCAAAGTCATTATATGCCTTGCAATGACTAAGCTTATTTTAAACGCCTGTGATCTCGTAAGTCGCGGTGGGCGCAGCGACTAAAGCGCTTCCTCTTTTTGATCTTTTTTCCTCTTAGCGTTACAGGTTTGAGGCTGGCTACTACAACTTTTTTCTACTTGCATGGGTCCTTGCTGCTATTTTCATTTTTTATGGGCTTTTGAAACATTTTTTTAGGGGTCCATTGCTCAATACCCTTACCTTAAACCTCTCCACACCCTGGCAACTCCAGGTACCCCCGCTAGTTATTTATAAAAGTTGAATATCCAAACTAACAGCAAGTCTTATGAACATATACTAAAAAGAACAAGTTGAAGTAATTCGTATTATTTAAACTCATCAAATAATACAAATTATTAATCCTCATCCCAAAAATTCAGACACACAATTGGAAATAAGTTCTACACCATTCACTATGACTTTCTACAGCTACATACCTAGAAAACTGAGCTGTTTAACTTGACACAGTGATACAAGACAAAGGGGAGAAAATACCAATCCTAGTTGAAGCCATGATGTTAGCTTAAACAGAGCTGACATGGAGAAGATAATGAAATACTAAGGTTTTATGTACAACATGAAAAAAAATTGGAATCTTAGGAAAATCTTTGTTATTCCAGTAATTATAGGAGCAACCAAGCTCATGAAAAAGAAAAAAAAAAAAAACTGACGAATATACCCAGTTAATAAAAGTGCAAGAGAGATATAAACAATTGCACTTAAAGGGACGGTTAGAATCTTAAAAAGATATCTTGGCTAATGTCCCTGAAATAGCAGGTGAATGTCCTGCATCCAGTAGCATGTCCTATCAGACAAGCACTTGCCATGAAAATACCGATAGAACAGAGCCAGGCTTGCAACGTCTTTTCTATTAGAAAGAGGTTGCAGAGAAGAGAAAAGGGTATCATCAACTAGATTTCAAAGCCAGTATTGAACTCGATCAAGGCAGGATAGGATGCTCCGAGCAGCTCTTCCTTGGATGTGGCAACATTACTCCATTTTTTAGCATATTTGGCTCTTATTCAAGTGGAGGATTGTATCAAGAGTGAGTTTTTTTATGGGACGATAAAATGTCGGGATCATTTTTCCAGCAACTTTGATAATAGATTTGATGTAGTCTTCCATTTCAGGTCAGAAGTGAAGGTTTGTCCCAGAAGATGGTCAAAGCAGGGTTCGTTTTTGAAACTAGCCATTCATGTTAATTGGGCCTAAGTGGGAATTAGAGCATTGGTGGTGAAAAGATAGAAGCTTTGTTTTAGATGTGTTAAATTTAACAAACCACCTTTTGCCTCATTGCACCACGTGCTCAAGGTCGGAGGCGAGAGACTCAGAGAGATCTTGGTTGTTGCTGGCCTTGTTGTGTTGCCATAGAGGAGTGTCGTCTGGATATATGTCAACAAATGAATTTAGATTATGATTTGAGAAATCATTGATGAAGATAAGGAAAAGATTGAAGCCCAAAATGGATCCTTGGGGAACACCAACATTGATACTTTGAACTTCATATTTCTACCAATAACTACTACTTGTATAAATCTATTGGAGAGAAAAAATTTGATAGTTAAGACATTTCCAGATATTCTATAACTGGAGATCTTGTGAAGTAGACCTTTATGTCAAACTTTTATCAAATGTCTTTATGTTGAAAGCTATCGCATTATAGAAGAAGCACCCTCCCCCACTAGATTCACTGATCTTATGTGAAATTACAGTTAATACATAAATGTAGATAACGCAGAATGAAAACCATATTGCTTGTCACCGAGTAAGTTGTTTTTGTCTGAAGTGGTTGACAATTTCACTATTTAACAGATTCAAGCAACTCATGATACACAGAAAACTAATTGGTCTGTATTGAGATGCAGAAGACAGATCTCCAATATTTTTAATACTGGGCAGAGACTAATTAGGTTTTCCAAGGTGTTGGAAAGCATTTCTCCTTTAAGCTTTGATTGAACAGCTTTACAAGATTAGGTGATACTTCTGGTTGTAGTTTTTGGGGTACTATGACTGGAATATTTTCAGTACCAGTTGCTTTGTTAGCATCAAGGTTCTTGATGAGTGTGGCAACATCTCAAACAGATATCTGGATGCTGTTCAGATTATTTTCAGCCTTTTAAGGAAATTGGCTGGGTTGGGCTGGCCTTGATCACATAGAGTTGAATTGGAGCAAAGTTTTTGGCAAAGAGTTTGGCTTTGTTAGATGCTGACGAAATTACTGCAGACCCGTTGATGATATTCAGGATAAAGAATGCACTTTTATTCAGAACTTTTTTATTTGCCAAAACTCATGGGAACAAAGCCTTTTTTTTACTTTGAACTTAATAGCATGAACATATAACTCTCCCGTGTTTTCTATAATCCTTTTGCAGTGATTACTGGCAGTCCTAAAAGCGACTTTAGTTTCAAAACATCTATTACATTTAAAGCAATTGTAATAATGGTTTCTATGAATAATGGCACTTGCACATTTAGGGGTGGACTATGACTAGCTGTTCAGTTTCTGTTTAAATTTTTTGGAGACTATATAGCTATCTATGCCGTATGTTAACCAACCAGTTAAGTGAGATGCTATATTGGATGCATTCTTTTTAATCATAAACTATAGTAGTTCTGATATATAAAAGTTCAGAAATATGTAAGAATGTTTGGGAGGGAGACTATCCTTAATGTAAGCACATATTGTACATACGTGGCTATCTTGAGAATTTTGTAGACTAATGAAAAGTTCTCACTAATATGGCATTGATAGGCTCCACTAGAAGCTACTGCATGGTTCAGACACTATTCACCAAATAGCAATGCAGTAGCCACGGTATTATGCACCTGTTGATTGGATTAACTACCAAGGGGACCGCCCTAAGTTAAGTTCCTATCAGGCTGGTAATATCAACTGAGGAAAATGTTTACCTCTATCACTACGTGGCGTCAAGGATAGAATAGAATGGAAAGAGAATTTAATATTTTCACTTAAAACTACTGACTAAATATACAGTCTTTTCTTCCCTCTTTGTCAGAAACATCACTTATTTGTCGTAGATGAGAAGTAAGAGACCAAACAAGGGAATCAAAACTTTTTGGACTGCCGAAAATGCATCCACAATGCCTTGGATGGATTCCAGAAAAGGTTTTAAAGGAACTTGAAATTGAAGGAATCTTGCTAAATTGATGTCTAATGACCATGCATCAAATTCAAATACACATCTGATATATTTTTAAGAGTTTAAGAGTTTGTGCTCATATACCTCCTAAAAATGCTTTATAAAACCCCAAATAAATTGAAATTTGAGAAATTTTTATTCTTTTTTTTTTTTTTTTTACATGGAGTTCACCACTTATCAAGGCCCAAGGGCCACTCGGGGATAAGGGTTATTGTGTGTACAGTAATCAATGGGATAGTGTAGTAATAGTATTGGAGAATTGATAAAGTGTCATTACTTAAGGAGGCGGTTCATCAGGAATTTGTTTGTGTTGGACTTGAAGACATCCAGGTTGAAGTTGGGAGAGAAACAGGCAAGCAGAACAGAGTTCCACAGGCGTGCAGTTCTAAGAAAGAAGCTTTGTTCATTAAATCTACGTTTTGGTTTAAGCACAGATAAGGAGTGGGGGGAAATTATTGACAGTGGTTTCAGCTAGTCGGGTGTTTTTTTAAAAAGATTGGCGAGGGGGGGCGGAGAATGGAGCTCAGACGAGCACTTGCCATAGAAATAACGATAGAACAAAGATAGGCTCGCTACGTCTCTTCTGTGGGAAAAAGGTTGCAGGGAAGAGAAAAGGGCATCCCCCACTAAGCCACGAAGTCTATTTTGTACTCTATCAAGGCAGGATAGGCTGTTTTTAGCATCTCCTGCCCAGATGTGGCAGCAGTACTCCATCCTTGGACGTACTTGGCTTTTATATAGATAGAGAATTGCATCATTAGTGAGATATCTTCTGGAGCAGTAGAAGGATCCCACCATTTTCCCAGCGACCTTGGCCACAGACTTGATGTATGTGTTCCATTTAAGATCAGGGGTAAAGGTCAAACCCAGAAGCTTATCAAAACATGGAGCCTCCCCAACATGAGAGCCATCCATTTCAATTGATGCCAGATGGGGATCAGAGCGTTTATGATGTAGAGATAGGAGCTTGGTTTTAGATGCATTAAAGGTAACCAGCCACCTCTTCCCCCACTGTACCACGCGCTCAAGATCAGAGGAGAAAGAATCAGAGAGAACATCATCATTTACGGCCTTTGATGTGTTGCCATAGATAGTCATGTCATCAGCATAGATATCAACGAAAGATTTTAGTATGTGTTTTGGGACCAGGATGGACCCCTGAGAGACTCCAGTATTAATACTGCGGGCCTCTGATTTTTGTCCATCAACCACTACTCTTATGAGCCTATCAAAGAGAAATGATTTAATGATCAAGAAAACATTTCCAGTTATACCGTAGCTGGAAATCTTGTGTAGTAGGCCTTTATGCCAAACCTTATCGAAGGCCTTTGATATGTCAAGAGCAATTGCCCTAGAAAGGAAGCCTTTGTCGAGAGATTCGCTAATCCTATGAGATATAACTGTTATCACATCTGCTGTAGATCTAGCAGAACGGAAACCATATTGCGTGTCGCTAAGAAGGTTATTTCTGCTGAGGTGGTTGACTACTTCTCTATTTATTGTGGATTCCAGCAACTGACTCATGACACACAGGAGACTTATTGGTCTGTACTGAGAGGGAGATGAATTATCACCTGAATTCTTAAATACAGAGCATACTGATGAGGTTTTCCAAGGTGTTGGGAAGCACTTCTCCTTAAAGCAATGCTTAAACAGTTTGGTAAGTATGGGGGCAAGTTCTGGTTGTAATTTTTTTAACACTATAATTGGAATACTAGCTTGCAGGCTTTGGGGAGTGTGGACCCACCCTTTAATTACCATTGCTCTCAGGTCCACTCTGACCCGGAGTGGTAGTACCTGTAAGGGTTCCAACTATGGGTTAAATAGAAATCGACTTGAAAACAACAAATATATTCTATTAAAAAAAAAATTTTCTTCAAAATCTTTGGATTCAGCATTAAATAACCCGAAAAAAACAACCAACCAACTTTGTGCTGCTAAGTGTAAAAATATTTTAATTGGTTAAAACTCCTGTACTTGTTTCTTTTCATAAAAATGTTTCATAAATTTCTATTAATATGTTTACCGTTAATGTTCGTTTGTGGGGAGAGGGCTTCTACACTCTGTGAACCGAATGTTGCTTCTGTTAATAAAATGTTTAAATCTTTGTTAATAGTTCTTACGTTTCATAATTGTTATAGCTATTAGTACTTCAGTTCATGAATGGATTGCATCCTGTTAGCTTAATTTCTTCAGGCTCATATCCACGGCATATCGACTCTTCTGGGTTTTACAACAAACGTGTTCATTACAATGAGATCGTGCACATACCTTTTGTCTCGCGGCCGCTTATTCTCAAGTTGCTTCTGTCTGTTCTACTGCTCCTTGACATTTGTAAATCGTAACACAGTGATAAAATGGACACAAGACTATATTTTTTCTGACAAAGTGAGTTTATTCAGCACTCTCTCCAGGTTGACATGCATCACCATTTTTCGCTAAGTTTCTTATCTTGGGATTAGAGTAGGGGAGGGGTCTTTTGCTTGCTACCTCTCAGCTGCTTACGTGTGTTCCCCACTTTCAGGAAAACAACTGCGATCCACATTCGTCACTTCCCTGAGACCAGCTCTCGATCTGTTCTCTCTGAGATCCAGAGACAGACTGCTTAACTCTCTTTTCAAATCTCGACCTCTGAATGTGAATCTCGCCAATTTTCCCCAAGTCACGTTTCCACAAAGGGAAAAACCTCTGCAGGTGGCTTCTCTTCACCAACCTCTCTGACGTAACCCCACAACCACTTTTCCAAAACCTATCTGTTTGTGACATATTTTTTTAACTCAATAACTTTCAACACTAACAATGGACAATCTGTATCTAATGCTAGCTAACATCTGTCAGTCCATTTATGTAGTGCTCCCATAAGGAGACTAGTGAGATGGCATTTGATACATACACTTCAAAAGATTTGGACATCTCTGAGACCCAAAACAGAGTTCAGAAACAGATGACCACTTCTCCCCCCCCCCTCCATTAGATCTAGAAACTTATTTGTTTGTGTCTGATGATGATGCATATCCTTGTATGAAATGTTACAGGCGTCTGTAACATGATTCATCAGCAAATCGACAAATTAGTAAGTAGCTTGTTTTTAGGTGCATCCTTGCATCTCTATTAAAGACTTCATTCTCACTTATGCTGTAGCAAGATTGAATGTGCGTCTGTGAAATTTAAGTAAAAAAAAAACAATTTTCCACATAAGGCTAGAGTAAGGAGAAATCGGAAAATTCCATTAGAAATTAAAAACAAAATTAGAGCTGCGTGTACAGGAAGTCATCAGTGACACGTAACATAAGCTGATAAAATCTTTCTCCTTTTTTGTTAATTTATCAAATCTTTGTACTTTGAGATTCTTATCTGCTGTTGATTTTTCTTTTAGAATCGTGAATAAAAAAAATAAAGAGATTTATTATTTTTAATCTTATAAATGGAGAGATTTAATCTTTTATGAACCAAATAAAGATTGTTAAAAACATAATCAATCAAACAACGAACTTTCCTTTTTTTTCTTTTTTTGTTTCTTTGTGCTGGTACAGCTTTCGAACCAGACAAAAACCACCTAGTTTAATTAATAAAAAAAGAATAAAAGGAAAAGAGAGTTCGATTCAAAAGCTGCACAAGTTTGTTTGGTTTCTTATTTTGTTTTGTTTTTTATTAGGGGGAGGGAGGTACAAGAAATTTTTTTTATATATACAGATAAAGTTGTTGCCTGATTCTTGAGCCTTCTGATTAGCTAAATGCTTTTGGCATCTTCTGGTTGTTTATGTAAAGAGTCGGAAAATGCTGAACAGAAAGTTGATTTTGTTTGCTTCAATAACTGTACCATAATACCTCATGTGTGTTACTGAACGTTTACCATTGAGTGAATGTCGTTTATCAGTTTTTGTTTTTATCATAAGCCATCTTCTCTGTCAGTTCTCTTGTTGTTTATGGTGTAATCAGTCCTTGAGATCAAAATTCCCATTCTTGATGTGTGGAAACCAACGCAGCGGCAATCCTTTGAAGCATTGTGAATTTGTGTTTCTCTGTGTTCACTACTCAGGCAGTGCTTATTCGCGGTTAAATTCATCTTAATTTAATGGTTGAATTCAACCACTGGCCATAGTGTCAATCATGTGGGTTCGGCCATTGCTATGAGAAATACATTTTTCTTCTAAATAAAATTAAACTATTATCTCAGGCCCCCTAAATCAACAGAGATTAGACCATTCCGTTAATGACCCACCTGGTCCATGTTGATTTTGCGGTGGGAGTTTAGTTCTGTGCAGTACTAGGAGGTTCGCCCTCCCAGGCTTTGCCTTCTCTCGTTGAGAAGGGGTTAGTTTATTGTGAAACGCCTGAGGCGCCCTCACCGGAGAATGCCAACAGGACTGCTCAGGCACTTTATGTAGGTCAGGATGCCCCCCTCCTCTGGGGTGCTGACTTCCCACTTTTTGACTTTGGTGTCTAAGTTCTTGCAGTGGGAGAGAACTAAATACAAAATAAAACTCTTTGGGTTTTAGAACAAATATTTTTTTTTATTTTGAGATGTTTAAAAAGACACTTGCATTCTCTACCAGACAACAGACTTGCAATCAGAACAATCAATTTAAAATTCTAACTGTACTCTGAGGCTAACAGTCAAAAATTCCTGGCTATCTTTCTCTGAATGCATATAGATATGTATTGCTGTGAGACGATTTCAGATTGATCAGCTGTTAATCTGTAGACATAAAAACTGACTAAACAGAGTGCCTATTAGCTACAGTGGATATAAATTATATAATTGTACAGAACTTTTTACATCATGTATTTTAAACATCAAATATCTTGAAGTGTAAAAATTTAGTAATATTCGTCATATCCATATCTTCAATTCCTCATTAATAATTGTGTGTACAGTTCCCACACTGACATCAAACCGTGTACGTATCTCTAAAGACATACAACGGTCCTTATCCATGGAATTCTTTATTTGGCCAATCAACTCTGGTGTTTTGACTTCCTTACTCCTCCCACAACTCTAATCATCCCTTACAGACTTCCTGCCTTCCTTGAATCTCTTATGCCACTCAAAAACTGATATTTGATTCATGCAAAATGGTGCAAAAGCAGTCTGAAGCATTCCATACATTTCTGTGGCATTCCCCCCCCCCCGTTTAAAACAGAATTTTATTGCATATCATTCTTAAGTGTCCTCACGTCCAGATGGCATTTTTGAAATCCACCAGCTGTGACAATCATGCTTTGATAGGGTGTATTCCAATTCCTGCTGTAGCTGTTCATTTGAACCTGAAATCATAAAAATTGGTTAGTCATCTCATAAGATGTATAGCAATAACATACTGAATTTTCAAGAATCTACGACAATTTTAAATGCCTGTACAAAAAAAGTCTGGAAACTTATTTAAGGCACCTCTTACATAGCAACACTGCAGTGACTTGGTCAATAATACATTGTAGTTTACATTGCGCTGTAGAGAACCTGCTGTTGAGTTTATTAAATTATTTTTATATAATAGTTTACATTAAAGTTTAAAATGCAAAAGTCAAGTATCATGGTTCAATTGTGCTAAAACAGAAACATTTATTTCAAATGCGTCCCTATCATATCAAAGAACTTACTATTGATTTTATATGCAGGGCCTTTCTGCTTGTATGGTAATAATGCATTTGTGATGTTAGGCTGTATAAGGCATTAACTTTAGTCAAAATCACCTGTTCCTTTTATCAGATTTTTTTCAATTATCGATACTTATCGAAGACATTCCAATACAAAGCCTATCTAAGAACACTGTCAGACACATAAAGTACATTTGTGTGAAATTTCAAAAACATTGAGCTAACCATTTAGGAGCTTATAGGGAAAAAACTCGCCTGGACAGACAAAGTTCCTTTTACCTAATAGTAAAGATTTAGAATCAGTTACCAAAAGTAATTCTGTAGTCTTACAATTTTTCATCCGGGATAATGCCAAAAAGTAAAATCCTAATTTCAACGTATTAAGATGATGTAGAAAACACAAAAAAACTGAAATGTTCTTTCTCCATCTAAGTAAAGAGTGAAAAAATAAAATCAGGAGGCCTACAGAGTGCTACTAAAACCACCCAATAAGGGGGGATTAAGCAGTATCATTTTGGAAGAGGATGTGTGGTTAGGGATTAAGCAACTCTTGTCTTTATCATAGACTCCTCAAACAGTGCCAGTTCAGAGTAAGATTGTCGTTAGGTATTAGGTAACCCTTGTTTCTCTATCGACTTATCAAGCAATGCCAATAAATTAAATCCAAGATTAGCGTCTACTAAAATTTAAATTTCTAAAAAAAAAAAAAAAAATGTTGACTCATATTTTGTATTGGAAAATTACTCGGCAATTTCGTTCCCAATTAGTAACCCTCCCTCCCCCACTCCACACACATTCGTACACAAAATTGGGGTCTGTTGACCTTCCTGGGAAAATGCTGATCAATATATATATATATATATATATATATATTGTATTTTGTGTACAGAAAGTTGTTAGATGAGACAAGTCATTGGTACCGTCGGTTTCAAGCCTAATAATTAGGACCATATTAGATATCCATATCAAGCTCTCTTCAGCCAATACTCTTCTTGATATGGATATCTAAAACTGTCCTAATTATCGGGCTTGAAACCGACGATACCAATGACTTGTCTCATCTAACAACTTTCTATACACAAAATACAAAATATAAATACGCTCTTATTTTTCAGATTTTCCTTTTAATTGAGCACTTTGCTGGATTTCTTTTTCAAAAAAAAACTAATATATATATATATATATATATATATATATAAATAAAAGCTTTGTTGGTCTTTGGTTAGTAGTTTTGGACTTTTAACTAAATATAACAACCATACACACACACACATACACAGACAACTGCCCATTATATAATAGATAGAAGAAGCAAATGCATGTTGGTACAAAAATCTCAGATCAATTTCATATCTTTCCTTTTAAAAAGTAATTATTTATTGCGGATATGTAAAAATCAATTTACTGTCAAAATCAATTATGAGTCGAGACTTCCTTCAGTCAGTTGAAGTTCTACTTTATTAATCTTTATTGCGTATCAAATCTGAAGCAATCAACGGGATTTTGTATTTGGCTTAGCAAGTTGTAATTTTGTTGCAGTGCGTGTTCAATTTATATCACTGCTATTTGGCAGGCGATCAAAAGTTCTTATAAATCGATAAGAAATCATTTTTTTTAGCACTCTCTTCATCTTTGTCAGTTTTACAGCAATCTCTATATGTTAGCATCAGGAATTATAATTTGACTCGTGATCAGTGTTTTCTTTATTTATTTTTTTTATTTTATTTTTTTTTTGTTTAAGATTACTAGAATACCAGTGCGAGGACAGGTAAAATGAATCCCCCAGAACAAAAGTTTTATATCACTTTCATGTTACCTTACGAATCAAGATATAATGCTATTAAATTTTATGTCTAGAATCTTTATTTCAATTTTGATCAAAATCAATTACCTGATTTTGATTCTAGAAAATATATTTTTTTTTAAATTAAGCTTAAGTGGTCTTAAGAAGAAATTGAAATTCAGGAAATCTTGCTTAATTGATGTCTAATGAATACAAATCGCATTTAATGCAAATCTGAATCAATTGAATTTTCAAACGGGAAATTGTGCCCATGTTATACCCTTTATTCCAAAGAATGGAAAATTTTGGGAATATTTATTAATTTCTGTCTACTCGCCATTAAAAGGTCACAAAAATTGGAGATATCTCAATTTTCATGAAGGACTTTCTCTCCTCTTACCCCCCCCCCCCACACACATTTTCATAAAACTGAATTGAATATAGTCCACATTACCCACCCTTAAGCCTAGCATTTTTGTTCCAGTATTTATAATGATCAGTTAATTAGTTTAGGTGTGTATCTTGTACATTTTACCAAAATGACTAGTTTCAGCATTAAATAATCCAAAAAGAGTTGTGTAATAAAACAACCAGACCAAACAGTATGAATAAATATTTGGAGATATAAAAGAAGTTGAAAATTTTTAGCAAAATGACCAGATTTGTTATTAAATAACCTGGAAAGGTTGATATGCCATAAAACAAACAAAAAAATTATATGGTTAAAAAATTAAAAAAAAAATGATAATGTTTCTTTTTAACAAATACTTTGGTATCATTTACTTCTTCATATGTGTTGGCCCCAATAAAACAACCACCTTATATTTAGAGGTTTTGTTCTCAATCACGTGGTAAAGCTTTTCAAAGAGCGTATGTTATTGTTCGCTTTTTTTGTGTTCTGTTTTTTTTGTTTTTTTTTGTTTAACATGTGCTTAATTTCCTTACAGGTTATTATCTCATTCGAATGATTGCACTCTCGACTAAAAAAACCTGCCAGGAATACATCCTGTACCTCTTTTCAATCAAATCGATTAATTGCCTGGTTTAGTTGGGGACCCACCACAGTAACTTAGTCCATTATGTATTGTTGTCTACATTGCACTATAGAGAACCTACTGTTGATTTTATCAAATTATTTTTTATATAATGGCTTGAATTAAAGTTTAAAATGCAAAAGTCAAGTATCATGGGTCGGTTGTGTTCTAAACAGAAACATTTATTTCAAATGCACCCCTGTCATATCAAAGAACCTACTATTGGTTTTATATACAGGGCCTTTCTGCTTGTATGGTAATAAAACTTCTCAAATGCACTTGCGATGTTAGGCTGTGCAAGGCGTTAACTTTAGTCAAAATTACCTGTTTCTTCTTTTATTGGATTCTTTTTTATTATCGATACTTATAGAAGACATTCCAATACAAAACCTATTTAAGAACACTGTCAGACACATAAAGTACATTTCTGTGAAATTTCAAAAACATCTTTTTTAACATGTGCTTAATTTTCTTACAGGTTATTGTCTCATTCCAATGATTGTACTCTCGACCAAAAAACCTGCCAGGAATACATCCTGTACCTCTGCCCAGTTGGGCCTCTCCAGAAACAGTTGGCAGACTATTTTGAAAGGACAAAACTTCAGTGTGGCTGGAATGGCGCTCATGCTTACTTTCCTCACATCACACTCTGCCATTTCTTTAAGGTAAAAAATCAGGTGGATCTCAAATTAGTTTTACACCTTTTTTTTTTTTTTTTCATTTATTTTAATTATACTACCATCAAAATGGCTCACTCCTATTTAAACCCAAACACAGTTATTTTTATGCATAATTTGCATAAATATTTTTTTAAACCGTTTATAATGAATTTATGTTTGATCTTATTCATTTGTACAAGAAATCTTGCTTAATTGATGTCTAATGAATACAAATCACATTTAATGCAAATCTGAATGAATTAAATTTTCAAATGGGAGATTTTGTCCATGTTATACGTCTTATAAACCCTTTACTCCAAAGAATATGAAATTTTTGGAAATATTAATTTTTGTCTTATACTCGTATCTATTAAAACTTCACATTGTCGATCATAGAGATATCTCAATTTTTATGGAGGACTTTTTGAATTTGTTGTACATTTATTTTATTTTTCTATATATTTGCAATAATTTTATCAGTATTAACAGTAATTGAATTCAAGTAACTAAAATGATTTGCTGAAAAAGGGATTAATTAACAAACCTAAACTTTTCTTAAAAAAGTATGCTCATGATTTTCAAGGAAATTTAAAATCACAATCAATTTATATTAAAAATATGTAATGTAAGTTATGCATTTAAAAAACATACCTGGTGCTACCAGATCAGGCTGCCTATTGGCTTTCTGAGACGAAATGCACCTACATCGATTTCTGTTTTTGTTTTCTATTCTTTTTTGTAAAACTTAATTATGTTCTACAAAAATAAAAACAACAGCCTTAATAAGAAAGGAGGGGGGGGCTTCCCCTCCCCCTCCTTTCTTTTTCCTTCCCTACTTCCCGGTCCTGGATATGACCTTAAACTATATCCGATGATGAGGCCCCAGTTTGCGAGCTTTGGGGAGCGTGGAGCCCCCCTTTAATTGCCATTACTCCCAGGTCCACTCTGACCCGGAGTGGTAGTACCTGTTAGGGTCCCAACTATGGGTTAAATAGAAACTGAAAAAAAAAATATATATATATTCTATTAAAAAATTGTTCTTCAAAATCTGATCAGATTCCACTTGACCCTGTCGGCAGGGCATCAGAATATGCCGATTACCCCCCCCCTGCAGAGAGTAGAAGTCCTTCAATGGAGCTACCTGTTGGCCGTAGGTAGCGACCCGTAATACCTTTAGGACGGGATCCTGGTGGTTGAGAGACTTGGAGGTCAGGTTTTAGTACCCCCACTTCCCAACACCCCACTTTGGCCCTTACTAGGCTAGACGGGCGGTCGGAAGGGCCCGATCCGATCAATCGGCTGGCAACGTCAAACCCCACCATATATTGCCCACCCCATAAACCTATCATTAACACAATATGCCTATTCCTCCCCCACAAATAACTATTTCCTAATATATGGTGGAAAGCGGTGGCTGAGAGTCAATCGACTAAGTGAAATATCTATGACATGGCTGCAAACCCTTTTAATTACTACGTACCTCATAGTAATATCAAAGGAAAACAGGTGCGCATTAAAGATATCACGTAAATCGAGTATATCATCTTTGTATCCCTGTTGTGGCTGGGCGAATGGGCCCCCCCCCCCCAGACACTTCCCATATAGGGCTCCAAGGCGGGTGGGGAGCAAAGATGATAAAAAGAAATAAAATTATAATATGGCTTATTTCCCACAAAAAACACCCAACTACCAAAAAAGAACACACTCTGATGTCTCTGACATCAGCAGCTCTGAAGAAGAGCCAAGAAAACCGAGAAATTCTCCAACATTTATTACCATGGAATCAATGGAGAAAACTCCTTTGAGCCAGTTGTCCCCATTTAGAATTGAAAAAAGTTTAAAAACTTTAAAACCCAAATCTATCAAAAAAACAATTTAATGGCAGCCTATTAATTGAGACCAATAATGAAGATCAAACCAAGAAAATACTGAAACTAAAAATATTTGAAAACATTAAAATCAAATGCTACCTTCATCCAACCCTAAATACCTGCAAAGGAGTTGTGAAAAATCGCGAACTCTCACTTTGTCCTTTGGAGGAGATCAAGACAAACCTATAGGAACAGAATGTGTTAGATGTTCGTAGAGTCCAAATCAAGAAAGACAATGAGAGAATCAATACCAACACATACATACTAACTTTCGATTCCCACACCATACCCAAAGAAATGAAAGTTGGATGTATGAAAATAAATGTAGAAACCTACATCCCAAACCCACTCCAATGCTTCAAGTGCCAGAAGTTTGGACACCATCAAGATCGGTGTACACGGTCACCAGTGTGTGGAAGATGTGGGGAAAGCGGTCCACACATTGACTGCAGAAAAGATTTCAAATGTGCCACCTGCCTTGGAAACTATGGCGCTGGCTCTAGATATTGTGAAATATGGAAAAAAGAAAAAGAAGTGACCAAACTAAAACATACAAAGAATATATCCTACCCAAAGGCTAGGAAAATGATTGAAACTAAAACATACGCAGATGCAACAAAAAAAAAATTACTCCAATCAACAATAAAAATGGTCACATACGTCAAACAGATACAACTGACAACAAACTCGATGTCTTAAGCAAATTAATAAAGGAAATGAAAGAACTATTAGAAGAAATGAAGAAAATGAATAGTGCAACAGCTGGAACCAATCCAAAAATAATCATAAGTAAAGACACTGCTGAACCAAAAAAAAAAATAAGACCACAAACTATCTCTACAAAAACAACTGAGCAACCATCAAACACATCACAAATCAGAAAAGAATCAAAAATCCCTCCAGACAAAAAAAAAACAAAAACAGGAAAAGAGAGATCCCGATCCAAATCCTGAACAAGAACTCCTACTGAAAATAGATTTGAAGGATTGGAGACAATGGAAGTAGAACACAACTCCAAATGATCCACAAAATAATACAATGGAACATCAGATGGACAAAAGCAAACCTAAATGAACTATTATTAATAATAACAAACATAAGCTCAGCAATTGTCTGCCTACAGGAGACCTTTCGGAAAGAAAATAGTACTATCAACATAAAACACTACACATCTTACAACTACATAAACAAAGATACGGACAGAGCTTCTGGCAGCACATCAATACTCGTGAAGAACGAAGCCCCCCCCCCCAAAGACAAATAAATATAAACACAAACTTGCAAGCAATTGCAGTTTCAGTGACTCTACATAGAACCATAACACTTTGATACAATCAATGAAACTGAATTAACTCAATTAATAAAACAACTCCCTAACCATTTATTCTTCTGGGAGACCTCAACAGTCACAATGTAATATGGGGAAGTAAAGAGACAAATAAAAAGGGAAAAGAAATACAAAACATAATAAACAAAAATCATCTATGCCTCCTTAATAATCAAAACTATACCTATATGTACCCGGCAACAGGTACTTTCACCCCAATCGACCTTACCCTATGTGACGCATACATATATATGGACTATGATTGGAGAGTACACGATGACACCTGTGGGAGTGATCATTTCCCAATCATTATGGAAAGTCTTAAGTACTAGTACTGAACAAAAAACACCCAAATGGAACCTACATAAAGCAGATTGGGAAGACTTCCAGGAACAGTGCAAAAATTAATTAATAACCGAAAAGAAAGATGAGGATGACCATCTGAACTCCTTCATTAAAACACTTACAAACATAGCAAATAATACCATACCAAAAACAACCAAAACCAACATTCACAACAAACCTTGGTTCACAAAAGAATGCAGAAAAGCTATCAGAGCTCGACGAACTGCCTTAAGAAAATTCAAAAAGAACCTAACAAGCGAAGACTTGGATTTCTTCAAAAACAACAGAGCAAAAGCCAAATAAATCATAAAGGAATCCAAAAGAACATGGAGAAATTATGTATCCAAAATTAATGTGAATACCAAGGCAAAAACGGTTTCGAACATGAGGAAAATGGGAAATGTAGTAGTACACCAATATCTCGCATCTCTAAAGACAACAAAATATTCACAGATCAATAAGACATTTCCAATAATCTGGCAGATAATTTATCAAAAATCTCATGCGACAAACAGAGAAATTCAAAAAGATTAGAGAAAGAGAAAAAAAAAAGAAAATCCAATTTAAATCACAAAATACTGAAAAATACAACCAACCTCTTACCTTGCCTGAACTAAAAGAATTTCTAGCTAAATCCCATGACACAGCTACAGGGCCCGATGAAATTCCATACGAAATCCTCAAAAAAGTTCCAGAAACCTCAATGAAATATTTACTTGAAATTTTCAATATTATATGGTCCAGTGGAAACGTACCTGAGACATGGAAAGAGGCCACAATAATACCAATCCCCAAATCTGAAAACTCAAACATCCAATCCCAATCAAGTAATGCTTCAGATTCATTGAATTTCAGACTAATAGTCCTAACAAACTGCATTTGTAAAACCGTGGAAAGGATTATAAACAGAAGACTAATTTGGTTCCTCGAAACAGAACCTTATCACGGAATTTCAACCAGGATTCAGAAAAAATCGAAGCTCAATAAACCATCTATTCAGACTGGAAACCTTCATTAGAGAGGCCTTTCTAAGGAAGGAACATCTAACAGCAGTGTTCTTTGACATGGAAAAAGCTTATGATACTGTATGGAAGTATGTTGTTACAAAAGATCTGAAGGAGCTTGGACTAAAAGGCAGAATGCCAATTTTTATTGAAATTTTTCTAAAAAAACAGACTGTTCAGAGTAAAAGTTGGCACAACCCTTTCGGATTTGAAGGAACAAGAAAATGGAGTACCTCAAGGGAGTATTCTATCAGTGACCCTGTTCAGTATTCGAATAAATAACATTGTAAAAAACCTTAATCCTGGGGTAGATTGCTCCCTATATTTGGATGACTTTTTAATATGTTGCAGATCGAAATATATACCTATAATCGAAAGGAAACTTCAATTGTGCCTAAACAAAATAATGAAATGGACGGAAGAAAATGAATTTAAATTCTCGAGAAAAAAACGAAATGCATGCATTTCTGCAAACTAAAGAACATGCATAATGATCCTGTTCTAACCATGGAAGGAATGCCTATACCCGTTACTGACCAGTACAAATTCTTAGGGATTTTTTTTGATAAAAAGTTGGCATTCATCCCACACAAAAATTATCTTTAAAAAAAATGTAACAAAGCTATAAACCTACTGATTGGGGTGCAGACAGGGAAACACTACTTAAACTTTACAGAGCATTAGTCCGCTCAAAGTTAGACTTGTTTCATATATGGATTAACTTGAACATGATATATAAAAAGCCTAGACCCTATACACCATACCGGACTAAGATTGGCCCTAGGAGCATACAGAACATCCCCCGTGAACAGTCTATACTCAGAAGCGCACGACCCTCCCCCCTAGACCTAAGACGAGAAAAGTTAGCTCTTCAATACTTACTTAAACTCAAATCCTGCCCAAACAACCCGGCATACCAATGCACCTTCTATCCAAAATATGAAGAACTCTTCAACATGAGGAGAAAAACCATCAAAACTTTAGGTCTCTGAATGACGGAAAGCATTGAAGAATCCAAAATACTAATCTCCAGCATTTACAACTTCATACTACCTAAAACGCCCCCATGGACCATGAAACAAGCAGAAATTAAACTGAATCTAAACAAAAAGCCTAAATCTACCACAAACCCTATTGAATACCATGAAGAACTTCAACATTTAAAGTTACAATATCCAGACTACACCTTTCTCTACACAGACGGGTCCAAAAGCAACAATCACACCGGATGTGCAACAACCTCCCATAATATCACAATGAAGAAAAAACTTAAAAACGAAGCATCTATATTCACTGCAGAGACTATAGCTATTGACCTAGCACTTGACATAATTTCAGAGGAAACTACTAAAAACTTCATCATCCTCACCGATTCTCTATCAGTCTTACTATCTATACAAAACCAAAAACAAGAGAATCCACTAATAATAACCCACTCATATATACTCAATGAAGAATCAGCACCAGAATGCATCCCATGCCAAGAGGCAAGAGTGGAATACATCCTAGTTAAATGTACTGACCTTGTCCCAACCAGAAAACTATACTATGTGGAAAACAATATGGAGGACCTTTTTGAAAAAGTCAACCCAATGAATATCCTATCATATCTAAAAAAAAAAAAAGTAAATCTATATATGAAAATCTAAGAAAATGTAAAGACATCCATATATACATACTCAACTATAAATACAACATCTGAAATATGCACACAACTAATCTCTTTTGAAAAACTCTTCCAACGTTTAATGGCCCAAAAATAAAAATGGCTGAAAAAATCGTTAAACCCATTCAATTCAATTCAATTTAAAAAACATACTTAGATCTAGATTAATAGCCACTAGATAACTGGTGAGTTTTTTGTGTGTGTGTGTGTATACTAGCAAGGAGACCTGACATTGCTTGGCATTGAATGAGGATTAATGAATGTTTCACATTTTCAATACTTTTATTGTCATCAAAATTAATGAATTTGCCCATTTTTTAATGAAATTGATTGATTGCCTGCTCTAGTCGGGAACCCACCACAGTTCACCAGAAGGAAGCTTCACATGCCTCCCTGCAGTGACATAATCCAAAATACATTGTAGTGTGCATTGCACTATAGGGAACCTACTGTTGATTTTATAAAATTATGCCTCTACCTTATCAAAGAACCTACTGTTGATTTTATAAAATTATGCCTCTACCTTATCAAAGAACCTACTGTTGATTTTATACACTAGGCACTTCTACTTGTGTGGTAATAAAACCTCAAATGCACTTACAATGTTAGGCTGTATAAGGGTGTTAACTTTAACAAAATCAGACTGTTCCTCCTTTAATCAGATTTCTTTTACTATCAATTTTTAATACTTACTGGGGGTATTCCAATACAAAAACAATCTAAGTAATCACAGACACATAAAAAAAAAATGGCCCAGCCATTTTAGAGTTCATAGGGAACACACACACACACACACACTGCTTTTTATAGATAAGTATAGATATTAATGATTCTGAACTGTGAAGGGAGGGGGGATATATATACTATATGCATGTATTTTACATTAATCAAAATTTAAAAAAAAACAATTGAATATTAAATCTATAATATAAATCTCACTTGTCTGTTTAAATGTATATATATATATGTATGCCTAAAACTTTCAACAGAGATGACGGATTTTTACGAGATTGGTATCGTTTTGAAGCTCGACCCTTCGGACAATAAATATCGAAAAATTGCCTAAAAACATTAATTCCTTCACCCTTAACTGGGCACTTTTCTAGCGGGAGGGATCGATATTTTCGAAAGTCATCCTCTCTTTTCAATTGACTAGCCTTAATTTAAACCCTCGCCACTTCTGGTTTGGCGATGGACACAACGGCAAAGATGTCACTTTTTTTTTTTTGACGTTCTTTTCCTCCTTCGCGTTATGGGTTCGAGCCTGTCTGCCTACTACCACATTTTTTTTTTTTTTTTTTTTTTTTGCTCAACGCACACCTCCAAATACCCGGGCAATGCCAGGCACGTCCTAAATGAAACATTGCTAGATTTTGAAAGAAAAAATATGTTAATGAAGTAAACTTGTCTTTTATTATTTGGATTCTATTGTTTTCATCTTGAGTGCTATTCATACACTGTTTCAGCCGATGTAACCTCCAACCGTCTTCAGATGAATCTTGTTGAACTCTGGAATCTGTAAGAAATTTTAAATGGAACCTTTTATTTAATTCACGGGGGGGGGGGGTAGCATGGGCTCGTTCCATCAGCTATGACAGGTAAAAGTTTTAAGTAATTCGCAATTGTATTTTTAGTATCACCTGCAGTTAGGATTGAACCTTCGACTTCCAGAAAAATGTTTCTTAGAATTGAATTTTTACTCCATATTTTATCTGTTACACCTTGCAGACTATTCTAGTATAAACTTTCAACCAAAATGTTATGAGAATAACACCTAAGATGAGAACAATCGTTTGAATAATCCAAATAATGCATATTATCAATCATCATCTCAAAAATTCAGAAACCGTCTTTTATTTCATTTTCAGGCGGAGCATAATAGAATTCCATACCTGACGAAGGCTCTCAATAGAATCCAAGAGAAACTTTTGAAGGCTCCAGGACACCTTGAACTTGAGTTTTTTTCCCAAGTTAATTTCATTGGACTTTTTGTGCACAAAGACTATTATGACTTTCTTGAGGACATTGTTGCCATGTACGCGGAAGAGATTCGGAAAGTAGGTAAGACTTTATCAACTTTTTTTTCTTTTTTGGACTAATATGTTAGCATGACGTAAAATTATTGCATGTTATAAGTTAAGTTTATATCTTATTTTACATTTCTGCAGAAAAAATATTGCTTCCTTTTGATTATTATTATGTTTTTTTTTTGTTTTGTTTTTTTCAACATTAGCTTCATATCATTAGTTATAACTAGATGTTTTAGCCCATTAAAAATGGTTAAAAGTTATAGCCCATTGACTTAGAGTGAATGCTTTATGCCAAATCGATCGTTGAATATTGTTAAATTTGTGCTCATTTTTAATTAAATACTAGTCCCTATTAATCCCTAACTGTGCATCGAACAGATAGTGTAATGCTTACTTCGCTGCACCTTAACATAAAGATCCATACAAAATTATAGCCAGAACGGTCGTCGATAATTTCTGAGAAAAAAATGAAATGGACAGACTAAGTGAAATATACTATAGATTTTTTTTAACAATTTGGTCCAATTAATAATTTCAGGACCAAACATTGTTTTCAAAAATAATTTTGAAATTTTTAACTTATCAATTAGTAACTAAAGTTTATATGCGAAAGTCAAGTTTATTTGTGTTTGTAAACCAAGACCCCAATTTTATATATGTTTGAAAACATAAATAAAAGAAAATTTATTAAATGACCATATTGCACTTCCTTTTTTAAAAAAAAAAAAAGGGGGGGGGGGTTAAATTGATTAAATTTTTTTTTTTTTAATTAAAATGCTCTGGAAATATTCAAAGCAGACGTTTTATTTTTTATTTGTTTCTTATGTTTTTGTTATATGACAATTTAAAAAATGTATTGTCTGCAAATAATAAGAAACATTGAAATAAATTTATCTAAATTTAGTTACGATTTTTTTACTTGAAATAAAATATTTCTTAAAGATACATACTTGTGTTCATTTTTATAACTTGTTATATTATTGAACATTAAAAAAAAGAACTTTTTTTTTTTACTTTCTTTCAATATCGTTGTGAAATGATTTTTATGTTAAAGAAAATCATTGATTCTTTATTTTCCAATTTAGAAAAACATTACTACAAATTAAAATTTTGTTTTAGTTTTTTTTTTTTTTTTTTTCTCTAAAATTTTATCATAAAGTATGGGAAAAAAAAAACATTGTTCAATCAATCCAACATTTTTGGAAGAAAGCGTTAACTACGGACGAAATCAAGAAAAATTCGAATAAAACTTTTTCAAATAAATTTAGCATAAAATGTTTACCCACTTCCTGACAATCACCAACTTCTGCTCTCTCTTTTTTTTTTTTTTAATTAGCATAAACATATTTTGTGAGGGTGGAGGTGAGTATTGATCTTGACCATATTTTTTCCAATCTTGTTTTAGTGTTATGTATGAGTTCACTACTATATGGACATATTTGACTCTTACAGATAGCGGATAACATTGAGAGTGAGGTACTTTCTGGAACAGTAAAATAACCCCACCATTTTTCTAGCTACTTTTGGCAACGGATCTTATGTAGGTCTTCTTTTTCAGGTCAGGGGTAAAAGTTAATCCTAGAAGTTTGTCGACACAGAGTGTTTCTTAATAGTGAGAGCCATTCATTTCAACTGGAGCAAAGTTGGGATATGAGCATTGATGGTGAAAGAAAGAAGTTTGGTTTTAGATGAATTTAACTTGAGTAGCCATTTTTTACGCGATTGTACCACACACTCCAGATTGGAAGTGAGAGAATTAGAAAAATCTTGATCTTTGTCAGCCTTGGAAGTGTTGCCATAAATAGTAGTATCATCTGCATAGATGTCGACGAATGTGGGGAATCAAAAAGGTTTTTATAAATATTTAGAACTCGTTTCGTCTGTAACTTTGGATGGCAAACCAATTTGAACGTATGAAGCATCAGTTTCTGAACCACAATAACATTTGTAAGGTTAATCTGTGTTGCTTTTCCATTCAAACAGAGGGACAACTTAAAATATTTTGCATTGAATGATTTTTGGAGGATAATTTTTATTTCATGATGAATGCATACATCATACAGATTTTTGTGTATATTTGATGTTTTTTTAAATTCAGTTTAATTCTGCACAAGCACCTGTAATTCTTGTTAATGCTAAGTTCAGTTAAATGACATTTGTATTCTTAGATATTCATAACATAATCTCATCTTTTCTTACTCCCTCTTCTCTTTCTCTCTCTCCCTCAATTCTTTCTCTCTGAACTCATTCTCTCTTCCATTCTACACATAACATAGTTTTATTCTTTGTTACTCCTCTCTCCCTTTCTCTCACTTTCCACTCTTTCTCTTACTCTCAATTCTTATCTTCTCTCTGTTTTCTCACTCTCAACTCTCTCTCTCTTTCCCACTCACCCTCTCTCTCTCTCTCTCTCTAATCATAGTATTTTATCTTTTCTCTTTTTTTTTCTCTCTCACCCTTCCTCTCGCTTACTCTCTCTTCTCTCTTTCCCTCTCTCATTTATATTCTGATGGTTTTCCTTCCAGGGGTAGTAATGGATCCTCACCGTCAGCAATTACACATGACCCTTGCATACCAATATGACAAAGAACAACACGAACGACTACTTAAATTTGCCAAAGAAGTGGATTTGAATGCCGACGTCAAATGGGAATTGCGATTGTATTCTAGAGACTCGCGCGCAGGAGAATGTGAGGTAAGTAAAAACTTTTCGTTACCACCCTACCCCCACCTCCTACCTTCCTCCCCCACAAAAAAAAACATCTTTTTTAGGTGTTATTCAAATTGCTATTCTCATCTTGGTCACTATTTTTGCAACGTTTTCAGCCAATGAAACCTCTCACTTGCTTTAGCTACATCTTTTCCAACTCTGAAATTTATACAAAATTTTGAACTTAACCCTTTATTTAATCCGCAATAGTAGATTGAGTGTAGAGCCATTGTTGTAATAGAAAAAAAAATGGCAGCAACAATTCAGTCAGAGAGGCTTTTTCAGATAAAATTAATCCAGTCAAGATCAGCAGAGTATAGTGAGTTTCTTGTGTTAAGACAAAAAAAAATCTGAAGAATTCAAAAATATTTAATATGATTTATAAAGCAATTCTGCCATCTGATTGGTTCATTCTCTTCACTCCTGATTATAAATATAACCGCCCAAATCTTTGTGGTCATGGCCTCTTATAGTGCCAAAAATATTGCAATATACTCGTTCTGTTAACCATGACAGAATAGAAGTGTAGAATTTATATTATTTATAATTATCGCCTATAGTGTAGACTCTTGCTATGATGGTTAAAGGCGCTGTTTAACAATCAGTTCTGAGTGACAGTCTTCTAGCGGTTGAAGGTTCAATCTAGTAAAGTACTAAAACTCTGTTTGTATCTTGTCATGGTGCACACAAAGCTACTACGCATCCTTTGACTTTATCCATTTTCAAGTAATATATATATATATATATATATATATGTGTGTGTGTATGTGTTTGAACTTGTATATAAAGGAAAAATGTAATTATTATTTTATCAAATGTTTAAGCAAAGAATATAAAAAGATCTTTTTTTTTTTCTTATTCCATGGAGTTTGAAAAATTTAGGCTTTTCTCATCAGAGGAATTAACTAGCAAAATGAAAGTAAAAATGCATTAGTTTGCACGAATTTGAAAAAATAATTTAAACTGTAAGTACAAGCGATTTTCATAGAAGAGGTTTAAAATAGTAGAGGGAGATTGAAAATGAAGTGCACAAAATCCTTAAAACAAGTAACAAACGTTTTATTTTTTGAGGTTATAATGATACTCATTTTCTTCTACTGAATGACAGATTTGCAAACGATAATTCTTATATATATAAAGAAGTTTCATGGGAATATCAAATTCAGAAACAGTCCCCAGTTGCATGTATATCCCTATCAGGGGAGATGACGGCATTAGGTTCTTGGAGGAAGGTGTCGATGTCCTCTTACATACAGTGCCTGGTATTCCCAAATGGCTACTCATCTGGTATTACCCCCAGCTCAGTGTTGCTTAACTTCAGTGATCTACCAAGAACTAGTGTGGTATGTGATTATACCAAGGTAAAAACTCTAGTAATTGATAAATAATTCATTTTTAACTGCAGTTTTCTTTTTTTTTCTCTGTTAGGTGCGTAAAGTAACTCGCAGCTGCTTATCCCCTACGGTTGATGATGAGCTGGAAATTTTCGAAGGTGATTACATCCTGGCTGATCCGCACGAACTCAGTGGCAGCAAAAATGGATGGTGTAAAGGAATCTCCACTGTGAACGGAAACATTGGGATGTTTCGGATTGCTTGCACAGCTCGAGCGTCAGAGACGTCAACGTGGACTTTACACAAGTAAGACCGATCAGTTTTAACATGTTCGATCACACAAACTCTAATAAATAAAAACACGTCAGTTTTGAACAACAGAAATTTACTTCCAATTTTTTTTTTTTTCCTTTCTATTTTAATTACACATTTTAACTTTCTCACAAATGTTTTGGGTTTTTTTTTTAGCTTTTTACATCAAATGGCTTTATGCTTTGACTGGAGCAATTTCCATTTAAAAATATATATGTTTTTGAAAAGACAATTTCTGATTTTTCCTATCATTTTTATTTTATTTATTTTATTTTTTTTTTCAGATCCCTTCCTGTAGTTCCAGTCAGTAATATGTTTAACGGAGTGAATGAGGGTGATTATGACAATTTGTGGTTAGGCGAACAAGATGAAGAATTTAATAAGGTTAGAAATCATTTTAACATAACGTTCTGTATTTTACTTTTTTTTTTCTTTGCTTTAGTCCCAAGCTATGACTGGATCTGCAGTTCATAAACTTTTATCCATGGTTATGTGACATGACATGATATGATATTCTGGCCATTGTTTCATTCAACCTATTGTCAGAGTTTTCTAAGGGAAAGTAATAGTCGTAACTTGCCGTTGGTTGGCAATCAGACGCATAATACTCATAACCATTCAACTGAAAATTTACCCATCTCATTAACATTTAGCTTTGAGTGGCTTTTATAACCTTGATAAGTAGTGAAATTAGAAAGTATTTCTTTAAATTACCACTCCACTTTAGAATGGACCTGGGAGGAATAACAACTGAGCAATGATTCCCTACTTTCCAAAATTCCTAGATTGGGAAGTCATCAAGACAAAATAGGTTTTAATACAAGCGACTAATTCGTTTATTTGCAGTAGATGCTTTGTTTTTGTTATTTTATTCAACGGAATATTTTTGTTTAAATGTGGAGTCATTTCAGTTAATCAGTAAAGATTACCTACTGAAAGCAGAGAAAAAAAGTTCAGAACTCTTAACTCTGAGTGTTGTACTTGACCAGCACCAGAGGCTTTTTTTCTTCCACAATTCACTTGCATCTTCACCTAAGCTGCAATTAATTTTCTTTTCGTCTTCTTTACAACTGACAACAAACTCACATGAACGAGATAATGTTTCCCAAAAACGAAAAAAAAAAAAGAAAGTCTTTTAATAATGCCACCTTGACAGCACCTAAATCTGCATTTGTCTTATTTTTTTTTTTATCGGAAGTTTTCCAGGTTTGAATGCCAGTGCTTCTCTACAATATGTACAAGCCAACCATGGGCACTTGTTGCAATAACTTTTCACACCATTATCACACGCCTCCCTGATCTCATGATCACCCATGCAGCAGCCCTTTTTATTGGGTAATCCTTCATAGAAGTGAGGCTTTTTGGAGAGCATGCGCTTCCGTTTTTGCCTCATGAAAATCATCCAAATCTGTTTCATCGTCATATACCGAACTCTCTGACCCACTCTCCAAAGATGTTATACTGTCAGAATCTTCTGATGAGATTAGCAGGGGCACAGGTCCTTCACATGTTGGGGCATCCTATCCACCAGGATGGACTGTGGACTAATTATCTTGGTTACTCAACTCTGTTCCAAATTTCATCCATACGCAGTCTCCATCCTGGTAGGGACTGTGCTTAGGACCTGTTGATTGTGGCTTAACATCAACTCTTTTCATCTGGATTTCGTAACCATAAATGGCATTGGATAGTGCAGTCAAATAGGATTTGTTGTCTTTTGAGGTCACATTGTACCGGTAGACAGCCAGTTTCACAGATTGGTATTAACATTGTTGAGGAGATTCATTTGTTAACTCCTCAACATGTGATATTAAATAAAAATAAAGATCCGCACATATTTGTTTTCTTCAACCAGTGGATTTGTCTAGCAATTTGATATTTTCGATACTTGTACAGTTTAATCAACACATTAAAAAATAAAATTATCAAAAAGTTATATTGTACGTATCCATTATGGAATGAAGTTCTCTGAAAAAAATTTTGCTTAATTTGATCACGTTTTTTTTTATTTTTTTTAACTAAAGAGACCATTTATCAAGGCCCAAAGGCCACTTGAGGATAAGGGTAAATGAGTTTGTTGAATCAACGATAAGATAACACTGTAATGATTGGTAATGATGGTTGAAATTGGACAGAATTTGATGATTCAATAGAGCAGAGAAAAACTAACAATATCTCTTTTGTGAGAAAGTGACTGTAGGGAATAGAAATCTACATTTCCCCGCTAGATGGCAAAGTTGGTTTTGTATTCTTTCAAGGCAGAAAAGGATGCCTCCTGATGTGTCAACAGTACTCCATCTTAGGACATATTTGACTCTTATGCAGGTATAGGCTAATTTGTAATTCTTTACTTCCAGATGTGATTTTAATTCAGTAATTGTTTTAAATCCCAGAAATGGTTGCGTTTTTGAAGATCTCTTTTTTTTTTCTTTCTTTTTTTTTCTTTTTTTTTTTTCCGTTCAACTGGTGTCGTTCACTCATTATTGTAAGTAAATCTGTGGGGCAGTTTAAAAAGATTAATGTGTAAAATAAATGGAAGCTTAAAGTTTGTTAGGAATTTGATTTAATGTTTTGTCAGTGAGACGTCTGCCACTTTCCAAACTTAACGCCAGATACATTTTTTTAGAAAGACCCACCCATGTATCGGTTTTCGTTGACAATCTGGCATGAAATTCCTCTACGCTTTGCAACGGTAAATATATATATGGAAATATATAACAAATAAGGATATGCATGCAAGCCAAATGTTTTCAAGTTTGTATCAAATTTACACGACGCACATCAATATTTTTGCAAACTTTACATATTTAAAGTATTTTATTTGCATACTCAAATTTCAAAAGTACTATAAAAACAGAATTTCTATTTGTATCTAAGGATATTCTTACTGTACATTGAGTCTCCACCTAATGATGACAAATGGTCCCACTTTCTTGGGCACTGGTTTGAATCAGAGTTGCATTAAAGGTTTGAGAAAGAATCGGTTAGTGTCATGAAAATTCTTGGAGTCAGATTTTTTGGAGAATGGTCGCTCGGATGTAAGTATAACACAAAAATAAATAACACACACGCTATCTTATTAATATATAGATAATATTTATGCATATTTTACGACTGGGCAACACTCGACCACCTGCTAGTCATCAATAAAATGAAAGTCATTTCAGTCCCAGATTTCAAATAATAAAACGTATGCACAACAAAAAAAAATGTTTTTATTTAAAACTAGTGTACCTATAAGGCGTTGCCTAGGATGGCGTGAAGTCATTTAAGTTTTTCTTTGTCTTTTTCTGTTTGAACATTTTTAAAACTTATACAAAAAAAAAATGATTTATTGCAAGGGAGATAATTCATTATTCTGTATGTGTCATCACTAAAGCTAGGACAACAGCATGTTCGTTTTATTGTTTTGACTCTCGAGTGTGTATCCATTGATATCTTATGTGCTTTTATATAGAGTGATGTGGTTCTCGGTTGATTAACTATATCTAACTTTGTTGGATATATACTCGAGAGTCAAAACAATGAAAAGAATATGCTGTTGTCATAGCCCTAGTCATCACAAATGAGCACTCGAAAACAAAAAGAATTTTATGTTTTTTATTGCTGATGCCGATAGTAAGTTCCCTGCCAGAGCCAAGTGCAGGATTCTGCCATCATTTTCCAATCGGCTGATAGTATTTAATGAAATCTGATTATTTTGTTTTACAATTTTTACTTTACACATTTTATCTACTCATTTTCTATAAACCAAAAACTGTCAAAACAAACATGGCCTTGAATTCCAAATGGAAACCCGGATTTGCATTCCAAACTCTAAGCTATTTTTATATAACCCACTTACACTTAACAAAGACAGCTGTCACCATCATCAGTAGATTCATCTCGCATTTTGAGATGCATGTAAAAAGTTGATCTTCAGTTTACTTTCGAGAGCTGCATGACTCTCGCTATCCTTATTTCGTCCTTTAATCCTCACATTCCATGAGCGATGTTTCTGACATTTATTATACCATACCTGTTCACACTGAAACACTTATCACAATATTCTGTGGATCTATATTAAAAACCTTGTTAAAGTTTGTGACATATTTCCATTCTATGGAGGTCAGGTGCAAACGAACACCCCATAATTTTATTATACCATATTTCTTCAAACTGAAACATAATTACCAAAATAAACTTCCGCAGATATATAAGAAAAATCGTTATTAAAGTTTGTGCCTATTTCCATTCTATGGAGGCCAGGCATGAACGCAGACCCCACAATTTTAATGAACCACCGTTCTGCCAGATCAAACATGCTCATTCCTGTGTCTCGATACATCTATCATTATATGTAATCAGTTTTTTAAAATAGTCAACCATATAGGAGCCTATTCATGACCAGACACACACACACACACACACACACATTCAGCTTTATATTATGGATATATATATATATATATGCATTATAATTTTTTTTTTTTTTTTTAACCAAAATTTTAATATTAAAATATATCAAAATTTAATAATTGCTCATATACCAATAAAATTTAAGTCAAACTAAATTGACTCAATTAATTAACTTCAAGGTTATCAGTTTTTATATTCGAGCATTCATATAATATTTTCACAAAATCACATTAAGAACATCAAGTTGTGTATTTTCATATTCGTTACAATTGTTTCACAACTATTCGGGCAATTTCAAACATGTCATTCGAAAATATTCCAAAACAACCTCTCTTCAGACAGTGAATACACTGTTTAATATATATATATATATATGTGTGTGTCTGTGTATATGAATACATTTCGAATCTGATCAAGCAGATGAATCTACCTTCACCCCTTTCTTCCAAGTTTTTTTGTTTAATTATTTTCCGTTTGCCATGGAATTTATGAATCACCCTATTTTCGTATTTCTGTTTTTTAAATTATATTTCAACCAATTATTATAGAATTAATATTTTATGCCAAAATGATATGGTTATGTCTGTGCTCATTTTTGTATTAAATACTAATCCCAATTAATCTAACTGTATCAAACAGATACTATGATACTTGGTTTGCTGCACCTTATCATAACAAAGGTGCATATAAAATTCCTGCCAGATTAGTCCAGTAGTTTCTGAGAAAACTTCTGGAGTAAATTTGGTATTGTGATGACTAATCACTATTAATCCTTAACACTGCATCAAACGGATACCATAATGCTTAGTTCGCTGCACCTTATCATAATGAAGTTCCATACAAAATTTCAACCAGATTGGTCCAGTAGTTTCTGAAAAAAAGATGGACAAACAGATAGACAAAGAGAAATATAATGTTCATTTTATATGAGGGGGCGTGCAATAAGTAATGCCCCTGACCCACTTCCCCTAGCAGTAGAGCAACGAAATTTGGCACAGTTATTAGTCTTTCTCTGCATAGGAATCACCCAGAGTTATGCATTTCTCCTATCGTTTGATGCAGGAACAACCTTCTTAGTGACACACAATATGGTTTCCGCTCTGCAAGATCTACCGCAGATGTGCTGACGGTTATATCCCACAGGATTAGTGAATCTCTTGACAAAGGCTTCCTTTCTAGGGCAATTGCTCTTGACATATCAAAGACCTTCGACAAGGTATGGCATAAGGGTCTACTTCACAAGATTTCCAGCTACGGTATAACTGGAAATGTTTTCTCAATCATTAAATCATTTCTCTCCGATAGGCTCATAAAAGTAGTGGTAGATGGACAAAAATCGGAGGCCTGCAATATAAATTCTGGAGTCCCTCAGGGGTCAATCCTGGGCCCAACTCTCTTCCTGATCTACATCAATGATCTCCCTAAACACATACTTAAATCATTCGTTGACATCTATGCTGATGACACGACCATCTACGGCAACACATCAAAGGCTGTAAATGACAAAGTTCTCTCTGATTCTCTCTCCTCTGATCTCGAGCGCATGGTTCAGTGGGGGAAGACGTAGCTGGTTACCTTTAATGCATCCAAAACCAAACTCCTATCCTTACATCATCAACGCTCTGATCCCCATCTGGCATCAATTGGGATGGATGGCTCTCGTCTGGGTGAGGCCCCATGTTTTGACAAGCTTCTGGGTTTGACCTTTACTCCTGATCTGAAATGGAACACGTACATCAAGTCTGTTGCCAAGGTCGCTGGAAAGATGGTGGGATCCTTCTACTGCTCCAGAAGATATCTCACTACTGATGCAATTCTCTATCTATATAAAAGCCAAGTACGTCCAAGGATGGAATACTGTTGACATATCTGGGCAGGAGCTGCTAAAAACAGCCTATCCTGCCTTGACAGAGTACAAAATAGACTTTGTGGCTTAGTGGGGGATGCCCTTTTCTCTTCCCTGCAACCTCTCTCCCACAGAAGAGACGTTGCGAGCCTATCCTTGTTTTATCGTTATTGCCATGGCAGGTGCTCGTCTGAGCTCCAATCTCTGGTCCCCCCCTCGCCAATCTTTCACGAAAAACACCCGTCTAGCTGAATCCACTGTCAAAAATTTCCCCCACTCTTTATCTGTGCCTAAATCAAAACGTGGATTCCATGAACAAAGCTTCTTTCTTAGAACTGCACGCCTGTGGAACTCTGTTCCGTCTGCCTGCTTCCCACCTGACTACAACTTGGATGTCTTCAAGTCCAACGTTAACAAATTCCTAATGAACTGCCCCCTTAAGTAAACATTTCATCAAATCTCCACACTAACGTAATGTACTTGCAATAACCCTTATCCCTGAGTGGCTTCCGGGCCTTGATAAGTGATGATCACTGTGTAAAAAAAAAAAGAAAAAGCTCTGGAGACCATTTTTGTAGAACACCCCAGGTTGGTCCTCCAACCACGACATGACTTCAGAAATCAAGGCTGCATCATCTGGGAAACGCTTTCCTTTCAAAAACAACTTCATGGCTGGAAAGAGGTGAAAGTCAGAGGGTGCAAGGTCAGGAGTGTAAGGAGGATGGGGAAAGATTTCATAACCACACACCCGTGCTTCTGATCTGGCGAAATGCGAGTTGTGGACCAGAGCGTTGTCCTGCAGGAGGAGGGTACCTTTGCTGATCTTGCCCCGCCTCTTGATTTTGATAGCTTCCCTTAATTTCCTCAAAAGTGAAACATAATAGGCTCCTGTAATTGTGGTACTCTTTGCCAAGAAATCTGTCATCACTACTCCGTTCTGGTCCCAGAAGACTGTGAGCATGACCTTGCCAGCGGAGGTCTGCACCCTTGCTTTCTTTGGAGGTGGTGAGTCCAAGTGCTTCCACTGCATTGACTGGGCTTTGGTCTCTGGATCATAGTGATGGACCCAGGTTTCATCCTGTGTAATCAGTCTTTTGAAAAACTTTGACTTATCTTCTTGGCACATCGCCAAATTCATCCTCGAGCACTCGACGCATTCTCGCTTCTGGAATGGTGTTAGCAACCTGGCAATCCATCTGGCAGACACTTTATGTATATGCAAATGGTCATGAATGATAGTTTCCACAGATCCTGTACTAATCTTGACATCTTGGGCTATTTGGCGAATAGTAATGCGCCAATCTTCCAAAATGGCAGCCTCAACTTGACGGACAGATGCCTCATCAATGGCAGAAGGGGGGGGGCAACCAGGGCTGGGAGCTGTTTCCACAGACTTCCGGCCATGTTTGAATTCACGATGCCAGCGTTTTACAAGGTCATATGATGGGGCATTATCACCATAAGTTTCTTTCATTTCATCAAGTCTCCTGTGGTGTGCATCCTTTCAAATACAAAAACCGGATCACTGCTCGACATTCAACAGGCTCCATTTCACACCTGACTCAGTTCAAACACCTGTAAAACAGAAACCACAATTAGTTCAGAGCTGTAATTTGCCACATAACCCATAGAGATATAAATCATGCACATGCAAAATTTCAGCTAGATCAGGCAACTGGGAGTGGGTCAAGGGCATTACTTATTGCACACCCCTTGTGTGTGTGTGTGTGTATATATGTATATATATATATATATATATGGGGAAATATGTTTTTTCCAATTATATTTCAGCTTTTATTCATACCAATCCTTTAATTTATGAAGCTCAATGTAACTACAGAGCATATACAAATAAATGACAAAAGTCTATATTCCAAATTTCAAGATATTGACCATCTTACTGTTTATTTCTTTAAATATGTTAACATGCACTATGCTTGACAGCACCTGTTTTGTAGCGTAGAATCATTCATGCAATTATGTCAATTCTTGAATTTATTCCGCTCTTAACTCATCAGAGGAAAAAGCACTTATCAACTTTAAAAGAAAATAAAAGCATGATTACGAAGTCTGAAAATTGAGAGAGAAGTTGCAATTATTTTTTTAATTTGTTATGTCATTTTTTTTATTTATTTAAACTTGTAGCAATTTCAATTCTTTTTAAAACAATAAATATTTACGACCTTCTAACCATAAAAATTGTCAGCTAAACATTCTTCAAATCAGTAAAAACGAATGTTATTGCATGAAATGTATTTGTTTAAAATTATACTGATTTGATTAATTGGACAACAAAATTTGATTTTAGAACAATTCATTTTATAATAGGTAAAAGTCAGATTTTTTTAATCACCAGTCTGTGCTGATTGGATGATCTCATTTTTTTTTTTAATGTGTGTGAAAGGTGATAACGTATGTACAAACATGGAGTAACTGAGTGTATTATAATGTAATTGTTATTTAATATTTTTTTAGTTCTTACAATTGCTTTTTAATCACTTTTTTTTATAAAATGAATTCCATACTGCTAACCACAGATTAATAAATGAATAAAGATCAGTAGTTGAATATATCTGTAGCATATATGAATGTCTAAGTACATATGTATAGTCTACTAGCTAGCCGCCCAGTATTGCTCGGTTGTACAATACGCTTAAACACGATAGTTTAATTTATGCAGATTGTGTATGTATTATTATAGAATCAATCCTCTATTGATTATTTATATATCACGAAGAATAATTTGCTTGGTGGACTAATTTGCAATAAAAAAGGAAGTGATAATGATATTGTTATTCACCAAATTCCGTCTGTGTTTGTTTACAATATCATGTCAGCTGATATTTGGGCTTGACGATGAATGCCCTGGAAAAAATCACTTCTGATTGATGTTTAGTTTTAAGATATGCAAAGAAATGATTTGCAGCAATTTTAAATGGTGCCTCTTATTTTATCGTAAATTGAACTCATTAATAAGAAAAAAATAAAATGGCGAAGCACACCTGGGCTTGAACAGGGAATCATTTGCTTTGTAGTTGAATGCTCTACCAATGAGCTATATCTCCAGATGACAATAAATCGTGGGGGGGAGTTTAAGAAGAAATGATTTGTCGAGGTTTTATTATTTTCCTTGGCAGTTGTAACGTAAAATATTCCCCCTGTAAAAATTCTTTTTTTATCTATAAGAGAGAAAAGAATTTTTGCTACTTATTGGATGACTTTCTGTACAAAACATATCTAAGAACACTGCCAGACATATAAATTAGCTTTGTATGAAATTTTCAAAAGATAGGCTCAGCCATTTCGGAACCTATTAGAAGGAAACTCACACATACAAAGTGACTTTTCTATAAGAGTGTCGATAATGAGGGCTCTGGCCGGTGTCTAGGCTGGGAAAACTTAATCTGGCCAACACATGGAAAAAAAATTACTAGCGTCTGCAATGATCATCCAATTTCTCAAGCTTTCCTTTTTCTTCCCATTATCTGTCATCACCCATCTTTCTTAGCTGCCTTAGCAGCATTTTTCAGCAATGTTGACGCATAATTAATTACAAATAATTAACTACCACGAATGCCAACATCCACCACTGTAAATCATCCTTCAAGCTAACTTTTTAAAATGTATTTAAAACTAGCAGGGCTATCCAGCATAGCTCGGCCCAAACGAGTAACCTTTTTCTATTAAAACTTTCTGTTTTCCCCTTCTTCTCTTCAAACCTTTTTTTTTTTTCCTTCACTCAGTCCAGTCCTCTGTAGCTGAACACACATACCAACAGGCAGCTCTTCTTTATGTAATAGACTAGCAGGGATACTCGGCATTGCTCTGGTTCACAAATAATAAATAGAAGAAATGAAGATCCGTTTGGACGCACTTGATATACTAAGAATATTAAGCATGTTTTCATTACTATATATCAATTACATTGTGAACAATACCCCCTACATATCCAAGTATATAGAGGGGGGTAGGGTGATAACTCTACTTAAATGTAACAATTTCAAAAACAAAAGATACAATAATCCTACTAAAAAAAATAAACGGACAAAAACATGAAAATACAATCAGCCAAAAACAATAAGTACCTGACCACCTCCCCACTAGATATTTTGGCAGGAGGGATACAATGAGATTAAGCTATTCTCAGGATATTGGAGCACTTTTTGATGACTATATACTAGTTTAAGCGAATTTGTTAAATGCTGCCTCTGTACGGTCCGTTACAATGACCGTGTTACTTTATAGTCCGTAAATTTCATTTTTTGGTGCTTCTACAGAATTAGGACAAGATTTTCGAAAATTGTAAAACTGAATTTCACATGAAAACAATCGTATCTATAGATTCTTTATATTTTTAAGATAATTATATCCAAAAATTACCAAAATTGATAAGGTAGAAAAAAATTTTATTAAAGAAAATAAAAAATAGAACTTGATGAACACGATCATAAAACACAATAGAGGTAATTTTGATTTTCTGTTTGAATTAAACAAAGATGGCAGCAATTTTTCATCTGCTAACATGATTAAAGTTGTTTTTTTTTTTTTTGATAATTTAGTAATATTGACTGCATAATTTGGAAGTTACTATTGTAACTTATTAGAATTGACAAAAAAAATTAGTTGAAATTATTGTTTTTTTTTTTATCTGAAAACTCCATTTATCTACTACAAAATGTCGTCCCAATAATGTAGAAGCACCCATTTTTTTTTATAAAAAAAAATTAAAAACAAGACAAACTGAAAATAATTCAATTTAAAAAATAAAAAAATAGAATTATTTTTTAGCCAAAAATAAACGTTTTTATGTATTAAAAATTACTTTTTGTGTTATGTCTCTTTGAAAGATAGAGAGAAAAAAAAGACATGAAAATAAAGCAAATTGAAATTAATTCTATTTTAAAACTAACAAAATAGAAATTTTTTTAGAATTCAGAAAAAGTTTTTAAAATTGTGATTTGCGTAACCCTCGACATAAAAACGATTTTTGCTTTATTTTAATTAACTGCCGATAAAAAAAAAAAGAATGCCAAATAAATAACAAAGTACAAAACAAAAAATATTTTTTAAATATTTTAACCTCGTTTAAATGCAAAAGAAAACAAAAATGTGCGTCATAATATGGGGGTGGGTGAACCTAAAAACTAATAGTTATGAGCTAATCTTCTAACCCAATCGACCAAGGTGTTCACACGTGCGCAAATGTTAAAATCATTTAGAAAGAGACGATTTTACGTGACCCCCATCACTACCGCCACCATCAGATTTTGCAGTCATTAAAGTAAAAAAAAATTTTTCTTTTTCTGAATCTTCGATATTACCTATCTGAAGGATTGACGATTCCAACAATACCATATTTATGGTGGTCTGTTTCCTATTTTTTATTTTTAGCTGGATACACAAACACGCACACAAACATACAGTTGCCTTTTATATAATAGATTCCTCTAGGAATGAGTTCGCAGTTTCTTTTCAAATTAGTACATAATAACACTGAGAAGACGACTCCCACCCCCCACCCCAGATAAAACTCTGCCCTGAATGAATAATTTATTTTTAACATTTTAGATATTATTAATCCCGGGGAACACTGATCAAGAATATACCAACTTTGTAGGTCTTTGTTTTGTAGTTTTCTACTTTTAGCAGGACTTACAACACACACACACACACAACTGCTCTTTATGGTTTTTTTTACATGGTGGTCACCACTTATCAAGGCCCAGAAGCCATTCAGGGATAAGGGTTATTGCATGTACAGTAATCAATGTGATAGTATCGTAGTAATCATTAGTATTGGAGATTTGATAAAGCATCTTACTTAAGGGGGCGGTTTATCAGAAATTTGTTTATGTTGGATTTGAAGACATCCAAGCTGTAGTCAGGTGGGAAACAGGCAAACGGAACAAAGAAAGAAGCTTTGTTCATGGAATCTACGTTTTGATTTAGGCACAAATAAAGTGTGGGGAAAATTATTGACAGTGGTTTCAGCTAGATGGGTGTTTATCATGAAAGATTGACGGGGAGGACCAGAGATTGGAGCTCAGACGAGCACTTGCCATGGAAATAACGATATAACAAAGACAGGCTCGCAACGTCTCTTATGTGGGAGAGAGGTTGCAGGGAAGAGAAAAGGGCATCCTCCACTAAGCCACAAAATCTATTTTTACTCCGTCAAGGCAGGATAGGCTGTTTTTAGCAGCTCCTGCCCAGATGTGGCAGTAGTACTCCATCCTTGACATACCTGGATTTTATATAGATGGAGAATTGCATCAGTAAGATTGTACTGTTTTAGCTGACAGGGCAGCATAATTTGATTTGAGAAAAGTTTGAATCGTTTACCTTAGCGACATTAGATGAATTATTGATCATTAATCTTTGCTAATTAGACTTAATCTTATTTTTTGTTTAATGTGTTTGAAAGATGATGATGGATGTACAAATAGCATATTATTTTATAGATTAGTAGAGCCCGTGGAAATGCCACAGAATCAACAAATATTTATGACTAGCGCAAAAAAAAAAAGTTTTTTGAACAGAAAAACCAATAAAACCCATTTTTTTCCATTGTATTTTTAAATATAGACCTGACCCAAGGGAGATGAATTAATAAGTACTAATAAATTCTCGGAAAGTAATATTCTGCTACTTAGTTCAATACAAATAATAAAATCGCATTGTACTCATAAAAGAAAATTTTTAATTTACTCTTTCAATCCAGCACCTCTTGACAATGTTCTTTTATTTTGCCCTGTTTCTTTCGAATGTTCTCTTTTTGTCACTAAGTTCTTTCTTCGATAAAGAACCACTACACGTCGAGCTTACTACAAGTTCCTTTCTCACGTCATTACAACAATGATCATATATTAATATTATAATTATATTCGAAAACGAGGCTACATCAAAGGGAGATAATTCTCATTTTTGTCCAGATTTGACCTTTTTAAAGCCAAATTTTACGAATTTGACCCTTTTTGGCCTTCAAAAATTGTATTTGACCTTTTTCAAAGCGTAGCATGTGAACCAAGTAAGGTGCATATTATATAGATGATTTCACAGAGTTAGCCATTTTTATTTTATCTTTTCTTTATAGACGTAGACGTGATTGCCGTTCGCAAGAACTATTTCTTCAGAAATATCATTTTGTGTTTTTCAGGTGCTGAAAACGAAAAAGACAGATGAATGTAAGAACACACCAAGAGAACCACGGCATTTGTTTGTAATGCGACATGGAGAACGTTGTGACTTTGCCTTAGGGAGAGATTGGGTTGACTCCTGCTTTAATTCTGCTGGTAAAAACCTACCAAATGATTTCTTACTGTTCTATATGGAATACACTCAATGCATTATAATTTTACTACTGGTTGAAATTCTACTCATAAATGTTTCTTATTTTATTTCTGTTATCAACATTAAGTAAAATTTAATCTCCTGAACTGTTTCTATGTTGTCCAGCACAACCCCAAAACAATAATAAACAGTCTGTGTTAAAATAGGTCAGTTCTGTTTTCGACTGGAGAAAAGAAGAAAATATACTATCCAATTCCTTCTTTTTTTTTTTAATTCCTGGACTAATTTTTTAATTCCCAGAGTTTCCTGGTATTGTTACTGTGATTATAAAACAATAACAAACATGTCTAGAGATTTATATAAAAGTAGGCTGGATCTGTTCTTGACGGAGGGGTAGAAGAAAGGATTCTTGTTCAGAATTTCCCCCATAATAAAAAGATGAAGAAAAATCTGTATGATGTAAATACCTGTGACAAAACGAAAATATCCTACACCAAAAATCATGTAAATTGATTAAATAGTTTTATTTTTATAATGAAATTTTTTTTTTTTTTACTTTCACTTGAAGCATTGTATATTAATTGAAAATAAGAATTATGTATATAAATGGATATGTTTTGAAAGCTAAAAACAACACCTTTTTTCTTTTTTTTTTTTTTTTTTGAAATCAACAAATTTATTTGCTTATATCAAATATATTTCGATGCTACACATCCTTATCAATGAAGTGTCTGTTTTTATTTTTCTTGACCGCATGGTGGAATTCTGCAAGCAAGAATGTGTCAGTCCATGGGTTTTGATAACGTCTCGATTTTTAAAAATAAAAAAATAGTCACCAGCAGGGCTATTGCGTTAGTCGCACAAATTGAAATAATAAAAGAAAACCTTTTTTTCTTTACCTGCACTTGAAGCGTTGCATATTAATTGAAAATAAGAATTATGTACATAAATATGTTTAGAAGGCTAAAAACAATGCATTTTTTTTTTTTTTTCAATAAACAAATTTATTTGCTTATGTCAGATATATTTCGATGTTATAGATCCTTATTACTGAAGAGTCATTTTTAAATGTTTAATAGGAATTTGTAGTCATTACAACATAAATCTAGTATGAATTATTGTTGAATTATCTCCCTTTATTTCATAAGATTTATTTTCAAAATGGCTGGTGAGACGATCAATCTTCTGTTTCTCATAAAATTTGATTTTATTATTTATAAATAAAACTATGGATCAATTTGTAATTTTGAGGATATATTTTCGTTTCGTCACAGGTACATACATTATACAGATTTTTCTTTATTTTTGATTTTTAATATAAAGGAAATTCTGGGGAAAAAACGATTTTCTTAATGTATAAAAAGTAAAAAATTTTATTTCTATTTTATTTTATTTTATTTACATTTATTTGGATTGTGTAATGAGTTTTTTTTTTTTTTTTTAGTCTGATCATTGCAAAAAAAAATGACCTAAATGCAATTGGCATCTTTTTGTTTTATGAGAAAGATTTCAGATGTTTATGAACTGATATTGATAATCTATTTTTGCAGGCAGATATAACCGGATTAACTTGAATCTACCTAAACTGATGCTGAAGAGGAAAAACTACCTTGATTTCATCAAAGATTGTCCATTAACAGAAGTTGGAAAGTTACAAGCCAGACTTACAGGTAAAGTAACAGAGAGGGGTGGTAGTAGAAAGAAATAGTAGTAAATAGAGTGGGAGATGGAGGGAAAGTGATAATGGGAGATAAACAGAATACCTCATACTATCTCCCACTATTTCCTTTTATCTATTTCTGTCTACTTCCTACTCTATTTTTCAACATTAGGAATAGTGGGAGGTAGACAGAAAGTGATAGTATGAGGTAAACAGAAAGAGGAATTAAAAAATAGTGGGAGGTAGACAGAAAGAGATTGAGAGAAAGAGATAGTGGGAGGTTGACAGAAAGAGATGGTGGGAGGTTGACAGAAAGTGATAGTGGGAGGTAGACAAAAAGACATAGAAAGGAATAGTGGGAGGTAGACAGAAAAATTGAGAGAAAGAGATAGTGGGAGTTAGGGAGAAAAAAGAAAGTAAATGAAAAGGATAGCAGAAAGAGAGCAATGAAGAGGAGAGAGAAACATCGAAGACACTAATAATTGTTATCCATGAACTAGAATAACTGTTCTCTTGTTTTCTCTTCTCAAATCTTGGTAGGAGATACCAATTACCAACAGTAGCAATATATCTGTCTCCCTTACCAATCCAAATGATGTCACATATTTGTAGCAGCAAAACACTTTATTTCTATATGATGTCGCCATTTATCTGCTGCTTTGTAGAGTTAACTCTTGTATCAGATACCTAGCCTTGCCAGCACTTCTTCACCTTTGAGCTAGGATTAAAGTGTAGCATTAAATTCAAACAACTGAGTATATTTCAGGTAGAGTGATCCCATAGAATAAATGTGGTATTGCGGCAACTGCTAATGCATTTAGTTTCTATTTATTTACCTCCCAATGAGGGAAAAGTTAGACAAAAGGTTAGTTTAACTCCCTAAAAAGGAGTACTCCAGATTGGAACAAAAATTAAACTTGTCTCGGCCCAGAAAGATTTCTTTTTCAGTGATCAAAGAGAGAGAAGATTAAGAACAGATACTACACTTAGCTCCTAGCCAAAAAAAAACAAGGAAGCAATGCATTTAGTTAAGAGTAAGATAGACAGAGAATGACCACGGAACCTCACACACATACTCTCCTCACACATTTGAGACTTGCGTCTAATTTGTTAAAAATGTATCATCATATCGTTTTGGTAAATGATTCAAAGTGCTGCCTTCATGGTGTCCTCCAAGAGATGTCTGACCACCAGTTTCAGCCTGGCAATCAGCTCATCCTTGATGTTGCAGGGAATGTTTGTTTATTTCTCTCCTCTGGCAAAAAGATGCGACAAAGTAAGGAAAGTGGGATTTGAAATTAACGCTTTAGATGAAGAGAACTCTGGTCAAACAAAAATTGATTGGGCAGTTCTATTGGTATTCCATGGTAGGAATGCCTCAGGTCTCTAAAAAACAACCAAACCAACCACCATGAATAAATATTTTAGGATATGAAGAACTTAAAGAAGTATAAAAGCTTTTACCGAAATGACTGAATTCGGCATAAAACAACCAACTTAATTGGTTGCATCATTCCATTCCTCTCTTCATTTCTGTTATTATTTATTCATAGTATATCACTCTTCTTCCCACTAAAGCATTCCTGTACAGTTTAAGTGTGCACTGTGACAAGCAAGATAGTAAACAAGACATCTTTTCAAACTTCTGTAAATCAAATCTAAGATATTTTTTCTTTTTTTCTGTTTATTCTTTTTCTACTTTGTCACCTAACATTGCTATCTTTGTTTTTTTTTGTTTTTTTTTTTCATTTTAGGGGAGGGTTTACGGGATGCTTCTGTAAATCTCTCGCATTTATTTGTGTCGCCTGCCCTTCGGTGCATCCAGACGGCACATGAAATAATTACAGGTAATCTTTAACATTGACAAACTTGTACAAATTCTTCCATCCCTTTTATTTATTTATATATATATATATATATATATATATATAATATCTTTTTTCTTTTTAAGGTGTGTTCTGTTATAGTGGCAAATTCTGTAATGAACCAACAGCCTTTTATAGGTGTTTGGTTAAGTAATTCCAATGATGGTGACAATGTTCACTTGCAATATCAATAGTAATAGTTTTCTTTTTCTTTCTTTTTTTTTTTTTCGATTTTTAATACAAAGGGAGTGTACTGAACATTTAAAGATAGTGAAGAGACATACAATGTGTAAGGAGTTCGTTTGGTCCCGTTAAAAAAAAAAAAACACTGTTATTTATTTTTAATGGTTAAAAAAAAAAAAACTATGTTCATTGCACAGAGCTTGCATTTTCCAGAATAATTAAAAAGATTATAGCCTCGTTTTTATTTTCGGTCACAAGTGTAGCATGATTTGTATTCATAACAAGATTTCTATCCAAGGGGAATAATTGGCATGAGACTAATTCACTCCAAGGGGAATAACTCAATCATGCATCAGATATTTCGGCACACGTACGTTTTGATTATTTTAAACACTTTTTTTTTTTTTCATCTTCAGTGTTATTCTCACAACATTTCAGCCGATGTAACCTTTAACCTTCTTTAGGTGTATCTTGAACTTGGGGAGTCCGTGGCATAACAGATAAAGTATTTAGTAAAATTCAGTTCTGACACTCTTCTGGAGTTATAAGGTTAAATGCTTAGTGCAGGCAATATTAAAAATATGATTACGAAAGATTTTTACCTGATCATGGTTGACAGAATGAAAGCATGCTACCTCTCGTGGATTAAATAAAGGGTTCCCTTAGAAATTCTGTACGGATTCCCGACTTCAAGAAAAAGATTTCCAAATTCAACAAGATACAGTTCAAGACAGTTCAAGAAGGTTGGAGGTTACATCAGCTGAAATGCAAGAATAAACCTGAAGAGAACAAGAGTCTGAATAATGCAAATTCAAGGTAAAAGATTCTTACCTTCAACTATTAAATTCCTCAAATTTGAAACGATACACTTGGAAAAATTCACTAATAACATTAGTAAAAAATGTGAATATAACAGACAATACAACAAATGGAGTACTGTTACCACATCTGGGGTGGAGCCCCAAAAAGCACCCTTTCGTCTTTGAAATTTGGTGGGTGATGAACTTTTCACTTCCCTACTTCTTCTTTCTTATAGAAGAGACATTGCGAGTTTTTCTGTTCTATCATTACTGTTGTGGTAGGTGTTCGACTGAGCTCCAATCTATGATCCCGACCGTAAAATGTTCACAACAAATACTTGCCTAGCTAAAACAACCACCAACAACTTTCCTCACTTCCTATCTGTGCCCAAAACTAAACGAAAATTCCATGAGCCGAGTTTCTTTCCTAGAGCTGTCCGTCTGTGGAATGCAATACCATTTGTCTGCTTCCTGGCTGACTATAATGTGGTCGTCTTCAAGTCTAATGCGAATAAATTTCTATGGAGTAATCCATTTAGATAATCTAGCCCTACCCAAATCTCAACGTGTCTGATCTTGTCTCACCATCTATCTAACACTTAACTTTTATCCTTGAGTGGTCTCCAGGCCTTGATAAGTGGTGATTCCAAGTAAAATATTTTTAAAAATGGGAATAATATTTATATTTTTTTATAGGAAATAATTTCTAAGCAATTAATGCAAATTTGTAGGCATAACAGCATAAATCTAGTATAAATGAATTATTCTTCAGTTGTCTCCCTTTGTTTAAGAAGATTTATTTTCAAAATGGCCGGTGAGACGATCACTCTTCTGTTACTTATAAAATTTGATTTTATTCATAAATAAATAGAATAAATTCTCAATCTTGAATGCTAAAGTTAAATAAAAATTTTGCATCGTAACAAGTATGTGAAAACTTTTATCAAATGTTATTTTTTGAATGTGAAACTTCTACATGAAACTTAACATGTGGTGTTTTTTTTTTTTGTTTTTTTAAATTTTATCATTTTCTAGCTCTTGGATTAAAAATCAAACTTTGTATTGAGCCCTCAATATTTGAATGGCTGGGCTGGTACCAGCTGGGACTACCGATTTGGTTTACGGCGGATGAACTGATAGAACGCGGCTATTCTGTGGATAGAAACTACGTCTCTTACATGGTGCCTACTCAGCTTTACCTTGACGAGACAGTCGAACATTATTATTCCCGATGTGCTGACTTCACACGTTATATTCTTAAGAAACATGAACCTGAAGGTATGCAGTTTTATTTATTATATAAAAAGTGAAATATAAAATTACAAAGATAAATTTGTTAATGATTATCATGATAATAAAAAGGGTTGAATCCAAGTTTAGTGTTACAAATTCCAGAGAATTATTTTGAGGATCGGCACTATTGCTAAACAAATTATTTTGCGCTGAATAGTATTTTTTGTTTAAAAAATAACCATTGTAAGCTGAGAACAAAATATCGAAGCCAGTGATTTTGTTTACTTTATCGGCATCATCTAAATTGAAAATAAAAATGTCCGCTTCTTGTTTTCATAAAATCATCTTTTAATCTGATTGGTCAATTTTTTTCTTCAAATTTCAATTTTTTAAACAAAAAAATACTATTTAGCGCAAAATAATTAGTTTAGTAATAGTGCCGATCCTCAAAAAATTCTCTGGAATTTATAACGCTAAACTTGGATTCAACCATAAAAAGCTCAATATACTAGAAAGAGCAAGTGAAGAGACAAGAAAAATTGACGAGAATAAAACTTGAATGAATTATAATATTTATTAATCCATCAAAAATTCAAACAAGGTATTTTAATAAAGAAACATCCTCAACCCATTCTGTTAACCAGTTATGTATTTTTATTAATGTTTATCTTGTGATTGAAAATGCATGGCTTGAGGATTTTTCTTTTTTAGAATTCATTCTTTAAGTTTTTGATGGATAAATAAATATTGGAAATTAATCAATTTTTATTTTCATCAATATTTCATGTTTGTGTATATATGATGATTGCAACGTCTTGTCAGACGAGTGCCACTCCCACAAACACTTAATGTCTATGAGCCCAAAAATGACTTTTTTTTTTTTTTGTTTAGTCCTACTGGTGAATTCACATGTTCAAGCAGGCATGATACTGAAGACGGTCGTTGAGATCAATTATTGCATGCTTCCAGCATTTCAAGCCTCCACGCGTCACAACTTTTCCATCGCCACAGGACCATTTTTATAGACAAATGCCTGAGGGAGTATCTATACACAGATGATGTTACAGAGTCTTAGCTTTGTACGACAGCTAAGTCTCTCTCTCTCTCAGTCCAAAATGTTGAGATCCAGCAACAAGCAAGAGCAAGATAGCCAGCAACAAGTTAAACTGCAGACCCGCTTAATGCGGGTACTGGTCTCCCGCTTTATGGTTTTTTAAATCAGAGATTTGCTTCTCCTAGAAAGGTTGCCTTCACCACGGCTTACTGGAGCCCTCTCCACCACAACACACTCATGCATACACACAAATATACATGGTGCTTAGTTGGCCGTTGACCCCGAAAAAGGGTTTATTCGCCCCTTTGGAAGGTCTTGTTTTTAATCCTTCAGGGAGACTAGCCACTCTCCTCACCAAACAAGTCTGGTGGGGGAACCAGTTTAGTCGCCGGTGACCCGACCATGAGGCAGGTAGTACTGGGTTACATGGTACCAGTGCATATATATATATATAAGTTTAGTGGTTAAAGTTAAATTCTGAAAATCAAAATATAGACACATATATTTGAGTTAAGAATTTATTGTTTGACAAAAGGAATATATAAAAGGGGGTTATGTTAATTTCCTTAATCCATGCTTTTTGAATAATATTTATACTTATTGAAAATCCATGGATTAAGGAAATTAACATAACTCCCTTCTATATATTCCTTTTGTCAAACAATAAATTCTTAACTTTAACCACAAAACTTATATATTGCTCTATTCTATTGAGCTTCTCCTTTTTGGTTAGGATCACCCTGAAAGTGATTTCTGCGTGTGAGAAAATTAGCGGCAGCTGTAGGATAGCTGGCTTGTAAAGATATTAACAACAGTTTCCGTTAAAGCACGTATGCAAATTAGCATGTGTGCGCGAACTTGCGTCACAAAAAAAAAAACGGAGAGAAAAATGCACCATGTGGTCGAAGAGAGAAGCAAGTTGCCTGCTGGGCAAGATGGACGTGTAAAGCATGTGTGTGCAAAAGGACTTTCGCAAGATAGTTTGGATTCGAGAGGTTTGAAGTGTAACGACACAGTTAAAAAGTAACGGTCACGTTACAATCAGACGATACACTCCAATACAAAATCTACATTAGAACACTCAGACACATTATGTGAAATTTTGAGAAAATCGGCTCAGCTGTTTCCAAGAACGAACTCACACACACACAGAATTCCTTTTATATATATATATATATATATATATATATTTTTTTTTTTTTTTTTAATTTGTTTTTACATAAGCAGTCATGTGTTTCTACACAGTCATGAGCATGTTTCAGTCTTCTAGTACTTAGTAACTAGAGACCTATTCAAGCATTCACACTTGCCTGAAAAGGTCTCTAGGTACTAAATACTAGAAGACCGAAACATGCTCATGACTGTGTAGCAACACGTGACTGCTTATGTAAAAACAAATTAAAAGTATACCCTGCTCAACTTCGATATTGAGCACTCTTGTATTAACCTCATTATACTTCACTGGTTACTTTACCTCTGGAAAAAAACAATCCCAAATTATATATATATATATATATATATATATATATATATATTACCAGCAGAATGCTCATACCAGATTTGCATCACTTTTATTTCTTCTGAATATTAAAACCCAGATGTATATGTTGCTAAACTTTGTCTATTCCAGTCTTTATCAAAATTCATAAAGTGATTTTCATTCTAGAAAGAATGTCTAAATTTGGGTCTGAAGTTTAAAAGAACTTAAGAAATTAAAAACTAAAATATCTTGCTTAATTGATGCCTATAATAATTGTATAATACTAGCAGGACATATGAATGAGTCCCCTGTGGAATTTCCATGTGTAATATATTGATGTTGGCATTCTGTAGATGTTCAGCATAAATGAAGATGCTCTGATGTTATTGTAGCTATTTTGTTAAAACTGCAAAAGTATTTATCTAAGCTAGCAGAGATGCTTGGCATCGCGCGCTCATACAGTACGCTTAAATATGATATTTTAATTCTTGCAGATTTCGTATATATTATTCTAGAGTTAATGTTCACTCAACTTTTATATTATAATATATTTATAACTTGAGTCCCTTCAGCTATAATCGAAACCAAAACTTATTAAGAATTCTTGGTAAATTATTTATTACAAAAAATGGAAGTCCATAACAATTAAATGACAATCACTCAGATGTAAACGTGACACACAAAATTAATAAAGCACATGCTATCCTATCATTTAAACACTACCGTGTTTGAATATATGGTTAAGTGGCAGTTTTAGTCATTTAGAACTGCTTTAAAGCTTTAACGCTCACTCATTTTTCGACCAAATTTCAAACAATAATTACACTTCATAGATCACCTTCTCAGACCTTGAAAATGCTGCTGTGAAACCTGACATAGTTATATGGAATAAGTCAGAGAGAGTTGCAACCTTGATTGAAGCAAGTGTTCCTAATGATGGCGGTCTTAACAGAGCTGAAAAAGAGAAACAGACCAAATACCAAGGTCTCATGTATGATATGAAAAGAAACTGGAATCTAAAGGGGATATCAATCATACCAGTTATCATAGGTGTCACAGGACTTATGAAGAAGAACCTGAAGTCCTACCTAAATAATATTCCTGGTGAACCAAGTGCAAAAGAGATTCAGACAATTGCACTTAAGGGAACAGCGAGGATACTAAAAAGAGCTCTCGGTTGGTTTCAATAAAAAAGCGGGGCAATGTTGGCAGCTGGTTTGGCTGCCCCATACCCAGTATTACAATCTTCAAAGGAAAAAAAATGTTTAAAAAAAAATGAAAAAAAAATGTTCAATTTTTGTTCAGTAAAACAAGTTATGATAAATTTACTGGTGTTCAAAATCTAAAATAAACGTAAAGAGGTGAGCAACGTTTTTTATGACTGGTTTCCATAGCAGCCACATCGCTTCAGGGACTACTGTTGCTACCAATTCACCACTCTCACGAAAAGAGAAGTAACAAGTGAAACAGAAGGAAAAAATGAAGGGGAGATAATTGGGATTTTATTGAAAGCAGACGAGCGCCATACATTGTTATTACATATGTGTTTGTTATGGGGGCAAAAAAATAAGACTGAAATTAAAGAAAGAACAAGTGAATTTACTGGAAGCCTGTAAAAATCATGGATTACAATCGAAAAATGCGAGCTTGAAAAGTAATATGGTTAAGCTTAAACATGAAAAAGTAAAGGACTAGTTGTTTTTTTAAACTGGAAAAGAAAAGGACAAGATATTCTAGTAAAAAATATAAATTTATAACTTAAAATATTGCAGCTTTAAGAATTTTTTTTTTTTTATTCAATTTATAACATCATATAATCAATTCTTGATGTGTCAACTTTCAGTGGAAGGCTAAATGCATAATGCTGAGTGAATCTCTAAAAAAGAAAAAGGATATTACATGTTATTCGATGCCCAGCTTTCTTAAAAAATAAAATCCAAACTTTACTTTTCCTTTTTATTTTCTTCCCAAATAGATACAAGAAGGTGGTTAGAGTTGATCTTGTTGCGAACAAAGAAGATTATCTATGCTAAAGAGTAACGTTTTCAAAGAGTATTTTTTTCTGAGAGTTGAGTTTTTTGGGAATAATGTTTCATAAGAGCAATGCATTCTGGGAATAGTGTTTTGTTGAGAGTAATGAAGATTACCTCTCTGTAATTTCCTTGTACAAGTCATGTTTTCTATGTGTGATGTGGTCTATTCTGAAGAGCAATGTATTCCAAGAATATGAATACAAAGGTTGTTCCAAAAGTAGTGCATCCGATTTTTTAACTCAAAAACTAAAATATTGAAGAGCTATGTAGACAGGGGTGGTACCATTAAAACTAGCAATCTTTCGGGCTCCAGAATTTATTTTTCTACATTGTCGCTACCATTCTCAATGTGCTTCCGCCATGAATTCAATGACACATCTGCTTCTGACACATGTCCATGACAAAGGTTGCTTTCTTGGTCCAACACCGTCAATGTCTGCAACAGAAAGGTGAAACTTTCACATTATGTATGCATAAGTTCAGTCATCATAACAATGCAATTTTCAATTCCACTCTGCTCTATTTAGACGGGATAAAAAAAAAGGAGGTATTACTTTTGGAACATCCCTCATGATTATGCTACCTTTAGAATTATATTTGACAACTTTATTTAGCATTAAATAACCCCTAGATGGTTGATGTACGGTAAATTAAACTGACCTCATGTGTACTGAAGAAAATGCAGCACACAAGGTGGCAGCACTCGTGTTGGGGAAGAGACTATCGGGTGTGTTGCTGAAAACATAAAAATAGAATATGATATACTAGCAGGCCATCCGGCGTTGCCCGATTGTAAGATACGCTTAAATATGATACTTTTAATTCATGCAGCTTGCGTATTTATTATTATAGAGACTATTCTCTATCGATTATTGTATTGAACTGGATAGTGAGATCAAAACTAAAAGAAATATGTCTTGGGTGCCATCAACTACAATCGAAACCAAAACATACAACTCTCTGCCCTCATTCCTTAGCCTCTGAACCATGCCCCCCCCACACACACACACATGTATAATATTTTTATTTATATAGACAAATATTACATAGTCGTTACATTGAACATGCTAATGTTTCGGACCAACAAACTTTGTGTCGTCTGATGAGTGACCTTTGGGTTTCTTGCCAACCAATTATCCAAAACATTAGCATGTTCAGTGTAGCGACTATTTAATATTTGTCTATATAAATAAAAATATTACGTTTTGCTCTTTTTTTTATTGAGCGCTTTTAATAACCTTGTTTTAATTCATGAGTTTTATCTCCCAAATTCCTTTAACTTGGTATGTATATATATATACATACATATATATATATATATTCACTTGTCATCCCTTTTTTAAAAGATGAAATGCCTGATCATCAAAGTGATGCGGTGTATTCTGAAGAGTATGCAAGCAAGCAGAGTTTAATAATTAATAAGATTCTTCTCGCCAGAGTAAAAATTCTTTATTTTTTGTCCATATTATTTGAGTTATTCTGACGACTGCTCTCATCTCTGACGTTATTTGTTTCAGTTGATATTCTGAGGCGTATCTTGTTGAATTCTGAAATCTTTTTGTACAACTGAAAGGACTCCTGGCGTAATTGATAAAATTCAGTTGTAAGTTATACTTTTCTGGAGGTTTGAAGGTTCAATCCTCAGTGCAGATGAGACTCAAAATAAAATTGCTAATTGCTTAGTACTTCTACTCGGAGGATGATATCCCCCATGGATTAAATAAAGGGTTCTGTTCAAAATTTTGTGCAGATTTCCAAGTTTGATGGAAAGATTCTACGAGTTCAACAAGATACACCTGAAGATGGTCAGAGGTTACGACTGAAGCGTTGTGCGAATAACTAATTATTATTAATACTCATCTGCAAAATTCAGAAATCTTTCATGAGTGAAGAAATTGTTACTGAAAAGTGAAGTGAAAGGCTGGCAGATAACCAAAAACTTTTTTAGTTTTTTTTTTTTTCTTTTCTTTTTTTTTTTTTTTTTACCTTTAAACTCTTGTTATCCTTTGTTTTCTAGGTGGCAATATATTGATAGTTGGCCATGCAGGTAGTCTAGACGTGTGTACTCGTCAATTGCTAGGGAAGGCACCCCGTTCCGTAGGTGGCTTCCACGAGATTCTGCCCTATGTTCCTTGCTGTTCCATGTGCTGCTGTGTAGAAGATCCAATAACGAAAAAATGGAAAATGAAAGAACCACCCGTTCCACCAATTACGCACGTAGCAAATAAAAAATATAACTGGAAAACATTAATTTAACTCAAGTAAGTTGAAAATAAAATGTTAAAAAATTCTGTTTCCAGGAATTGGAGCAATTTTTATCCGTCTCCTTTCAAAAGGAATTCAAGAATTAACTCATTAGCACCTAATTTTTTTTCTTCGGTTTAATATTGAAATTAGTATAAATTCCAAACATTACAAAGATGATCCCATAGAAGACGTGCTAGATCTTTTTCATATAACATTATAGACATTAACGGCCTAACATTTTTTTTCTCTGTCAGATTTCAAGGAAAACAAGGGAGATAAGTCATTTTATGATACAGAATTGGAAGCACAATTTTTCTACGTTAAAACATACATTAAAATATACGTAAAAACATACGTTAAAATTTAATAATTCGATAAATTCTACTTTAACTTGCAATTATTTTTCTACTGGATCATTTTTCATAATTTTTGGAAGTTGGACATGACACGTACGTATGTAATAGTGTTTTTTACCTGAATTGCATTTGTCTGAAATTCCATTATGCTGCACAAGAACCAAAATTACTTTTAAAGATGTACTTTTCTTTATAGGATAGTTAAAGCATTTAGTTACACTAGGTTGGTTATAAGGACTACTTACCAAAACAAAACAATATTTTAATTGAATAATAGATGAAACTGACTGTATTCTTCCACTCTGTATTTTCACAGTATACTGAAAACCGAGACCTCATTGTTACCAATATTCATTAGACAGTAGGTGTAATATTTGAAAGACACTTTAATCTTCGGCTAACTATACTATACAGATGTTGCTCAAGTGTTGTTAATTATTGTTATTGCCCTGAAAACATTAAAAAAAGACCATGGTTGCTAATAGGTTAAAAAGAAAACTCATTTTGATAACATCCTTTGGTGGTTGTCCAGAATGATTTCTAGATTACAGGAAAATCTTTATGATGTATGTACCAATCTCAGAATGAAAAGATCATATTCCAAAAATTACATAAATTAATATATATATATATATATATATATATATAAAAAATTTTTTTTTTTTAGGATTTTAGTAGATTAAATGGTAAATCATAGTAATTGCAATGGTAAAAACAAACAAAAAATCTTGTAAGTTTGAAATGATTTATCTCCTTGTGTTTATGCAAGCTGCTTCTTCATAAAATGTAATTTTCTTAGTTAAAAACAAACTTGATTTTTGGAATATGACATCTTCGTCCCATCTCAGGTGTGTACATCATACAGATTTTTCTTTATTTTTGTCTTTTAATATGAGGGAATTCTGGACAAGAATAAAAAATTTGCCAAAATATCATACAACACGGACATTCCATCAGGCCATACTATGCAAGTATAAACTATAAGAAAAAAAATAGATATATTTTGTATTATTAAAAGGTGAATCTGCATAATTTATTCCACCGTTTGTGTCAATCCATTACACTTCTGCAGTGTATTGCCTTCTATAAATTTCCTTTATATACACACTAGACAATGCTTCAAACAAACTACATTACACCTCTTAAAATTTGCTTAAATTTGATGTATAATTATCAAAGATAGGTTGACATGAGAAACACAGACACAAATGATAATTGGATTGTACGTTTTTATTAATCTAGAGATGATAGCAAAAACAAACATCTGAGGTTTACAAGCAAATTGTGTTTTGTTTTGAACCATAATTTTACCAAGTACAGAGTGGAACGATAAAGTTCTCGCCCTAAAGAAAATAACTTGATTATGTAGTAGAGCTAACATCTATTCAATGTAGCCGACTTCAGCCCCAGTCACTGCCTCGATACAGGTTTGGAACTGGGAGCATACCTTTTCCACAAGCCAGATGGTAGCAATCAGGCTGGCTTTGGTGTTGTGGAAGGTCATGCTGGTGATGTTCTCAATGTATAAGCAAACGAAGTTGTCCAGCGGATTCAGATCGGGAAAGGAGGAAGTGGCAGTGAGAGAAAAGTCTCTTTGGACTTGTGGACCAGCGCTGAGTACTGCTGTTACACCTAGGGTCTGCCAGAAGCCACCTGATTGCACCAGGGGATCACCACACTTTAGTGTGGCCTTTCAAGCTCACTTCAAAGATGTGAGGTAACATGATGTGGCCCTCACTTGAAACCACGCTAAAGGCCATAACCGTGGCTGGAAACTTTTTCATTATCCTGGGCACGTCCCTGTTATTCGTGGCAATCCAATGATACATTTTGAATATTTTGGCAATGGTTCTGTTGTGATAACTTGAATCAGTAGAGAGCACATCTCCAATCTCGCTTTTTGAACATTGTGTCACTTTCAGACATGATAGAAGGCTCTTATCGCTTTTGGGATTTTGTACACAACTGGCTAACTAGTAGATGGTCTGCAACAAAAAAAAACCCTGGTTTTCATCAAACAGAAATGGAATGACGTCGTCTTTTCTAGGGCGATAATTTTATCATTCCAGTCTGTACTTTATCGATTACGTTACAGTAAATTCAGTTGTAAGGTACTCTCTTCTGAAGGTTGAAGATTCAATCCTCAGTGCAGGCAACACAAATACAATTGTGAACTACTTAGGACTTTTATTCAGTCATGGCTGATAATAAGAGGGCATTTTAACCCCGCGGATTAAAGAAAGGGTTCCATTCGAAATTCCATGCAGATTCTCAAGTTCAACACCTGAAGAAGTTTAGAGGTTACATCAACTGAAACATTGTAAGAATGAAGATGAAAACAGTAGTTTAAATAATGAATCTTCATCTCAAAAATTCAGAAATATAATTTTAATCATTGCTGTAAGTGTATAAATGACCCTTTCATTTTTGATGGGTAATATACTAGTTTTAATCACTCGTTTCCAATTCTCTCAAGATGCTGTGCATTGCCAACTGAAAATCTCATTAACCCTTATCCCCAAGTGATCTTTAGACCTTTATAAGCGGTGATCACCACTTATAAAAGCCCAAAGGTCACTCGGTGATAAGGATTAATGAGTGTCAGTTGGCGATGCACATGTTGATAAAAAAAAATGTATAAAAAAAACTAAGATCAAAATTGTGAAGTGGTTTTTGTGAGTAGTAAAACACAAATGTGAAGAAGTAAATGGATGAAAACGATTCTGTGTAGATCACTAATATAAATGGTTTATTAATAAATTACAATTGAAAAAATTACTTTGGAATAAGGTTTTTAATTTTCTATGCTAAGCTGATTTCAGTAAGTTTTCTTCCCTTGGATTATTCCCTGTCACGGGTAGATAACTCATCCTATAAAAGAATTTTCTTGGGCAAGGGAGATAACTTCTGAGATGTCAGATATACTATTTGTTCCTCTATCTAACAGTAATTTTACAAGCAAATCATTTTTCCACCATAAATTTAGGAGTTTCATACCATTTTAAATTTCCAATCGTTGGTTCTAAAATCCTGTTTGTTTTCTCCATTTATTTAATAGATTCCTGTTTGTCACGCCGTATCAGTATTGCAATATCCTGCCTGTCGTTCGAGCCACGATCCTGATTCAGCTGTTTTAAAAAAGAACAAAAGACAAACTTCTGCTCTTTAAAAAGAAAAAAAAAAACCTACGACACTTTTCTGCGTTCCTTCACCCCTCTTCTTCTTATCCCCCAAAAATAACCCTCTACTGCTCTGCTGATCAAATTTGACTGAAACCAGAACATTCACTGGAAAAAAAAAAAAAAAGCCACAGCTATGCAGTCCCCAACCCCCTCCAATGACACATTCCTCTGGTGAATGGTGAGAGGATAAGAAATATGTGCAGTGTCAGGGCCAGACACTCTTGAGCAGATGGGATGGCACCGCTATTTTTTTTTTTTTACTTCTTTTAGTCTGTGATGACTACTACTATATTGTCTCGTAGTCGGCAGAGGTACTAGATTGGCTTCAATACCCTAAACACCATCCCTCCCCTGTATTATTTACTTTTCCGCTCCACAGCATTTCCATCATAATTTATATATCTCCAAAAGTGCTACAATCATCCTCGATAATAGATGGGAGAAAACAATAGTTTTCCATATACATATAATTTCTCTCTCTCACATAGATACACTTTTCTCTTTACTTTCTCTCTCTCATTCTCCCTATATATTTCCTTTTCTTTCTCTTTCTAACTCTCTCTCCATACTTTCTATCCCTCATTTTTCCCTCTCTTTCTCATTTCCACTTCTCTCTTGTTGTTTTATCTCTTTGTTAACTCCTAAAAAAAAAAAAAAAAAAAAAATGATTTGATTTCTATTTAAATTATCAAAACCACAAAAATCCTGAAATATAAGTTACGAAACTGTTATAAAAATTAAGTCATTCAAAACCACTTGAATGCTTTTGAGGAAAATTATCTCTTTTTCTACAATAAACCATTCATGAACAGAATGTTGCCCATACTTTTTGAATGATCCAATTTTCAGTTCCAATTATCGGACACCATAGACATATTGGTGCAGAAGCAAATTTTCCTTTTTTTTTTTTTTTTTAATTTAAAGTTCGGTTCTTGTCTAGAATTCCACCTAATTTTAAAAAAATAAATAAAAATAAAGGAAATATCTGTTATGTCTGTACCCATCACAGAACAAAAATTCAATTGTCCAAAATCACAAAATTGATCAAATATTTTTTTATATCTATAGAAAATTGTTTTATGATTTTTATCAATGAAATAGTATATCATAGCTATTACAAAGCTGATTTTGAAATCTCAGTAGTTCGAATTGAGTTGTCTCCCTTTATTAAATATGACAGATCAAGAGATACCCTTTTCATTTCATCATAAAATTTGATTTTCTTAGTTAAAAAAAATACTTGATTAATTTATGTAATTTTTTTTTTATTCTGTGATGGGCGCATGCATCATAAAGATTTTTCTGTATTTTTTATTTTTAATTAGATTGAATTCTGGACTTGTACCTAAAATTTTACTCATTACATAACATTCCAGTTTTCTAGCCACATTTGTTTCTGTATTGCAGTACAGTCCTTGACCTTTTGTCTTAGAGCAAAACATAGCTGTTCTGATACTAGAGCTTTTCTGACCTTGGTTAGTAAAGGAAGAATCCTTCTTGACTGAGGCAATTTTGATTTTTGTCCCCATCAATTTTTGGAAAACTGGATTTTCTTGATATAAAAACCTGACCTTGTGTCTAACTCTGCCCTCATGGATAGGCAAGTAAGTAGGGACTACCGCAGCACTGAAACAACCACTATTTTTCACGTGTGGATGTTTAATGAATTTCTGCAATTTGGTGAAATAAAATTGAATTTAACACAAAATTTGTGACAAGCAAGTTCACAAAGCAACCAAGCACGAAAATGGTAGCTATTTAAATTTGATACAAACACTGCAACAAGGTTATATATGAAAATAATATTAAAATCTGCATTTCCCATGTAAGGTTAAAAAAAATTCTATTTAGAATTTATAAGTTTAGAAATAGGATTACATGTCAGAATATAATGTCATGAACGAAAGCGTGTGCATGCAGGACTTCAAATGGATGACGAGACATTATTTCCAAGGTGCGTCATCTCAACAGGTGTGGATAAGGAAATTACGGTTCATTTAGATGTACATTGCTTTAAATTGCTGAGAAATGTAAATGAAATCCCAACAGAAAAAAAAATGGAGTTATTTGTTGTCCTTTTAAATCTTTCCCATTATTGCAGATATCATGGAAAAGATAAGAAACTGAGGATGTTGTTCTCCAAGGAGCCAAATATTATGTGTCCACAAGAGAGACGCACTGCTGTTTTGTGTCCACAACGCAACACTGGCCACTTTGTTCACAATGAGGATTAAAGAAAGCCTCAGACAGTGTTACAAGTCACTTATTATCATGGGTATGCTTAAAAAAAAATAAAAAAAAAACATCTGAACGATGTTCAATGCTATCATAAGTAAAACAAGACTGCATACATCTGCTTTACATTTTAAGGAACTGACAGTATTATCTGGGTCTTAATTCTCCAGATTTTATGAAATATTTCTAAAGTTATGTCATAGAAACATTGATAGTTATTTATCTGATCAGGCTGAAATTTTATAAAGTAGTTAATGTTACTTTAATATTAAAAAAAAAAACTCAGCTCCATACATCAAATTTAGAAAAATTGAAAGTTGAAATTCAAAAAAAAAAAATTTCATTCATGACCAAACTTTTGAAGGTCATACAAGATGCAGAACTTAATTGGCTACATTATGAACCAAGTAGTGAATCTCTATGATGAGCTATCGCCAAAAGTGTGACTTTTCTTTTTTCTTAGACCGTGAACGTAGATATTCTCAAATTAAATCAGTTCTAAGTTCGACCATGATCAATATCTGGACCAAGTTTGGTGACGATTGGTTCAGCGATATGGATACTAGGCTGTACACAAAGTTATAAACTTGACCGAAAACATAATCATCTTAACGGAAGTAACAAAATTTAAAAACAGTGCAGGGTGTCTCGAAAAAATGTAAACATGTACTTCCACTTCCTATGACGATAAAACCTTTATTTATGAACATAGAGTGAAATAGATTAGCTTCGAATACAGTAGGTAAATGTAATTGAAGAATCATGTTCGCAAATGTCCAAGTTGATGATAATTATTGTCCAGACAATGTTGATAACAGTTGATGTGTGAGTACATTTTCTGAGACACCTTGTACTTTATCAGAATCCACGGAGATTCTAAGGCTGTTATACTAACCATTCTAAAAATTGGATTATTTAGAAAATGTGACAGCGTTTTTGCTTTATGATGTGGTGATTTGTTAAAAAAAAAAAAAAGCTTCAAAAGAAATTGTTTTGAATGTAACTTCCTTGTCATTTTTTTTTGTTTCAGATGAATATCTTTATCTTTGTTATTTTTAATTTAACAAAGAATAAAAATCAAATCTGAAATTTTATGGAAATAAAAAATGGAAAAATATTGCATGTCACAATTTCACAAAGTAATTACCAAAATTACTTCCAGAAATACGCTGAAAAAAAAAAAAGTTGTTTTAACGAAAATAAAATATTTTTAATATAAATAGCTGAATGTGATTGAAATAATTGAAATTTTATTTTGATACGAAAAATAGTTTAAAAATAAAAAAGTGTTGTAGATTTTTTTTTTTTTTTTGTGATCAAAATTTTTTCACATTCAGCAGACGATTTTTTTTTTAAATGCCGTAAAAAAAAAAAAATAAAAAAAATACAGAATAGAAAATGTATAAACAAAAAACACAATTTATATAAAAACACTTTAGAATAGAAATTCTCTACCGAATTCACCTAGTTTTAACGGGTGGAAAATTTATTTAGTTATTTGGCACTTTTATATTATACAAACAAAATATTGAATTTCAAGTGAAACTGATTGTCATGTCGCAAATAGTCACATATCCAAAAATTACTAAAAAACGATAAGGTAGAAAAAGGGAATAAATTTTGTCCGATATTTTGAATTACGTTCATCACATTACATAAACAGAACCTAATTATCTCCCCCTGTAAACTCATCTCTGCTTTAGTAAGTAATATACTGATTTTGCTTCCGTTTAACAAATTTCTTTTTTCATTAATAATTATTTTTCTACCCAATCGCTTTTTATAATTTTTGGATATATTACTATTTGAAACCTGACAATTACATAGGTACCATTCTTTTTTTTTTTACTTGAAAATCGATATTTTTGTTGTTTGTGTAATAAAGTTAAAAAAAAAAAATTGCAATATTTTTTAGTATAATTGTATTGAATATGATCAAAGATTAGACAATTATTTTTATAACCAGGTTTTCAACTCAATGCAGATGGTTTTTGAGGACACAACACTTTAAATTTAACTTCCAGTTTCTTTATTTCTTTAATATCAAATACAGTTCTATATAATATATATATAATAATAATTTTTTTTTTCTTGCTTAATGATACTGGTCTGATCACAAAAATTTTAACAATTATATTTATAGCCAAGTTTTCAAATCAGTTTTTGAGGGAACAACACTTTTTAAATAATATAATCTAATTTTTTTTTAAATATTGAGTACAGTTCCATTTGGCTATACCAATTTTGATTTATTGAGGCTAAAGTATATATATATTTTATTTTATATTACATTTTCACCCCAAACAAGGCACATTGCCACTTTCGTGTTGGGGGCTGCTATCAGGGGCAACAACTACTGGGGTACTATTTAGGGATTTGGGCAGAAAGATGTCGGTTCACGTTACATTTGAACTTCTGCACGTCAGTACACTTGGGGAAGCAGGGACCTGGAATGGAATTCCAAAGTTTAGCGGCTCTTGGGAAGAAACTACTAGAGTAGAAAGATCTTTTACATCTCTGGATCTCTACTGTGTGGGGTGGTATTTAGCTGCCTGTCGGGTTTGTTGAGTGTTTAGGTCGTGGGGGCACAAGTGTCTGCAGTTTGCCAGAACATTCAACGTTAAAATACTCGTAGAACAGGCAGAGGGATGCAACATTTCGTCGATGGAACAGAGGCTGAAGCTTAAATGCCAGTTCAGGGCCTATCAGATTGGCAACTCTCTTTTGAACCTTGTCTAGGCGTGAGAGACTAGTAGCAGATGCACCAGCCCAAATATGACAGCAATACTCCATACATGGGCAAATGGTGACCTTATAGAGGTACAGGATACTTTCAGGTGTTAGTAGTTTTCTAGCACGGTAGAGAGAGCCTACCTTCTTTGCAGCGGCCCTGGCAATGCTTTCAATGTAATTGTTCCAACTCAGGTTTCCTGAGAACGTTAGACCAAGGAGTTTGAAAGATGTACTCTCGAATAGAGTCATTGGCCATTGCTATTGGTGGTTGAGAAGGTATTAAAGGAAACTAGTTTAGTCTTGGCGGCATTGAACGTGACCATCCATTTTTGTCCCCATTCCACTACAGATTGGAGGTCATCCTCTAGTGTTTCTGCCATTTCTTTAGATATGTGTTCATTTGTTTCCCTGTCGTGCCTGTTATAGAGTGTGGTGTCATCAGTATATATACCCATCTCAGAGGCAATTTTGTCGGGGAGGTCATTTATGAATATTAGGAACAGAGGTCGAAGGATAGACCCTTGGGGCACTCCCGCATTTATATCATATTGTTTAGATGTACGACCGTCGAGGACAACCTGGATTTTTCTCTTATCTAAGAAGGATTTAATTATGTTTAGTATTCTACCAGTGATACCGTATGATCTAATTTTCCTGAGAAGACCCTCATGCCATACCCTGTCAAAAGCCTTAGATATATCTAGAGCGACCGCTCTGCTCTCCCCGGCTTTGTTCAGAGATTACAGTTAGGATGTCTTCTGTAGAACGGGCTTGTCTAAATCCATATTGTTGGTCAGTCAGAAGTTTAGCATCTATAAGTTGATGGACTAGAGCATGGTTAATTAAGGTCTCAAATATTTTGGCAAAAAGTGGGAGGCTAATGGGGTGATAATTTAATGGGTCTGTTCTTTCGCCAGAATTTTTTAATATTGTTACCACAGAAGCAGTTTTCCAACAGCCTGGAAAGCAAGATTCATTAAGGCATTTGTTGTAGAGTTTGGAGAGAACTGGAGCTACTTCGGCTGAGCACTTTTTTAATAGCACAGCTGGGATGAGATCGGGTCCACATGCTTTTGAAGTGTCAAGGTTTTTTATGATAACATGCACTTGAGCAGGAGTGATTTTCAGATCGTAGCGTGGTGTCTGTCCGCATAGGAAAGTCAGGTAGGGGGTAGTTGAGAGGGCTTCGATGCGTTTTTTAGTGGTTTCAGTAAATTCTCTCTTAGCTGTCGCTATTTCTTTCTTAACGTTACTTCTAGCTTCTTTATACTTCTGTCTGTTTGAACTGGACTTATGTCGGTTAAATCTGCGGTATGCATGCTGCCTTTGAGCAATAGCAGTTGCGCAAGTCGAAGTAAACCATTGGGGAGAGTGGGGCTTGCTATAAAATTTCCGCATGGGGACATGTGCTTCAATTGCAGTTTTGAACCATTCAGTGGTCTCATTTGCGCACTGTTCAGCAGGAAAAGAAAAAATATTTTCCCATGGGGCATCTCTGACAAGATCTCTGATGGCTTCCCAGTCAGCCTTTATATAATATCTCGTTTTTTTTTAGCACTGGCTCTTCAGTTTTGGCTCTAGAGTTTAGGGCGATTTCAACCATTATTACTGCATGATCAGCATTCCCAAGTGGGCTGTCAGCATTTGTTATACACTCATCAGGAACTGTGGTCAAAAACAGATCTAGAAGTGATGCGTGTTGTTCTTGCTGGTCAGGAAAACGGGTTGGAAACGTAACCATTTGTGATAGGGAGTGAGAGATATAGAGAAGCTATGTGTTGTTCTGCACTTTGTTTCATGGCAACTTACACAGAAAATATAGTTTCATATCCAGCAGTAGTTATTTAGCAGACGATTTTCTTTTAAAATACTATCTTTAAAATATTACATCATTTCAGGTTTTAAAAATTGTCTTTTTCTGTTGTGATAAATACACATGGTTGCCATGGTAACGATACAGAATAGTTAACACTTGAGAAGTCATAAACAAAAAAAAAACACATAATTTATATAAAATAAAATTGTTCACTCAACACGCCTAATTTTAATGAGAGGAAATGATTTATAAGATTATGATACAGACATTTTTCCAGGGAGAGTATTTTGGTTTGTCCATGCTGTGGAAATGTCTCTGGAAAGGCTGTTATGTCCTAGCACAGCAATCTGCTTTCCGGGGGGGGGGGGTAGAATAAACATAAACACACCCCCTTTAGATCAAGAAATTGATACATCATTAACTACATTTTTGTCTTGTGGCAAGTTCTTCATTGCAAGAATTCGAACTGTGGGTTTGAAGGTGGGTCCGTAAATCATAAACTTTATTTATGATCTACGGGCCCACCCTCAAACCCATAGTTCGAATTCTTACAATGCAGAGCTAACCCCTCTTTTCCTTAGTAGAGAAAAGGAAATATGTGTTAAATACCAGAAGAAGGTCGCAAGGTGCAGCAACCAAAACGTTGTTGTCAACCACACCCAAGATGAGAATAATTGTCCGATTAATCAAAATAATACAAACAATTGCAAAACCATTTTTAACTCCAGAGTTGAACTGGCGACTCCGTTGCCTTTAAGTTCCCGATTTCAACTGATTATCTCTTTGTCTTGTGATGATGTAAACAAGAGGAAGAGACAAATAGATGGATACATATAAAAAGAGACTGAAACGTTTTCATTGATTTACAAAACTTGCCATTGGCCAAGTAGGTTTTTATTTCTTGCACTTGTCTACTTTGACATGGCTGGTATTTGATAAACATCTGTCAATGTGAGTCATGGTAAAAATTGCTGTCTCTGCCACGTTTTTAATAGTACATGTTAAACTATACTTGTCTAAACTCGAGTACAAGGATGGAATACTGCTGTCACATCTGGGCAGGAGCTGCTAAAAACAGCCTATCCTGCCTTGACAGAGTACAAAATAGACTTTGTGGTTTAGTGGGGGATGCCCTTTTCTCTTCCCTGCAGCCTCTCTCCCACAGAAGAGACGTAGCGAGCCTGTCTTTGTTTTATCGTTATTTCCATGACAAGTGCTCGTCTGCGCTCCAATCCCTCGTCCCCCCTCGCCAATCTTTCACTAGAAACACCTGTCTGGCTGAAACTACTGTCAATAATTTTAATTTTCCCCACTCTTTATCTGTGCCTAAATCCAAACGTAGATTCCATGAGCAAAGCTTCTTTCTTAGAACTGCACGCCAGTGGAACTCTCTGCCGCTTGCCTGTTTCCCACCTGACTACAACTTGGACGTCTTCAAGTCCAACATAAACAAACTCCTGACAAACTGCCCCCTTAAGTAAGACACTCTATCAAAACCCCCAATACTAATGATTACTACAATACTATCTCATTGATTACTATACACGCAATAACCTTTATCCCTGAGTGGCCTTCGGGCCTTGATAAGTGGTGACCCCCATGTAAAAAAAAAAAAAAGGAAATGTGCAGAGCTGGGACTCCCCCAAAGAGGCTCTTTATCATTGTACCACAAAACCTTTTTATTTATTTACTAGCAGGCTATATAATCTTCCATTATCTTTAATATTAAATACAGTTCCATTTTGGTATACCAATTTGGATTCATTAAGCTACAGTTTATATTTGCACATTGTTTAATAAACGGGAAATATATTTTCTTTATAACATGGACCTAAAAGAGCATTTTTGGTACTTGTGCATTTAACGAACCAGACGTAACTCAGCATTTGCTTGGTTTTGTCCGACGCATGACGTCAACAGCCGGATAAAACCGAGTGTTGCCGATAAAATAAAAACAACGTTACAACAAAATAACTGTAAAATGTAGAAACATCCAAAAATAAATAAGTAAAAAGCAAAAACCTACCGTTCATTTGTTTTTTTTTTTTAGTAGTATTATTGTTTGAAATTGTTTTCTCTTTGCAAAATAAATACATATAAAACATTTTTTGTAAACAAATAATAGTAATTATTTTTTTTAATGAAACGTTTTTTTTTCTTTTAGCTATTTACGTAAAATGACCAATAAAAATGATATTTGTAGGATCAATTTTTTTTTAACAAATAATAATAATTGTTTTTTATGAAACATTTTTTTTTTTTTTCAACTATTTACGTACAAAAAAAGAAAAAAAATCGTAAGAAAAAGGAAAGGAACAAAACTTTTCTTTTTTTTTTTTTTACGAGATCTACAAAATTAAGGCTGTGGTGGCTATTCACCGTTAAATAGTGATACCCCTCTCCTCCCACTTTGCTCCAACAGTCTGATACGACCGTGCATGGTCCCCAGCAGAATGTATTTTCTTATTAGCGGAAGGAGGGTTTCGGCATTCCTATTTGCTATGTTACCAAAAAAAAAACTCCTTTTCGGTGGGGTCGGCGCGTATCCACCAAGATCAGTGTTAAACGTCTGCAGCCGGCGGTTGAAGAAGACAGACTCGTCGATTTCGACCGTATGGCCTGCTGGGTCTCCTATCTGCCGGGGATTCCTGAGAAAGTAATCCCGGCTTATTATATCTCGCAGGAAATTCTTCCAGTCCACAATTGTGTGGCGTGACCGCAACCCACATTCGTGCTGGAGATTCCTAGTCGCCGCCATCTCGAACGCCCCTATCGGAATTCTCGTCTGCTGCTCGATGCGCACACATGTCGAGTTGAAACTAAGCGCGCAGCGTTTTGATTGGCTGATGACAGCAGCAAAATCCGAGCTGTTGACGTCATGCGTTGGACAAAGCTGAGCAAATGCTGAGTTACGTCTGGTTCGTTAAATGCACAAGTACCGCATTTTTTATAAGAATACAATTGCAAAGATTTTTCTATTGAATCTGTCTTTTCGTTAACAACGGCTTACAGTCCACCATTTTATTTTTCCTTTTGATTCATAAGTTCTTAATTGATATATTGTAACGTTGAAATTTTTTTTTTTTTTTTTACAAATTGTTTCCACAAGTTAAAACTAAGCGGGTTTGTAAGAATTTCATTCTAATGAATTTTATATAAATTATGCTTCCAGTGAAAGTTCTGAATTGTTTAAAATGAGGGCTGATTGTTTATATTGATTGGACTATTGTTCTCATGTTGAGTGTTATTTGTGCAATGTTTCGGTCGGATTGACCTTTCAAATGAAATAAATCTTTGCAACTCGTATGCTAAGACACAATCTGAAGAATTTAATTCTGCAGAAATAGTTTGCAAAAATCAAAAAGAATGTTCAACTTATAAAATGTAAAATTCAAAAAAAAAAAAAAAAAAAAAACCGTCTCAGCGTTTTAATGGAGTAATTTGTACGTATCCTGTTTACAGCCCAATCTCCAACAACTTCACCTTGCATAAGCAGCCGGAAGATACCAAACAGTTCATTTTAAAACTGGCATTCCTTCTCTCTTCCTCATGTTAAGAATGGCTATTTAAGAAAACCATTCTTTACATAGGGAAAGGTGGTCCACATTGACATAACGTGTCAAAAGTCATTTTCAATTTAAAAAATTTTTTCTTTCTTTAATAAATTTCACGCTTTCATCAAAACTTGTTGCATAATCGCTTTGATATCTTTCAACTGAATATGTAAGCTGCTAGAAGATGCCGGTGTGAAGTTGCCAGAGATTGGATTATAAACTAGATAAAATCCCTAGTAATTTAAAATTGTCGCATCAAGACCAGAGCGTTGTAAAAGTCAGTCTAAGCAGACTGAACAGGCTACAAGTCATCTCAAAAACTGACGTACATGCCCCTAACTAACCAAACAAGCAGCAAAATTCCACCTCCTTCACTGTTGAAGTCCTTAAATGCTGGAAAGCCTTCTGCTCTAATAGTTTCTTCTCTTGGCCTGCTAGACTTTAGAATTCCCTTCTTGTTTCCTGCTTCCTTGACAGAAGTTTAAATGTAAAGTGAACAGACATTTTGCTGTTCTCCCTCCCCCCTCATAGTCCCCTGTTAGACATGGTCCCAAATAAGAGCCCCTTATCTTTTAAGAGGCAATATGGTTTGTTTGGGGGGGGGTAACAAGTTTTTTTTATTCCCTTTTTTTTTTTTTTTTTCTAACGAAGCAGTTAGAGACGCTCCAACTCACCATAGCAACCAAATGATGGTCATTTTTTTAGATGCGCTCTGGTCTTGCATGTTTGAAAAATAAATTACTATCCAATAACTGGGATCTTTCATAACAAGCACTAAACCCGACTTAGGATAAGCTTTTTAATCTTATTTGCATTCTGATTTGGATCAACATATTCTGTTAACAATGAATAAAAGTTTATTAAATTTCTTTTCCTATCTTTTAAAACTCATCCATGAAAGAGTTACGCTTTGATTGGCGGAGATGGGTCCCATGTTTCATAGGCGGCTGATTAGGAGATATAGACGGACAGTTAGCAGTCAAACAGTGTGTGAACGTACACAGAGGCCTCCAGGCCATCAGCCATCATGGCGCATCCAGACATGGAAACCTTATGGAAGGTTCCAAAGAATGAACCCTGTGATTTTTACTTACCTGGCCAGGTAAAACTTATTAAGAAAGAATAAAGTACATTGTGTGACTCAATTGTTGTTCTCGTCTTTCTTCAGAGCATATTTTCAGCGAGGAGGCTGAAAGTTCAGCTTGGCAGTTTAGATGCAGGTGAAGATCCAGAGAAATTAAAACAATCACAAAGGGATTCTATGATAAAAGATAATCTTCTCTGGAAATAAATTAATTGCAACAAACTTTAATTATTGTATGCATCAACATTTACCATTTAATATTCATAAAAGACTTTTTCTTTGGTCTGTCACACCTCATCAGCATCATCATAATATTCGGTTTGGCATCTATTTCATATGTGCGTCAGCACTAGCCCTATTCGGGTTTAACCCGCTTCCTCCAAAGGAGGACGGTCCATGGGAGTATGAAATTCACAAGTGGTCCCCAGTCACATGAATATCCCTGTCAGGGGAGATGACGACGTTAGGTTTTTGCATCTCTTGCAGGGAGGTGCCAACGTCCTCCTATATACAGCGCCTGGAATTCCCAAATAGGTTACCTATTTTAGTAATGACCAGGCTCAACGTTGCTTAACTTTGGTGATCTGACGGGAACCAGTATGTCAATATGATTATACAGTATATCTGTTTCATATGCTGGCATATGATGGATAGCTTTCAGAAATTGATTTCAAAATCAACCTATCTCTGGCCGTGTCTTTATTTATCCTTCTTTCTCTCAAATCCATCCTCACCACCTTTCTTTCCTTGGCCTTCCGTAGTTTCTATAGATAAAGTTCCAAAAACTTCACTGTTTGACAAGAAGATCAAGGAAAACGCGAGTTTTAAGACGTATCATCAAAGCCAGTATGTGACAATCACCGATTATAGTCGATAGCACCCTTTTCCGAGAGTTCAGCATTCAAACTCTTTGGACTGATGTTTACATGCCACAGGAGTTGGAGTAAGTAAATAATTGCATTGAAGATTTTGCCAAGTGTGCTGCAAAGTTCTACTAGACTAGAAAACTTCTTACATATTCCATTATCCTATATTTCGATGAAGGCTCAATTCATCTGTGCACAGGGTATTGTTTCCAACTCTGGACTAATTCACCAATCAGTAGCTCTCTCTTTTGAGCAGGGTACAAAAAACGGATTTCTAACCTAATAGGTCCCGCCCTCTCAGACCAGTTCGTCCACCCTCACCACATGTAAGTGGTGAGGGTGGACTAGAGCAATACACGAGCATAGTACTGCATCCCTGTGCTTGTTTTATAAGTACTTCCATGGTGTGTTCCTCGATGATGTTACTGACATTTGTACCACAATGTAAATAATCCTTGACCTTATTTGCCAAGAATATCAAGGACAACGCGAATCTTGAGACGTATCATCAAAGCCAGTCAACATCTGAAAACAGGATGCAAATGTTCCAGTGAATAACTCCACATCTCCATCATCCAATAAGTTTGTGTTTCCACACGAGCTCAAAAAAGTAAAGTTTCATACAAGTTCAATAAAGTTTTGTAGAATTAGTTCACATCTCCTCCTTCGGTTGAGGTGCAGGTCTCCTTCAGCCCTTTATGTTATTGTACTTCAGTGCCCTTGGAACCTTTAAAGCAGGAGCCATAGGCAGGTTGTGGACTGCTGGTGTAACTAGGTTTTCTGTAGGGGTCTCAGTAATGGGTGCGCTGGGTTTCCGCAGATGATCTTTCAGCTAGCGCGGTTTCAGATGGTGACTGAATCGGAATTCCAGAGAATTATCAGTGGCTAATAAGTTCAAGTGACTAACTCCGCACTCACATCTGTGAACTATATAACCATGAAACTGCTTCCCTGCAGATTACAACATAGTCACCTTTAAGTCCAATGTCAACAAATACTTTTCAAGCTGTTCTCTTGTTACTTTTTCAGTTCATCATTTTTAACGCTCTCATAGTATTGTTCAGCATTCAACTTATAATCTCATTAACCCTTATTCTCGAGTGACTTTTCATCATCGGTTTATTGTCCATTTTCACACTGGCGTGTGTTGGGCAACTTTTAGAAAGTGACTTCAAAACTAACCCATCTCTACCCACGTTTTTATTTATCTCTCTTTCTCCTCAATTCATCCTTATCACTTCCTCCCAATTTTTTTTTTCTTTGGCCTTCCCCTGCAGACTGACCGGCCTACCGCAATTGTTCTATATAGACTAACCCATAAACTCTCATCCATTCTTTCAACATGAAAAACCAACACAGTCTCCTCTTCTGCACGCATCTCCCTATACTGTCATCACATCTAAGGCTCTCATTACTTATCCACTGTATCGTTCTCATATCATTTCGCTCCATGCAACGCATATTCTCAACCCTCATTGGCCATGTTTCATTTCCATATATCAGCACTGTGTGCACATGCTTAATAAACTCTTTTCTCTTGGTTGACAAGTAATTCTCTGCTGGTTAGTAATGGCAGAAGTTCTCTTATTCAATCCATCTACATCCACTCTTAACCTTTGCAATTTAAGAAGATAATTTCAAAATATAGGATTAATTCTCAAAAAAAAAAAAAAGCATCCATGACATATCGTTATGTTTAAGGATTCCAAAACGGGTTTCTTCACATATGTTCACGAATTTTTTATTTATTTACTAGCGAGGGGTACCCGGCGTTGCCCGGATGTTGGGGGGGGGGGTTAAAAAAAAAAAGTAAGTATGAGGATCGAACCCGAACCCGAACCCTTGGGGCAAAGTTGTAAATTAAAGTGTGAAAAAAAAAAAAAACGTGCGATGTTAACCATTGCCCCACCGCAAGATGCTAACAGAAACACGTTTGAATTTATTTAATTACTTGAATTTAGCACATGCCCGTTTTAAATGAGGTCAAGTTTTGACTGTGGGATACTATTCATTTATTGCTGAACGCTCCCCCCCCCGAAGATGGTATAGGAAAAAAACTAACTCACATGCGGCGAGCGACAAATGTTGAATATTTATCTTCCCGAAATCGAGCAAATTAAATAGACAGGCGAAAAAGTTTTAAAAAGTTGTTAAGCGAGCGACCGCTTCTCTGAAAGAAGCCTTTTGTAGACACACAGAAAAAGCGAACACACATACATACATTTTCGCTTTTATATTTATAGATATATATTTTTTTTTTTTTTTTACTAATCTAACCTTCTAATCCTGCCAGACAGCTCCTTGTCCCAACATCTTTGAACGTCGTCATCATATTCAGTTTAACATCCACTTTACATGTTGACATGTGTTAGATGGCTCGAAGAAATTGACTTCCAAACTAACCTATCTCTGACCAGGTCTTTATTTTATTCCTCTTCCCCTCGAGTCCATTGTTATCATTTCCTTCCATGTTTTCCTTGACCTTCTCCTGTAAACTGAACCTACTACCCGTTCTACATCTTGTAATCTAAGAACTCTCATTTATTCTTACGACATGGTCATATCATCGGTCTACTTTTCTGCGTGTATCACACTAGACTGACCAAAAAATCTTGCATGTAAAATTTTTTCATTTTTTAAATTTTAACAAAAACAAATTTTTCATGGAGAAAAAACTTTCCATAAAAATAGTATGTTCAGTCGGTAATTAAAAAAAATTGGTATTTGTGCACTTGCCACTATGCTGAAATCATAACATTATTATTTTGAAAGCCATTCTTAACATGGGGAGGGGAAGGGTGTTTTGTAACTATTCTGTGCTTCCACCTAACAATTTAATAATAAAAAAAAATTTTTTTTTAAATCGTGAAGTTTGAATTTAACCTGAGAAAACTATTTAAAAATGGTACGGTGGCAATAGTGCACAAGCACCAAAAATTTAAATAAACGCTATGCTTTTTTGTTTCAGCAAAATGGCAGCCAAGCCTCAAGCTGACGTAAATGGGTTTAAATACAAAAACTGAAATCAAATAAAATAATCGTGATAATCAAAGAAACTAGACGGACACAATATGCGGCAACAATAGAGCAAAATCCAATAATCGCGTATTGTTATGACTTGAGTTGTGTGCATTGTCAAGTTAGAACAATATATACCAGATTAATCAACAGTGACGGATTGTCCGCCGACAATTGGGACAGAAAGCTGTCTAGCAGGGTTAAAAGGTTAGCTTAGTTAAAAAAAAAAAAAAGTGTGAACATGCATGAAAAAATCTGTTTAGGAATGCAGAAACATACAAGTAATCCTGATATGGCATCATTTTTTTTTTTTTTTTTTTTTTTTTTTTTTTTTTTTTTTTGCTTGTTGGAAAAGTAATTCTATATCTTGAAATTATCTTAAATTGCAAGAATTAAGAGTGGAGTAAATTCAGAGAACTGTCATTACTATTTTAATGTGATTTGCGATTCATTAAAGCTATTTCCCCTTTTTATTTTAACCAAAATTATGGGCCTTTCGTGGGTTCCAAATTTCAGTATATATTAAACTGTTTTTAATGCCATTACACAGTTAAAGCAAAATAAATTGTTTTGGACTATTAAAATTATTTCCAACACTATTGGTAATGTTTACCCGTTCATTTATTTAATGATCGGAATTTGTTTGGGAACATAAGGTAAATAGCAAATATCTAATTATTTTGTTATGGTAATGTTTTAAGTTCTACTAGCGGAACCTGTGGAAATTCCACAGGGGACTCATTCATATGTAATATATTGATGTTCGCATTCTGTAGATATTCAGCGTACATGGAGACACTCTGATATTATTGTAGTTTTTTTGTTAAAGCTGCAAAAGTATTTATCTAAGTTAGCAGGGACACCCGGCGTAGCCAGGTCATAAAATATGCTTAAATAAAGTTGTGATTTCAAGAATAAAAAATATATCTATATGATTTAGGTTTATCAGCTTGAATGGAAACCAAATCCCACTTTAGTTCCTTCAGCTATAATCGAAACCGAAACCAAAACTTATCAAGAATTCTTGATGAAAAAATTTTTAAAAAATAGATTATTGTCTAAATAGTTTTGTTGGCAGAACCTCAGACTGAAGAGTTTCAGTTTCCGGTCATGACATCCAATTTATTTGTTTGGAATTTACTATTTGCTGCTTCCTTTTTTACTTCTACCCAGTCCTGGTTGACGAAACAAGAGCATGCTACCCCCTCCCCCAAGAATTAAATAAAGGGTTCTGGTTCGAAATTCCGTGCAGATTCGCAAGTGCGACAAGATACACCTAAAGAAGATCGGAGGTTATTTTACGTTGTGGAAATAACACTCAAGATGAGAACAATAATCCAAATAATGAGAAGTGAGTCGTTATGAACATATGAACAGGAGCTTTAAAAAAAAATAAAATAAAATTAATTAAAAGTTTCTTCTTTTTTTTTTTTTTTTTCTCCCTCTCCACTTTTTACTATGTCCAGTTAGCAATCATTTCAGAGTTGGTTTTATAGATTTTTTTTTTTTTTTTTCAATTACTAGCAGGCCCCCCCAGAGTTGCCCGCTCATAAATACGCATAAATATTATATTTTAATTCAAAAAGAAACTGAGACATGTGCATGTGAGTATTATGTTTTTTTTTTCTAAACAATTCATTTCTTGTAAGTAAAAAAAAATAAAATAATCGAGCTGAGATCGAAACCAAAACCTAAAAACAGTGAGTCCAATACGATAGCCATTAGCTTGATACGATCTTTAAAAAGTGCTTTCAAACCTACTTATTCTTAACATAAGGAATCTGTCATGTGAGCCATTCACGCATACACATTCGTGAAACAGTTGACAAAGAGATAAAAATCCGATCGTCACCCCAATTTTGATCTCTTAGCAGCCCTTTTTTTCTGGCTGAAAACCGATTAAAAAGTTTTCCACATATCTGAATACCCTATATACTATATTTCAAGTCTGTAGATCGAAAATTCGTTGAGTATATAGGTTGAGAATTATCCTCACACACACACATTCTCACTTTTATAGATATACTAGCAAGCTGCCCAGCATTGCCCAGTCGTAAAATACACATGAATATTATATTTTAATTAATGTAGAATTCTTATCTATTATAAACAGAAATATTGTAGGTATTAAACGTAACATTAAATTCCTACGGAAAAAAATTGAGACGTGCATGCGAGTATTGTTTTTTTTGTTTTTTTTTCTAAACAATTCACTATTTGTAAGAAACAAAAATACTTGAGCTGAGATTGAAACCAAAACCTAAAGACAGTGAGTCAAGCACGATAACCATTAGACCAGCTTGACACGGTCTTTAAAAAGTGTTTTCAGGCCAACTTATATTTAACATAAGGAAGCTGTTATATTTCACGATCGCGCAAGCTCATTTGTGAAACAGTTGAAACCAGATAAAAAAATCCAATAATTCGAATACGAATTTTTCACTTTTTACCTTTTTACCCCTAAGCAGCCCTTTTTTTCTGAATGAAAACTGATTAAAAAGTTTTCTACCTATCTGAATACTCTATATACCAAATTTCACGTCTGTAGGTCAAAAATCCATTGAGTATATAGGTTTAGAAGTGTCCTCACCCACATATTCTCACTTTTATAGATATAAAGATAGACCAGCGGGGGGGGGGGGGGCTTTGCCCGGGCGTAAAGTACACTTAATATGATATTTTAATTTATCCAGATTTCATATATATTATTAAAGAGTCATGATTTCAAAAGCAAAAATAATTATTTAGGTGCCATCAGCTAGAATCGAAACCAAAACGGTAGCATTCAAAGCTGGTGACGTTACCACTGTACCAACATGGCACACATAAACTGATTAAAAATTTTAAATAAAGATGAATGTACAAAATGTTTAACTATTTTTTTTTTTTTTTTTTTTTTTAATTTCGTCCCATTTTTGACCCCTTAAAAACAATTAACCGGCTAAAGACTTATAAAAGAAAGGCCTGTAAAAAATCCAATCATTTGAGGCCCCTACCGCCGCCTTGCGACTGTTAGTTTCGGAGGAGATAGTTTCAAAATCTGGAGGCAGACAGACATTAATAGTTTTGTTTCATTCTAAAGAAAATCTTTCATATAGCTTAATATTTCAGCTCAACGCTTTCCAGAAGTGCAAATGCTCAGCTTTGAAAGTTTGACTAAACAAACAATCATCAAAAAGGAAAAGGAGAGGATTGTAATTGGAGAGACAGACAGGTCTGGTGGAGTCAGGCACCTCCACCCAACCCTTCCTTCTAAAAAGGGGAGCTAACTGTTGTTCATGCTATGATCTACTCTACATGCTAAAATAACAATTTGGCTCACACAACACAATCATTTGTTTTTAATTCCTAATAATAAAGAATAAAAATCTTTATATTTATTTCTCTCTTTTTCTTTCTCCCTCTCTCTCTCTCTTTCTTTCTATTTCTCTATTTCCAACCACCTCCTTTTTGTTCCTTCTTCCTTTCTTGATATCTCCCTTCCAACATAACATTGTAAGGTGCCTCAACTTTTCCCCATCCCCAAAGGGAATTAACTCTTTTTCATGCTATGACCTACGCCGGATCCTAAAATACCAATTTCTCCATTTTTTTTTTTTTTTTTTTTTTTTAATTCTTAAAAAAAAAAAAAAAAAAAAAAAAAAAAAATAGCAATTATGCCTGAAATTCAAAAATGTCATGATAATAAAACAAACGTCTGTCATTGCAAAAAGAAGCATAAAATGTCATTCTTCCATTTTTCTTTCTCTACAAAATCTCTAGTTCCAAAATAACCTTATATTCGTTCATTGCTCTTTTCTCTCCTTCAAAGTATAAATCAATTTTTAAAACGCAACACTACAGTTCACATGCAACACTCAGAAAGAAATTCTTTAAATAAGACTTTCCAGAAGCTTGAAAGTCCAACTTTGAGTTCCACTAGAGAACCTTGTGACAATTAAACAATGACCATCCTCACGACGACAGATATTAATAAATATTGTTTTCCATTGGTATTGATAACATCAAAATATAACAATACGTAGCATTCTGTACAAAATTATAATTGTAATGATCAATCCAGCAAAATGTCTGAAATTTTGGGGGGAATTTTTTCACCATCTGCTGAAATAAAAAAAATGGGGGAAATTGTCATTTGTTTTTCGAAAATTCTCTTGATTCAAAGTTTTTGTGTATGAATTATTAATTTACAAAGACAAGTGGAGATAGTAGACTCACTCACTCACTCTCTCCTAGGAAATATGCTGAGCTGGAGTCATGGATTTGAAATTAGCACAACCACAAGGCTGAACGCAATTGACTGGTCAAATGAGCTTGCAAAAGGTTAAAAACGTCTGATCTCTCTAAAGAAGAAAAGTCATGTTAGAGGATATATACTCTAGCTGTATATACCTGGTGTTGCCAGATCAAAACCTTGCCAGGCAGAGGGTTTAGTCACATACTAAGATACACCGAATATCCTAACTTCTTACGATTTTCCTGAAAGTGAACCACATTGGATTTATGGAAGCATAAAACACATCCATCGTCATCTGTGAAAATCAAACTGGAAATAAATCTCCTAGCTTAAAGGGGGAAATGACTCATTACTTACATAAATAAACCTTACTTCCGTTTTTAAATGCAATTGATGGCAGTTAATAATAATAATAATAATAATAATTTAAAATAAATTAATAAATCAGCTTTAAATAATACTCTTAAACAGAATATTTAAAACAATTCTATTACTAATAACTATTAATAGCATGGAGCTAATTATTAAAATAGATTTTCTTTAATGTAATATGCAAATGGAATGTAAATTTCCTTGGAATAAATAGTATATAGGCTGGAATAAAAGTACATAAAGGAGCTACGAGTTTGGGGGGGGGGTATTAGTCATTTTCTCTCCATTTCTAACTCCTTACTTCTCCCTACTTCTATCCTTCCTTCATGTTTTCTATTTTTCCTCGATATCTCACTTCGAACATAACATAGTAAGGTGCCTCCAACCTAAAAGAAAAGAGAGTTAACCCTATTTCATGCTATGATCTACTCTGGATCTGAAAACATCAATTTCTCTTGCTTTGCTCCATCATTTTGTTTTTAATTTTTAAAATATTTTTAAAAAATAAATAAATAAAATGAAAATTTAAATTATCCTTGAAACTCAAAGAAAATGTCAGGATTTATAATAAAAACAAACGTTTGTCATCGCAAAAGAAGCATAAAATTTCATTACTTCTGTACTGTTTTTCATTTTATTTTTCTAAGACACACATTAAAAATTTATAAATTCATTTGAGTGGGAATTACAGCATTCATCCACACCAAACCTCTTGAGTCAAAAAGAGCAGGACGCTTGAGAAATGGCTGACGTAACTGAAAGCATATTTTTTTTTTGTCAAAAATATGAATTTTTTACCAATCATGGCTCGATTTAAAAAAAAAAAAAAAAAAAAAACTTATTTTTGCAAGCGTCTGGGAGCTGCTAAAGAAATAAATATAAAAGACACCGAGAACTTCTTTCGTCAGAGAAAGGATAACCAACAGCAATGCTCCCTGAATGAAATTCAGTAGCTGAAATGACAGCTTTTCTTGCACATCAAAAAACATTGCTTGGCTCTATTTCTCTCACTTCGCCACAAAACATAGTCAGACTTTTTCTCTCACGCTATTAAGTCTTCACCTTATTTCTCCCTTCCTTCTTACCGACTGCCACCTTGGCGCACACTAAAAAGTAATTTCTTTTCTTTTAACGAAAATAAACAAAAGTTTATTTTACATTATTTGGTAGTGTATTTCTTTTTATTTGTTTGTTTATTTTAGGGGATTTATGCAAGTCCCCAACACTTCTCATTTTCTTTTTTTGTCTCTGTTAAATCTCTCATTCATAAATAACCATATATTCGTTCGTCACTCATTCTTTCCAACTCGTATTTCTCTTTTCAAAACAATATCCGGTGCTTTTTTTTTTTTTTTTTTTTTTACATAGGCATCACCACATTATCAAGGCCAAGAGGCCACTCAAGGATAAGGGTTAAAGAGTGTACAGTAGAAATTGGACATTATAGTAATCATTAGTAATGTAAATTTGGTAAAGTTGATAACTTATATGGAACGGCTCATCAAGAACTTATTTACGTTAGACTTGAAGACAACCATATTGTAGTCAGCCGGAAAGCAGGAAAACAGAAGACAATTCCACAGGCGTGCAGTTCTAAGAAAAAAACCTTGTTCATGGAATCTACGTTTAGGTTTAGGCACAGATAAAGAGTGGGGGGAATTTTTGATAGTGTTTACAGCTAGACGAGTGTTTCTTGTGAAAGTTTGGCGAAGGGGGACCATAGACTGAAGCTCAGTCGAACACTTTCCATGAAAATAACGATACATCAGAGACAAACTCGCAACATCTCTTCTGTGAGATAAAGGTTGCAAGGAAGAGAAAAGGACATCTCCTACGAGGCTACGAAGTCTATTTTGAACTCTATCAAGGCAGGTCAAGTCCTTTCTAGCAGCTCCTGCCCAGATGTGGCAACAGTATTCCATCCTTGGACGTACCTGGCTCTTATATAGATAGAGAATAGCATCAGCAGTGAGATATCTACCGGATCGATAGAAAGATCCCACCATTTTTCCAGCGGCCTTGGCAACAGATTTGATGTACGTGTTCCATTTAAGATCAGGAGTAATGGTCAAGCCAAGAAGTTTGTCAAAACTTGAGGCCTCCTGAAGACGAGAGCCATTCATTTCAATTGATGTCAGATGTGGATCAGAATGTTGATGATGTAAAGAGAGAAGCTTGGTTTTAGATGCATTAAAAGTAACCAGCCATTCTTTACCCCATTGTACTACGTGCTCAAGATCAGAGGAGAGAGAATTGGAGAGAACTTGGTCGTTTACTGTCTTAGATGTGCTACCATAAATGGTAGTGTCGTCAGCATAGATGTCTACAAATGATGTAAGGATGTGATTTGGAAGATCATTAATGTACATCAGGAAAAGAGTTGGGCCCAAGATGGACCCCTGAGGGACACCGGCATTAATACTGTGAGCTTCTGATTTTTGCCCCCTCAACTACTACTCTTATGAACCTATCAGAAAGAAATGATTTAATAATTGAGAAGACATTTCCAGCAATACCATAGCTAGAGATCTTATGAAGTAAACCTTTATGCCATACCCTATCAAAGGCCTTAGATATGTCAAGAGCAATTGCCCTAGAAAGGTTGCCTCCGTCGAGAGATTTGCTAATCCTATGAGATATAACTGTAAGCACATCTGCTGTAGATCTAGCAGAACGGAAACCATATTGAGTGTCACTAAGAAGGTTATTTTTGTTGAGATGGTTGATTACTTCTGTATTTAATACAGATTCCAGCAACTTACTCATGACGCACAGGAGACTTATTGGCCTGTACTGATAGGGGGATGAGCGATCACCTGAATTCTTAAATACAGGGCATACTGATGAAATTTTCCAGGGAGATGGGAAACTATTCTCCTTAAGACAACGTTTAAACAGTTTTGTAAGTATGGGCGCTAGTTCAGGTTGAAGTTTTTTTGAGTACAATAATTGGAATACCGTCAGGGCCAGTTGCTTTACTGGAATCAAGGTTTTTGATTAGCTTGGCAACATCACGTACAGATATACGTATATCACATAGCATGTTTCCTGATACAGGAGGAAATATTGGGGGTTGGCAGCCTTGATCGCAAAAGGTAGAATTAGCTACGAAGTTCTTGACAAAGAGTTTGGCTTTGTCTGATGCTGACAAGATTACCTCAGGTCCATTGATAATAGTTGGGATGGAGCACACGCTTCTGTTCAGGATTCTGTTTGCTATTTGCCAAAACTGGTGGGAACCAAGCCGCTGCTCAGCTACTTTGGACTTAACAGATAGAGCATACAACTCTCTTGCATTCTTTATTACTTTCTTACAATGGTTGCTGGCAGTCCTGAAAGCGGCTTTAGTTTTCATACATCTATTACGTTGGAAACAGTGGAAAAAGTGATTTCTGTGTGCAATGGCAGCAGCACATTCTGGAGAGAACCATGGCTGGCTGTTAGGTTTTTGCTGAAACTTTTTCGAGGGTATGAAACGGTCAATACCTACAATTAACCATTCTGTCAGGTCTAATACTATAGAGGACACATCCTTTTTAAACATGGAATGCAGAGGTAGATCAGATATAAATGTACGGAAGCTATCCCAGTCAGCCTTAGTGTATCGATATACTGTACGATGGAGAGGTACGTCTGGGGACTTATTACATTTCATTTTTATCTTAATTGATACAACAGAGTGGTCGGAAGAGCCAAGAGGCGACAGAACAGAAACTGAACATAGTTCAGGGCAAGTTGTGAGAAAAAGGTCTAGTAGGCTCGCATACTGGTCATCAATTGTCGGGCACACGGGTGGGTTTCTGAACAATCTGAGTGAGGTCATAGGCAATGGAGAAATCATGACAGAACCTTCCCTCATCATCGGTCTTGTTAGAGTGAGTCAACCATTCGACGTTGTGAACATTGAAGTCACCACATACGTGAATGTTAGCTGAAGGATAAGCAGATAAGACTTGGTCAATTTTCTTAGATATGCTTTGAAAGATAGTAACTCCGCTGTTGTGGGGGCGATAGAGAGTAAATATAAATGCCGTAGTGTGAGCTAAAGCAACCCGGAAGCACATATAGGGTAAGTTAGGATCTTCCCGGGAGATGTCCCTACCACATGGAAAGTTATCCCTAATATAGGCACAAATTCCATGCCCATGGCGATCTTGGGGGTCAGATTTAGAAGTTAAGTTAGAGTATCCTTTAATTGCGAACTCTTCTAGGGAAATAGCCTGTCCAATGCCAGTTTCACTTAAAAGGTCTGGTTTAATCTCCTGTAATTGGGTTTCAACCTCTGGAAGGTTAGAACGTAGACCCCTGATGTTGGAGAAGGAGACATGGTAGTAGGGGTCTATGTTAGAAGTTGGAGAACCGGGTTTAATCGTGTATTTTTTCTTGAAACTTGTCATGATGAATTTTTGGAATTTGTGGACTAGGTCGTCAGATTTACTTAGAGCAGGACAGAGAGGGGAAACTAAGAGAGAAAAAGAAACGAAGAATTTTTTTTTTTTTTTTTTTGTAGCTAATGATAAGGTAAAGCCGGTGCTTCTACACTATTGGGACGAGATTTTGGAAATCGTAAAACTGAATTTTACATGAAAACAATGGTATCTACATATTTCTCGTATTTTTAAGATGATTACATCCAAAAATTACAAAAATCGATAAGGTAGTAAATTATTTAATTAAGAAAATAAAAAAATAGAATTTGATGAAAAAGATCGTAAGACACAGGAGAGTTCAAAAGGGAGGTAATTTTCCGTTTCGATTTAAACAAGATGGCCACAATTTTTCACCTGCTAACACGATTAAAGTTGTTTTTAATAAGTCAGTAATATTCAGTTGGAAGCTAATATTATAATTTATTAGAATTGACAAAAAGTCAGTAAGAAACCATTGTTTTTTATCTGAAAACTCTATTTATCGACTAAAAAATTTCGTCCTCATAGTGTAGAAGCGCCCGATATTCTTCATTTAACAAGAAACACACAACTGCAATTCCTTCTTTAATTTTCCATTTTTTATAAGTTTAACAAAAACCATTCTATAACTCGTGTGTGTGTGTATATATATATATATATATGCATGTGTGTACAAAACAATGGTTTTGTACGAGCCTTTTTCAAGTCTCACACAAAACACACATTCATATTTCAAGCTGTCATATACATACGCGCACACAAACATACGCGCCCACGTCCACACATGTACACATATTCACGTTCACGTACATACACTCACATTCATGTGTATATACACACACGCTTACATATACACATGTACTCACACACGCGAACACGAATGCACACATGGACGACGTCACTTCTGCTTCCTAAGGAAATACACATGCGCAAAAGACACTCCGGAAGAGAGTATAAAACAAACAGACAAGCTGTTTCTAATTCTCTTTTTAGGACTAGCTCTCGACTAGAGAGGTTGGGCTAACCAACCGCCTCCCCTTCGGGAGGCGCACGCTCGTGCGCGTCAACACCCCTGCGACTATGTATGGGGCACGAGTTAACAAACTGTATGTATACATTCTCACTCTTTCTCTCTCTATCTACTACTGTTCCCTGAGAACACCTTCGCGTAGCTGACTACTAACTGATGACAACTCTAATATCCTCTTCTTTGTCTACACGCTGGACTACTATTCTCAATTTTCCTACAACATTTATTCCTCTTCCCACGCGCGAACAAACAATAGTGACCTGAACTTGAGATGAAAACACATTTCCTTTTCTAGCTACAACACCAGTCCTGCAACGAACATTGGTTACATACGCGCGGACATGTTATAACTAAAACGTTCATTTCTTTCAACAGCAAATAAACGACGTTTATCTTATCCATTAATTGAGTCTTTGTTTCCTTCAATTCCATTCGTTTCATTATTCTCTTGTAACGGGATTGGGGTATTTATATATCCTAGTCCCCTACAGTTTCTTTTTCTTTATATCCATTATGACTTATTAAGGATAAAAACCACTTGAGGATAAGGGTTAATGATAGTGTCAATTGGATGCCAATGTCAAGAAGATTGAAAACGATGGAAACGGTAGAATTTGATTACTTAAGACTTGACACCTTGACACATATTTATTGATTTTGGACATTTCTTTTATGTGTGGAAATAGATCCAAACAAGATATGAAGCCACTTAACGTAAGAGTTAAAAAAATACTCCTTCAAGGTTAATGTTCTAGTCAATGATAAATGTTATATGATAGCATTTTGACTTGGAAAACAGCAATTACTGTCACTTTGTCAACAACATTGCTGATTAAACGTGAGGACTAATTTATAAAATAAGAAAAGCAAGAGTTAGGAGACAAACCCAAGGTCCGCTTTCTACTCTCCATAAAGATGACCATGTTGTAGTCAGCCGGGAAGCAGTCTCAATCAAATTATAAGGAGAAACATTCACAGCAAGAACTCGATTTTCTACCACCACTACTAAAAACTTTCATTTCTTACATTGTGTACCAAAAACCAAACAGAGTTTCCATGAACAAAGTTTCTTTCCACGAATCTCCCATTTATGAATTATTATTGTGAAACATGTTCCTTAAAGTTCAATGTCAACAAATACTTTTCAGGGTGTTTTCTTGAGTAATGAAATGTTTCTTTTTCCATTCGTCATTTTTCAACACTCTCACAGTATTAAGCGTCCAACGTATCTTATTAATGCTTGTCCTTGAATGGCTTTTCATCATTAGCAGCAGCATCATTATAATCATCATCAATTTAACACCCGTTAAATTCAGGAAGTTGTCAGCGACTTCAGAAAAAAAAACAATCTACTCAGTGAAAAGTAATATGGATTTCACCTTGCAAGATCAATAGCTGATGTGCTGACTGTAACATTACACAGGATCAGTGAATTCATGTAGGCTTCACGTCTAGAGTAATAACTCTCAATATATCAAATACCTTTGATATGGCATGTGTTGGGTGGCTTTTACAAACTGAATTTCAAACTAATTAATCTCTGCCTAGGTCTTTTATTGATCCCTTTTTCTCTTAAGTCCATCCTTATTACTTCCTAAGTTTTCACCTGGCCTTTCTTGGCAAACTGACTCTGCAACTACAACTGTGCTACATCCACTAACTGAAGATGTCTCATTCATTCTTTCAACATTTAAAGTTTCCTGTTTTACACAAGTCTTTCTATACTGTTCGATTTGATTGAAAAATCTGGGCATTTTGACATATTCTTTTGGACATTTGATTGTTGCATTACCTCCCTTGTTTTCTAGATGGTGATAGATGATTTGGTGTCGCTGAGAAACATCTTCCAACAGATATTATGTATTATGATATATAATATTATTATATTATTTTTTATTATTAATATTTTATACGAAAATGTGAACAATTACATTCTTCTATACATATATAAAAGGCAAAAGGTGTGTGTACATTTTTTGTATGTCCAGCAAAGGCTTTTTTTCGGGGGGGGGGGTACTAATTTCTTGGAACTTTTTATATACCATCTAGATCGTAATATCTAGGATTTGCGAACGCGCATCGCGTCTAGACTTATTTTGATCAACTTTTATAAAGTTTGCGCTATTTCGCTGTGTCGTGTGTTTCTTCGGCTTTTTAGTATAAAAGTGAAACTAACTGAAACGAATTTGGTTCCTCGGCCTTCGCTCCAGGGACGTCCAGAAAGCAAATCAGCTTTGATCAAAAAAAAAAACGTCATATTGCTTTTTTAACTCCTTACTTCTCCCTACAATTGCTTTTCAAATGGACACCCCCATTTTTTATAGGGAGATGGTTTCCTCTCCCCCCCCCCTCAATATCTTGGGGAAACAAACAGCCAAAGTTGGGGAAAGAAAAACTGCCGTTCCAACACCCACACACTTCGAAACACCTGGGCAACCTCGGGCACCCCCACTAGTATTTAATGAATGTGCAATATTTATTTCTTGTAACTGTTACATTTCTTCTTTTTTTTTTGTGAAACATTCTTAAAATTAAACATTTTTTACAGAAAAGTATCATTCTTATAGCAAACTACTTATAATAATACAAATAAAAAAAAAAAATTTATGTGATAAATTTATTTAGTTAAAATATCTGTTGGAAGACATCTAAAAAACAGGGGAAGTAATGCAATAATAAAATGTCTCGATAAAGATGCCGGAATATCAAAATGGACGATTTCACCAATTTCGATGGCAATAAAAATATGGGAGTGTAAAACATTTGTTGATCATCATTCAATCCTAGGCAACATCGGGTCTCCGTGGTAACATTTGTATTATTTAGAAGCAAATCATTATCTAGGCATGTCTGCTTGAACACGACTGTTTTCATTTTTCCCCGATTCTACAGGCAATTTGCTGGTCAATCTTTTTTGTTTTGGCTGGCAAAATCTTCCTCTGAGGCCATCAGATCTAAGCCTGTCTTTAAGACTCACATAACACATGTTTCATATCATTCCTATCCATGCAACGCATGTCCTCAACTCTTATTGGGCAAGTTTCACTTCCATACATCATCATGCTCTGTACATTCTTCCATTACCGTTGACAATGGTAACGCTATGCTGGTTAGTAATGGCTGAAATTCCTGGAACTTGTTAAATAAACTCCAAACTCTTACAATAACACTAGCATTTGCTCTATCCTGTGTCTCGATGGCATCAGTATTCATATATAAACGATTATTCCACATTTGGTATAATATAAATGACTAGCAGTTCAACCTGGCTTTGCTCGGGCCCTATGTACTGTTCATAACTTTATGTGCATATATATATATATATATATATATATATTAAAAATGGAATTGTAGAAGGCGGTACAATGCAGAAGTAACGGAAAGACACAAGCTGAAGCAGGTGAGAAATTTATTAATACAACTTATAAATACGTGTACATATTCATATTTCATATACGCAGTATATTTATATTTGCACAGTGGTTACCTGGGAAAGTCGGTCTGGTGGTATGTCCGTGTAATATAATATTTCGAGAAAGATCTCTTCGTCAGATGTTTACTTAACTTTGACAAACGTGTAGTTTGTCAAAGTCAAGTAAACATCTGACGAAGAGATCAAGATTAAGGCCAATAGGCATTGCCTGTATTTTCAATAATTATCTTTCGTTCTTGGTAGCTTCTTACATCAAGTGGCTTCACACCTTGTCTACAGTGAATTCTATAAAAAGGGGACTAAAAATCATAAGTAACATTTACAACTATGAAGAATAAACTTTTGCTAAGCATAAGTTTTTTTTTTGGGGGGGGGCAATGATTATTAAAATTAAAATATAGATAATAAAAGAACAGAAAACAGAAATGAGCATTATATGACATTTGCAGAAAGACATAAAATAAATAAAAAGAAATAAAAAGAACAGCTATGAAAAGAAAGGACATAAAAAAAAGTTTATTGGACATTGTCTCCCTTTCCATACAGACAAAGAGAACGATTAATTTTTTTTTTTTTTTTTTTTATTTGTTTTCTTGCATGAGTTTTTTTATTAATTTGATGAAATTACTTTCTTTCCTTTTTTCCCCCCTTTGGATCGGTGGAGGCAGACAGATAAAGGTTGGGAGTGCAGAGACATCAATTTTGAAATAGAATGGGACAAAAAAGAGATAGTCACATTAAATGCTACCAAGACAAAGGTCTTTTCCTTTCACAACTATAAGAAACCTATTGCCCTGGTTTTCTGAGATACCAACTTTCAAACAACTCGACCTGACATTCTCCAACAACATGACAGCAAGGCAATAAATACAAATCTGACGAAAAAAAAAAAAAATGGTTGGTTCTTTCTACTGATGAGTAAACTTTTCACCCAGTATTCAAAGCCACCATTCCCCATGGAGTATTGTTGCCAGGGTTCAAAAAAAGATTTCTAATAAAGACCCCACACTTTTTTCCAAGCTCCAACCTCTGTCACATCACCGCAGTATTGCATTCTCATGTTAGTTTTACTTCCACAAAATGTTCTCCGATGAACTTACAGCACTTATACACCGCCATCAATAAATACCCACCCCTGAACCACTCACTCCTACCCTTTACTGTAGAAATATTTAGAAATCCCACAAAACAACAACAATTCGATAAAAGATTTTGGATTGTCTTCGTTTTGTGGGATGCTGAAGAAGATTTGGAGTGGACTCTAAGGGCCTTTTTTAAATAGTAAAAGCCCATTTATGTCAATGAAACCATGGTCCATCTCTAGAAACTGCAATATATATATATATATATATATATATATATATATATATATATATATATATATATATATATATATGACTACTTCATTTAATCACATAAGTTAATATAACAAGATATAATTTTATGCATAAATTTTCAGTATTTACTTCAACAGTGCTCAATACATAGGTAGAGCTGGGTAGTAAATTATGAAAATATATATGGCAATTAAGCTACACAGAATATTCCATGTTTCATTCTTGTGAGAATTCATCATAAGCCTGACAAATTCTCACGAGAATGAAATGCGGAATATTCTGTGTAGCTTAATTGCCATATTTTCATAACTTACTATACTTATACATATATATATATATATATAATTACATGAAGTCCACTCTTGCTTATAAAATATGCCTGAGCAACATCTTCAGCATTCCTCAATAGAATTGACTCAAGTGATTAGCTATAAAATCTTTTCTCAGAGAAAAGGTAAAGTCTGGGAGAGTAGACCTCCTCCGAGGGGTGAACATAATCATTGCCTCAGCATTTGATGAAACCAGGCTTTCCACAAAGAACTTTGCATCAAATTCCACCCTTTTCAATCAGGGCCATCTACATCCTGAATGTCCCCCTATGACTGTAAGCACTCTCAACGACATCCATCCAGGTGAAATAAATTTGGATGTTACCAAACTTATCAAGAACTTCAATGTCAGCTATCCAACTGGTTCTGACCACATTACAATTATAGTGCTTAAGAATTTGCAATCTGAACTAGCTCCTATTTGTACAAAACTGTTCAATTGTTGCCTAAAGGAAAAATGCTTCTGATCACCTTGGAAAACTTTGTCTACTCAGTGACAAGTAATATGGATTTCACCTTGCAAGATCAATAGCTGACGTGCTGACTGTAGTATTACACAAGATCAGTGAATTGACAGAGGCCTTACTTCTAGAGTAATAACTTTTTATATATCAAATACCTTTGGTATCGTGTGGAACAAACTTGCTAATTATGAAATATCTGGAAATGTCTTCTTCTCAACCACCAAATTCTTTCTCTCTGATAGCTTTATTAAAGTAGTCGTTGATGGGAAAAATCTGAAATATATTGTATCAATGCCGGCATGCAAGGATCCATTCAACCTTTTTTCTAATGGTTTATGCAGATGACACAAGCATCTATGGCAGCACTTCCAAGAGCATTAATGATAGTTTTTTTTTTTTTCTGTCTTCTAAACTTGTGCAGTGGGGAGAAAAGTGACCGCTTACTTTTAATACATCTAAAACCAACTTTTCTCCTTCCACCATTAATGCTCAGATCATCACTTTGCACCAGCTGAAATGGAAAGGAAGCACTCTGTTTTGATAAGCTGGATTAACATTCACTTCAGACGAGAAGTGCAAAACTTACAGGAGATTTGTTGTAAAGATCACCGGAGAAATGTTTGGATCTTTTTACCATTCTTGAAAGTATCTCACCCTTGAGGCGATCCTCAGAGTTTCTTTGCAAGAACTGTACATTTGTGAAATGCACTACCACGGGGTTACTTTGAAGCTGACTCCATCATGGTCATTTTCAAGTTCAATGTGAACAAGTTCTTGTTAAGCCACCAATAATCAAATTTTGCCCAGATCCAACTGACCGTCAGTTAGCCTTACAATCCATCGAACAAAAACCCTTAAGTCTTGTCTCTGAATGGCCTTCAGCTTTCAATTAGCAGTGACTTCGCTAGTTAAAAATGTATATGTACACTCACACACAGATAAAGTTATGCGGACATTTCCAAAACAACATGTCAATTATAGTTAACTAGCTGGACACCCAGCATTGCCCGGTCGTACAATATGCTTAAACATGATATTTTAATTTATGCAGATTGCATATGTATTATTATAGAATCAATCCTCTATTGATTATTATATATTACGAGGAATAATTTGCCCGGTGGACTAAGTTGAAAAAACATAAAACAATGAATAAAATAATAACGATAATGTTGTTCATCAAATTCTATCTGCGTTTATTTACAATATCATGTCAACTGATATTAAGGCTTGACGATGACTGCCCTGGAAAAGTCACTTCTGATTAATGTTTAGTTTTAAAATATGTAAGCGAAAGAAGAAATGGTTTGCAGCGATTTTAGATGGTATCTCTTTTTATTGTAAATTGAACTCATTGATAAAAAAAAAAGTTTTAAATAAAATGATGAAGTTTATCCAGGCTTGAACAGGGGATCAATCGATCTGTAGTCGAATGCTCTACCACTGAGCTATATCTCCAGATGACAATAAATCATTTTTTCTTTTAAGAAAAAATGATTTGCTGAGATTTTATTATTTCCCTTGGCTGGCGTAACGTAAAATATTCCCCTGTAAAAAAAATCTTTTTTTTTTGTCTAAAGGTGAGAAAAGACTAATTTTAAGATTGGATTTTTTTGATTTACAATACTTATCAAGTGAATTTCTGTACAAAACATATTGGACATTCTCAAAACAATATGTCCATTATAGGAGTGGTAGCAACGTAATAGCGTCAGTGCTATGTCGTCTGGAACTTTGATTTCTGACATGTAACTGCCTTCTTTTTTACTTGTTATTGCATGTTGGACAGGTCTGGCACAAAGCAATACTAGGATGAAAATCCAGGAAAAGTCAGCATCAGAATCTGTCATCCTCCGGTCGTCTTTGCTTCTGAGTGGAGCAAACAAAGACGTCCTATGCACTGCACCAGCAGATAAATTGCATGAGAGTGACAACGTTGCTTCCATGCCATTCCTGTTTGTGTTCTAGGTCAAACCTTCTGTGACTTTGCATGCAATTGCTGAGTCTTGCAGATTTGGTGAACAGCTGCGACCAGCAAGGAAGGCTTCATGCAAAACAAACAATACAGAAGCACAAAGTTTAATTAACAACAACTGAATTGAACATTTTTTTTCTTTGTTTATTATTTGCTCCATAAACGAAATTTGTGTTTTTTCATTGGAATTGACATAATCGATAATTAGTCACGCATTTGTATTAACTTAGAATCAATTGTTTCTCCTATTTACACAAAGACGACCAGACAACCACTCTTGGCACTCTGTTAAAAGTAGAATTGGGATGATTAATCAGAATCAGACATTCAGAAAATTTGGAACTTTTGGAGGTATCGAAATCGGAAAATTTTGGACCTATTTCCTGATTTCAAAAACAATTTGTTTTTATTGTTTCATTTTTTGTCTTTGTTTAAAACTTGATTTAAACTTACTGATACTAATACTAATGATAAAATAATAAATATTTGTATATTTTGATCTACCAGTAAAAGTAAAATCTATAATTTCCCCTCTACCCACAAGTGTATGTTTATGTTTCTGAAAATATTATGCGAGTAGTAATTGTCTGTATTTTTGAGATGAGGTGTTTTCATTGATTGAGATTGTCGGACTGACTTCCTCATCTTGGTTGTTATTGTCACAACGTTTCAGCCGTTTTGCCCTCCGGCCTTCATCAGGTGTTTTGTATCGAACTGGGGAACCGTTTGTACCCCCATAATAATAATAAAGGGCTGGGTTCGAGACTCCTAACAAACGGTTCCCCAGTTCGATACAAAACACCTGATGAAGGCCGGAGGGCAAAACGGCCGAAACGTTGTGACAATAACAACCAAGATGAGGAAGTCAGTCCGACAATCTCAATCAAGTATGCGAGTATTTATGGTATTTTGACGCACTCCCCAAAGAACCCCAATTCTATAGCTATAAATAGTTAAAGATTTAAAAAGAATTGGTGATTGTATTGGAATCATGGGAAAATAATGGAATCGTCTCATCACTAGTTACAAGCTTTCTCCAGATACACAAAAGCAAAATATAAGTTCTTCTTATTACCAAGATACTTCTCTTACATTTGCCCCAGGATAAATATAGTACCAGCTGTGCTTTGTCCAAGCATAAACCCAAACTGCATTTCATAAACGCTTATTTGAATTCTTATTTGCTGCTCAATTATTCTCTCAACTCTTTTCAATGAATTTTAAACCTCCATCCCAGACATTCTCAACCTTTCCTCCATCATTGACCCCTAAGCTTTATGTATTTCTCCATTTACCTCCTACTCCCATACAAAAAAATCCATAGCCATCATAAAGTGACAGAAAAACAAAGTTTTGTATAAAAGTAGTATTATGCATTCATATCACAAAAATAAAGAAATATGTGTAATCGTAATAGATCCGGTATTTCTACATTATGATTTTTAAAGGTGAATGCCTGGTAGACGATGGACATCATACTAGATTAGCCATTCTCAACCTTTCCTCCATCATTGGACACTTGGCTTTATGCATTTCTCCATTTACCCCCTACTCCCATGCAAAAAAATTCATAGCCATCATAAAGTGACAGAAAAACAAGAAGGTCAAAAAAGATCTTTTTATTGTTTTGTATAAAAGTAGTATTATGCATTCATATCATAAAAATAAAGAAAATAAAACAACGTTTTCTAAACAGAAAATTATGAAGTTAATTTGTATCACAAAAACTAATGAACAAAAACACCAAAAGCATTATCAGTGAAAACACCACTGATTCATTGAGTCAATCAGTTTATGTGAGAAGCTGTTTCTGGTAATGCTACTCTCATATCATTATTGGCTTTTTTTGTTTTTGGTTTTGTTTTTTTTTTACAAAAGAATCACCACTTATCAAGGCCCGGAAGCCACTCGAGGATAAGGGTTAATGAGTGTATGGAGTCAATGGGAAAAATATCATAGTAATCGTTAGTAGTGGAAATTTGGTAAAGTGGATAACTCATCAAGAATTTGTTCACGTTGGACTTGAAGACAACCATATTGTAGTCAGTTGGAAAGCAAGAAAACGGAACAGAGTTCCACAGGCATGCAGTTCTAAGAAAGCAGCTTTGTTCATGGAACCTACATTTAGGTTTAGGCACAGGTAAAAAGTGGGGGAAATTATTGATAGTGCTAGACAAGTGTTTCTCATGAAAGTCAGGCATGGGGGAACCATAGATTGGAGCTCAGACAAGCACTTGCTATGAAAATAACGATAAAGCAGAGATAGGCTCGCATCGTCTCTTCTGTGGGAAAGCGATTGCAGAGAAGAGAAAAGGGCATCTTCCACTAGGCTATTTTGAAGTCTATTTTGAACTCTATCAAGGCAGGATAAGCTACTTCTAGAAGCTCCTGCCCAGATGTGGCAACATTACTCCATTCTTGAACGTACTTGGCTCTTATACAGATAGAGAATTGCATCAGCAGTGAGATATCTACTGGAACAGTAGGACGATCCCACCATTTTTCCAGCAGCCTTGGCAACGGATTTAATATACAGGTTCCATCTCAGATCAAGAGTAAAAGTCAGATCCAGAAGCTTGTCAAAAGATGGAGCCTCCCCAAGAATAGAGTCATTCATTTCAGTTGATGCCAGATGGGGATCAGAGCGTTGATGATGTAAAGATAGAAGCTTGGTTTTAGATGCATTAAAATTAACCAGCCATCTCTTTCCCCCCATTGCACCATGTGCTCAAGATCAGACGAGAGAGAATCAGAGAGAACTTGGCTGTTTACTGCCTTTGAAGTGTTGTCATAAATGGTAGTGTCGTCAGCATAAATGTTTATGAATGATCTTAGGCCTTCAGGCGGTTTCTGACCTTTGTCTTTATTGCTACTAAACTTGAGAACCCTGATTCACATAAGATACTGAAGCTTCTCCACACCATCAACAGCAACAAAGTCAAAGAGATATTAGACATATGGATTTCTTAGACATGGCACAATCTCAAAAGAAATAATTATTTTTAAATTATCAGAGGTAATTGTGAATAAAGAGAGCCTAATTTTCAAACACACTGGAAGTTGACACTCACGTCTTTTAATTGAGGTATGGAAGCACAGAATCAATACAATTTTTAATTATATTTTATGTTTATTTTTTTTCACTCCCTTATAATAAAAATATATATATATATATAAACTTTTTTTATCAATTATTTTTTTAATCAGATATCTTTTTCAATAACTATGTTTATCTAAGTTAATTTGTTATATATTTTGTCAAACTATATAGATATTTTAAAAATATATTTATTTACAAGTATGAAAAAAAAACTATGAACGTGTCACATTTTTTACAGTTTTAACAGTTTAAAAAAGGTGAATGTGCAACAGAAAATAGTTTAACAGTTTAAAAATGTGAACATTTCACATATGTTAAACGAAAACACTAAATTCAAACAAAAAAATTAATATGAATCTAGTAGATGATATTGCCGAAACAGTTATTTTTAAATCAGTGACGCCCCCCACCAATAACTATATTTGACAAAAAAAAGTAAATATGTTTGAATAAATATATTAACAAAAATTTTTTTAAATTTATAAAAATCTATAAAATATATTAACTTTATTATCGATTATTTAAAAAACATTCTTTTAATCGTATATCTTTTCAAATAACTATGTTTAAGTTATATATATATATATATATATAAACTTAAACATAGCCAGGTCAAAATCATAAGACCACTTAAGAAAGTAAGCGTTTATGCATATTATCGAATTTTTAATCAAACAAGTGGTTGAAACCATCGCCAAAAGGGAAAATATGACGGAAAAAAATGAAATCTGCTTCATTCAAAACCTTAACCCTGATCTAATAATTATTTTTTTAAAAACAAACTGTAGAATATTGCTAGGGTGAGTCAGCTAATCCAATGACGATGTTGTGCTGAATAGATGCGATAATTGACAGAGTAGTTTCTGGCAGAAGATAGAACCGTAAAAAAAAAAACCCTGAATGCCACAGCAGCTGGCATTTGTAGAGTGGCACCTGCCCCTCCTGGAATGTGTAGCCAATCAGGCGCCTCAAAATAGAACAATCCACCATCCCTGACTAATTGTAGGCTGGTCCAATGGCAATTAGCATACCACTAATTGCTACTGAATAAATATGTTGAAATTAGTTAAATGGTCCATAATGGTGGAGAGGGAAGGTAAGCACATTCTTGATTCTTGATTCTACATCTCCCCTCCCCCATCACGTGGAGGTAACGGCCTCCGAGGAGGAATGAGCTCCTCACAGCCAGGTTGATTATGTGGGAATAGCCTCGCAAGTGCCCGCGCCGACTTGGCTGGCATTGGTCTAGGAGGTTCAGGTACTTCTTCTGGAGTAATGTTCCCGCCGGGTTGCTGTGTCCGAAGGTCAACTTGAGGGTCTGGTACAACAGGGCTGTTTGTCTCTGTTACTTGGGGTATGTGAGGTGGGGCCCCTGGTAGCGCGCTTGGGATGGGCTTTGGAGATGTGGGAGTCTCAAGGTTTCTGAGGAACCTCCGATTCCGCAAGGTGATTCTACCAGAGCCATCAACTCTGATACGGTACTGCCTATTAGGGAGGGCTGACCAGTGATGTCCCAGAGACGGTTGTTTCTTTGTAGTACAACAAAGTCCCCACTTTGTAGTGGGCGGAGAGAATGGGGCATATGGTTATACATCTCTATGAACCGTGTGTTGCGCCAACACAGGGTTATCTCGCACTTTCGAGCCGCGGCGATTCATTCCGGATGTGGCTTGTAAAGGGTCGGGTGAGAGGGGAGGTAGTTTCGAAGTCGCCTGTGGAGCAGAAGCTGTGCTGGGGATAGGCCGATACCCTGTATAGGGGTATTTCTGTATTGTAGGATGGCCCTGGCAGCCTTGTCGTTATCTAAGGACCCTTGTGATCCTGTGTTGCCATCTACAACCCTCTTGGCTGTTTTGACAGCTAGCTCCGCTCGACCATTGGATTGTGGATAGGCCACAGATGATAACCTGTGTTTTACAGACCATTTCTCTAGAAACTGCTTGAATGGGAGGAATGTGAATGGCGGGCCACCATCACTGCTGAGTTCTTCTGGGGAACCATATTCTTGAAATATCTCCCAACAGATTGAGATGAGCTGAGAGGTGGTTGCCTGCCCTTGGCTTAGGTGGTACAAGATGAGCCAGCCAGTTAATCTGTCAGTGCAAGCAAGGTATCTGTGGTCACCAACGTGGAACAGATCCATGACAATCTGCTGGAACGGCCACTCTGGGGACTGTGTCAATGTAATTGGTTCCCAGGGCTGGCTCGGTGCGATCCTTGTACAAGTCATACAGTTCTCCCTGGTATTGCGGATGGAGGCATTCATTCCAGGCCAATATATGGATTCGTTTGCTCGGACTTTCGTTCCAGTTATGCCCTGATGCGCTGAATGCAGGTAGCGCAGTATATTTCCTTGTTGACCTTTTGGAACGACTATTCTTCTGTCTAAGAGCACCAGGTCCTCATGGGTGCTGAGGCGGTGCCATACTTCCTAGTACTCACGGACTTCGGGTGAAGTGAGAGTTTGTGTTTCAGGAAAACCTTGCTGTACCGTACTTATCAACTTTTGGTACTGTGGGTCATGAAGTCTTGCTGCCTTGATGGTACCTGGTGATGTGATCGCTACGTTGTCATTGTACCCAAATGTTGATATGAGAGCAGTAGATTCAACTATGCTATTGAGATTCTCAGATTCTGAAGTGTCTGATTTGGAAGGCTGGAAGGTAAATACGTCAAGGAGGGCGTTCATCACGGCCGTTGGGTTATGGGAGAAAGCGTCAGGCCCCCTATGCCATTTCCCAGGACAATGTTGTATGTTGAAGTGGTATCTCAGGTTTTCATCCGTCTCTGTTGTCTTACACTCTTTGCACATAACATGGTTATCATACACACATCAACACACTGTGCATATATGCTTGACAGACTCTTTTCAACAGTGGTGTTAGAATTATTTATTTGCTCTATAAATAAAACTTGCGTTTTTTTTTTTTTTTTTTTTTCTTTTTCATTGGGATTGACATGATCGATAATCAGTCACACATTTGTGTTTAAATTAACTTATAATCGCTTACGTCCAAAACACCAGCTGCATTTCGCGTGTTTAACTTTGAAAAATCAATTATGAATTTATTTAGTTAATTTTTATAGCAACGCCACTTGCTCCGCATACAAAATCACTTGCTTTTTTTTTTTAATCTACGAGAAGTGTTTCAAAAGTAATGCCTCGTATTTTTTTTTTTTTTTTCATCCAAATGAGTTAGAGGGGATTACAAATTGCATTGTTATGATGACAGAACATGCATTCATGATCTGAAAGTTTCATCTCTCTGTTGCAGCAATTGACAGTGTGAGACTAAGAAAGCAATCCCTGTCACAGACGTGTGTCAGAAGCACAGATGCATCAATGAATTCCTAGTATAGGTGCATTGAAAATGGTGGTGACTGTGTAGAAAAATAAATTCTAGAGCACAAAAGATCACTCGTTTTAATGGTACCACTCGTGTCTTCATAGCTCTTCAATTATTTTTAGTTTAAAAAAAAAAAAAAAAAAAAATAGGTTTTACTTTTGGAAAGATCCTCGTACATATATGTATATATGCATGTTAGTACAGTCAGGGAAGCAAGAAATGGGGAGGGAATTCCAAAATTTAACAGTTTGTGAGAAGAAACTGTTAGAGTAGGTTTTTTGTGAGGTAAACTCTTAAACTAAGTAACTGATCATTATGAAGTTGGAGACACAGCTGCTGAGTGCTTGGTTATGCAATATGGTGTATATTTTAGTTTAGTTTGATTCGAAGTCCTATGTGAAAATTAAGATACTGGTGATTATTATGAAATAGTAAGCATTATATATTAGACATCAATGAATAAGTTTTCAAAAAATTTTAGAGTTTTTTGGGGTTTTTTTCAAATGGAAGGTAATAGGTATGCTGTGGACATTTGCAAAACAACATGTCAATTACAGGTAATAATGTGGGCACTCCCAAAACATCTTGATCAAATTGTCTGTGACAAGAATTGAGTTGTGGACTGGTGCATTGTCCTGGTGGAAAAAGAACATAATATAAACACAGCTTCCCATTTGAAAATTAAAATATTTCGGATTTGCAAAAAATTTGATTCATTGCTATTGAATATCAATTAAGAACGATTCCTTAAAATTTAATATCTCCTTAAGATTGCTTCCAAAAAAAAATGAAAATAAAAAGCCATTAGTCAACACTGGATAGGGACAGCTAGCTTATGAGGTGGGTTTGAAATGTCCCATAAAATACTGCAATTTTCTCATAAACGAAATTTGTGTTTTTTTTTTTTTTTGTGTGTGCCTTTTTTTTTTCTTTTTTTTTTTTCATACTAATGTAATTGAGCTGGAACAAAGGAAGCAAGGAACAAATCAAACAATTCTGAAGAGCACTTGCCATAATAGTATTTATAGAAAAGACTGAGACTAAGAACATCATGTCTGTGAGAGGGGGAGAAGAAAAGGGTAAATGCCAATTTCTGCACCTTATCAAGAACCCTCAAATTGGACAGAAATTAACCATTAGATTTTTTTTCTGAGAAACAAAATGATTTAGTAGATTTCAATCAAAATTGGAACAAGAATTCTAGACATAAGTTTTAGTAGCAATAGATATGCATACATTAATTGTACCCGATCAATGAACTATCCTTCCCTCCTTTAAACTTGAGTAGTTTACAATTGTATTAAAATAGAGTCTTTGGAACAACCTCTTTATGACCTTGTTATGTCAAGTTTATGATCATCCCAATGTCTGTTGGCAAAAGTTCAATGAACTGGCAATTGCAAATGAACTACAATTGCAATCAACTACAATGGAAAAAGTTAACTGAATCCATCCATTCCTAATTTAAACAAAAAAAATTAAAAAAATAAGGGGACATAAAAGTGGTGTAAAACTGTTCTGTGAATTAATTTTGTTATTAACTAAAATAATACTGGCCTGAGACTAGTATTCTTCTTGTACAAAGTTTGTTCCAACAGTAAAGCCTTCTATTTTTTTTTACTCAAAAAGTTGAAGTGCTACGAAGACGGAAGTGGTACCATTGAAATGAGCGCCTTTTTGTACTCCAGAATTTAGTTTTATACATAGTCACCATCATTCTCAATGCACTTATGTCAGCGAGGAACGATGACTGTGCATTCGGAATGTACGTTTTCTATACGAGGATCGTTCCAAAAGGAAAACCTCCTATTTTCATTAACTCAAAAGATTGAAGAGCTACGAAAGCGGGAGTAGTACCATTAAAACGAGCGATGTTCTGTGCTCCAGAATTTAGTTTTATACATAGTCACAACCATTCTAAATGCATTTTTGCTAGGAATTCAATGACGCATCTCTACTTATGACTGCTTGTGGTTGCTTTCTTAGAATCTCACACCAATATCTGCAACAGAGAGATGAAACTTTCCGGTCATGAATGCATAAGTTGAGTCATCATAACAATGTAAATTTACAATCCCACTCTGACACATTCAGATAAAATGAAAAAAAAATAGGAGACATTACTTTTGCAACGCCACTCGTATATCTCTAGTCATATCATTAATTCAGTTTGTTAAATTATTTCCATGTTTTTTTTTTACACAGGCATCACCACATTATCAAGGCCAAGAGGCCACTCGAGGATAAGGGTTAAAGAGTGTACAGTAGAAATTGGACAATATAGTAATCATTAGTAATGAAAATTCGGTAAATTTGTTAACTTATATGGAACGGCTAATCAAGAACTTATTTGCATTAAACTTGAAGACAACCATATTGTAGTCAGCCAGAAAGCAGGAAAACGGAAGACAATTCCACAGGTGTGCAATTCTAAGAAAGAAGCTTTGTTCACGGAATCTACGTTTAGGTTTAGGCACAGATAAAGAGTGGGGGAAATTATTGATAGTGTTTTCAGCTAGACAAGTGTTTCTTGTGAAAGTTTGGCGAAGGGGGACCATAGACTGAAGCTCAGTCGAACACTTTCCATGAAAATAACGATACATCAGAGACAAACTCGCAACATGTCTTCTGTGAGATAGAGGTTGCAGGGAAGAGTAAAGGACATCTCCTACGAGACTACGAAGTCTATTTTGAACTCTATCAAGACAGGACAAATCCTTTCTAGCAGCTCCTGCCCAGATCTGGCAACAGTATTCCATCCTTGGACGTACCTGACTCTTATATAGATAGAGAATTGCTTCTACAGTTAAAACGTTATTCATGTCAGTAGAACTATTACTCCATAAACAGTAGAACCAAAGGCAAAGGAAGAAATCTCTTCTGTTTAATGCAGAAATTGCCACACACACACACACTATACATTATAGCTGTGTGATCCCTACATCTTAGAAGATGCAGCAGTAAAACCTGACATTCAGTGACGTGCAGAAAACTTTTAAGGACAGGTGCTCAAGTGAAAAATAAAACGGTGACTCGGTGTGGCACAGGCTTATTATACATTCCTCTGAAAAAAGGCAAAAAAAATGGATAGTCACATTCAATGCTATCAAGACAAAGCTCTTTTCTCTTTCACAACTATAAGAAACCTATTGCTCTGGTTGATAGTACCTTTCCTGAGATATCGACTTTCAAAACAACTCGACCTGACATTCACAGGCAATATAAAAGACACGAAATGCAAGTATGACGCAAAAAAAAAAAGAAAAGAAAAAAAAGCGGTCTTTAGAAATTCTACAAAACAATTCGAAAAATAATTTTGAACTGTCTTTGTTTTGTGGGATGCTGAAGATTTGAAGTGGACTCTAAGGGCCTTTTCTAAATAATAAAGGCCAATTTGTGTCAATGAAACCATGGTGCACCTCTAGAAACTACAATATATGGTTTTTAAATAATTTGCATATATATATATATAATGGTTGTATCGGTTGGTTTCCTAGATGTAAATCCAATGAAACAATCATATATATAAATCCATATATCTATTGAACTAACTGTTATTTTGACCATATGGACATATATCTTATAAATAAACAATGAAAGAAAGAATTTGAAAACTAGAAACAAATGAACGGATAAAAAAAAGGAGGAATAGAATAAAAAAAAACTAAATAAACAAAATTTGGCAATAAGAAAATGAAGTTGCTACCAGAAAAGAAAAAAAAAAAACAACCATAAAAACCTAAGATAGGGAAGTAGCAACGATAAAAGTATAATATATAATTTCAGATCAAAGTGAAAACTAAGACCAATAAACAACCAGCAAGTTAAAAGAATACCAACACCTCTCCACTGCAAGAGCTCAACTTACTTCACCCCTCCTCCTTTACCCCAACTCCCTTCCTTCACCATCCCTCCCGCTCTCCAAAAAAAACCTACTAGTCACAAAGTATACACCTAAACTTCTTCCAGAACGTTAATCGCACCCAAATAAAACTAATGTAATTTTTGACTCCTATTTCAATATTTGATTCTTTTTTTGGTCCTATTTCAATATTTGATTCTTTTTTGGTCCTATTTCAATATTTGGTTCTTGTTTGGTCCTATTTCAATATTTGGTTCTTGTTTGGTCCTATTTCAATATTTGGTTCTTTTTTGGTCCTATTTCAATATTTGGTTCTTTTTTGGTCCTATTTCAATATTTGGTTCTATTTCAATATTTGGTTCTTTTTTGGTCCTATTTCAATATATGATTCTTTTTTGGTCTTTGAATTAGTATTCCACTGAAACATGTATGCACATATGCAACCAATAATGTTAATATAATAAACAGATTATATATAATTAGAAGAACTCTTGCTTATAAAATATACCTGAGCAACATCTTCAGCATTCCTCGATAGAGGTGCCCGAGATGGTTAGCTATAAAATAATCTTTTCTCAGAAAAATGTAAAGTCTGAAAGAGTAAACCATCCTCCGAGCGGTGAATATAACCATGGCCTCAGCATCTGATGAAGCCAGGCTTTTCATAAAGAACTTTGCATGAAATTCCACCCTTTACAACCAGGGCCGTCAGCATCCTGAATTTCCCCCTATGACTATAAACACTCTCAGTGACATCCATGTATCTGTCCAGGATGTGACCAAACTTATCAAGGATCTCAATACAGTCCTCTGAAAAGGGCACTTTTAAAACAGGAGTAAAAAGGGCAGGTGCTTGAGCATGCCTAGCAACCTCCCACCTTCTGAGTGTCTCTGCTGACATTGTCATAACAGATAAAGCCGGAAGGGTGTTAACTTTAGTTGAGGTGAGTGCATAGTAAGTTTAAGAACGAATACTAAAAAATACTATCCCTTTCTTTCTCCACTTCATTGAAATTCACTCTCTTCATCAAGTCTGTTTTCAGAGAAACGTGTGAACTTAAAATATTTTCCAACCAATTAAAAAATTATTTCAAACTTCTAAACTAACAATCCCCTGTGAAATTCAACACGTCTATAAAACAGTGGATTGATGGACAGAAATTCAGAGTTCTTCTAGGTGACACTTGTGATACTACATGCAATATTTTTGCTATCATGTCGGGGCAAGATTGGAAGGTTCTATTTATAGACACTGCTGACAGGACTTGAATAATCAAAAGAAACCACACTCTGCTTGCAACCAATCAGAAACTAGGATCACTCAATAAAATATGCTGGATATTTTATAATTCCTGCACATGATTTTTCGTGTCCAATATGAAAAGGAATTTGCTCGGCTTCCGCAAACTTTTACGATCCGATACTTGTACAGATCGACTACCCAACGGAAAACCCCATTCTTCGTTTGTCTTGGCTTTTACAATTCAAAGCTTCTCGGATGACTGCCATTTTGTTTGGAAACAAGAGTTTTTCTTTTCTTCTGAAACAAAAAAAATGATTTTCAATTCAAACTCAGCAATGTCGATCCTAGAAGATTGGAATGCTCTACATTGAAATTCCTTTAAAGCCTGCTGCAATACTTCCAGTAAACACACCTACCCATAAGGTAAACTCACTCCCCCCAACACACAGTGTTTACCTTGTGCGTGTGTGAGAGAGAAGTTTACCTACAACAAAACTTTCCAATGAACTTTCTGACGTTTTTGTTTATTTCTTATTCAAAAACTTTAAAACATTTCAACAAACTTTGGTATTTCAAAGTATATTTTACATCCCTGACAAACTGTTGATATATAAATATATATTATATATAAAGTTATGTTTTCTCGCTCGCATCCTAAAAATCCTGATGTTGAGCTCTTGCTAACTGGTGACCCATTCATAACACTCATGTTTGACTCCATTCTGTTTCATTCGTTAATCCAACTACATGTATATTAATCGTTGGCGCTCTTCTTGGCACTTTACAAAAACGTTACTATCGACAATATGCACCACCTGTAGCCAGGAGTGGCACTACAAACATTTTCAAATGATTATAGCCTGAACCGAGCAGAAACGGAAAAGGTGACAAAGTACCAAGGTTTACTATATGATATGAAGAGAAACTGGAACCTAAAAAGGATCAACATTATCCCAGTTATAAGAGAAGCTAAAGACTGCATGAATAAGAATTAAAAAAAAAAAAAAAAGAAGCTATCTGGAAAGAATTCCTAGAAAACCAAATGCGAAAGTAATTCAAATAATTATACTTAAGGAAACAGCCTAAATCCCTTAAAAAAAAAAAAAAAAAAGCACTGGGTTTAAGTTTAAGTCTAAATAACAGGTGATTGGCTGGCATTTCAAAGAATTCCTCATCACTATGCTAATGAAAATTAAATAAGAAAAGAACATTATATGGAGAAAACACCATGTAAATTATAGGTAACTAGCAGGCTGCCCAGCATTGCCTAGTCGTAAAATACACTTAAATATTATATTTTAATTCATGCAAATTTTATATTTATTATTTATAGAGCCAATTCTCTATTGGTTATTATATTGTACCTAATTTTAACAGGCTTTTTTTTAAATATGATTTGGGTGCCATTATCTAGAATCGAAACTAAAACATTTAGCATTCTAGTGTCATTCGTTACCACCTGAGCCAAGTTCATATGCATATCAAAATTTAAAAAATTAATATAGTTAGACATTTTAAATGTATATTAGCACATGTGTAGAAATAACATGTTTAGTCAACTTATGCCTGCCAAATCCCATTTTTTTTTATTTTGACCCCTTAGCAGCTATTTTTACCGGTTAAAAACCAAATCGAATTAGTTCCACAGGTCTGAATCCCTTATATATCAAGTTTCAAGTCTGTAGACCAAAAGATGACAAAGTAGTTTGTTAGACACTGTCCACACACATACAGACAAGTCCATGCTTTTATATATATACTAGCATTTCAGCCCGGCGTTGCCTGGGTGTTTGGAGGTGTATGTTGAGAAAAAAAAAGAAAAAGAAAAAGCGGTCAATTTTTTTAAACTTTGACCCCTATTATGTCCCCTTAACATTTATTGTTTTGGACTCAAATCAAGTTATTAAGTTATATCCATGTCCAAGGAACCTATATCTAAAATTTCAAGTGTTTAGACCCACAATTGGCGGAGGAGTTTGGTAGAATTCTCAAAGGTCAAATCGTTGAACTTTGACCCCTTGCTCGGGTGTTTGGAGGTGTATGCTGTGCAAAAAAAGCAAAAAAACAAAAAAAAATGGTTAATTTTTTAAAACTTTGACCCCTATTATGACCCCTTAAAATTTATTGTTTCGGGCTCAAATCACTTTATTAAGTTAGATCCATGTTCAAGGAACCTATATCTAAAATTTCAAGTGTCTAGACCCAAAATTGTCGGAGGAGTTTGGTAGAGTGCTTAAAGGTCAAATCGTTGAAATTTGACCCCTTAACAGCCAAATTTCTGGCTGACACCTGTCACATCGATTTTCCCAAATCTCAGTACCCGGTATTTTAAATTTCGAGTCTATAGGCTAAAAATTGACAGAGTTATTGCGTAGGGAAATGTACACAGACAGACAGACACGTTCACTTTTATATATATATATATATATATATATATATATATATATATATATATATATATAGAGAGAGAGAGAGAGAGAGATAATCAATTTCTATTTCATTGATGCGATGATTGTGTCACATCATCCTACTGTGGCAGGGAGATAAATAAATTAACCAATCATCCAAATATGATAGAGGACCAGGGTTTCATAGATGCTGTCCTATCAGGTTGACACTCCAAACACATGAAATCATTGTCGCAGTTGCATTACAGATCTATTGTGTTTCGATGTATGCGCAATATTTTGTGTTATGTTGAGTTATAATTAGGCATGGTAAGCGCGCAGTAATGTCTGGACTTATATTGCAGTGCCGCTCCTGGCTTCAGATAGTGTTTAAGAATGTACGCGCAAGATGAAACACTTGTATGCGAGTTATTGAGTCATTTCTGCCTCCGCCAGCCAAAGGCCAGAAGAGGATATTCAGCAGATGCCCTGGGATTTTTCCATGCTTGTGCAGCTCTGTTAAAGCCTGGGCAAAAACTGATTTTGCTGATCAGGTTTTATAGAATTTTCTAAGTTAGCACTGGCTTAACATTTTCACATAGACGTGTTACTTTTTGTGGTTTGAGACGATTTTCATTAGCTGGAAAATATTTTGAGTTCTCTGTGAAAACTGACTTGACAAAGTGGGAAAAGAAAAAGGGTAACAATTAAAGACATTTGTTTTTTTAGAATTCATAGGAATCATTTAACGATTCAACCATCACAATATAGCTGAATATGTAATGACCACCAATCAATTTTTTCTAAAGTTAATTAAAATCTATTAAACTCCATTATTTTTGTACAACTTTTGGTTTTACCAGAAAGATAAAACCCTGAAGTGTATTATGTTAAAAGCAGAATAATACTTTTCTATAATTTAATAGAATTTTAAATTTTAACTTTTTCAAAAAAAAAACGCTTTTGACCCAGTTTTCATCAAATGTCAAAACAAATATATATTTTTTAAAAGGTTTTCGAATCAATTAAACTAACATTTTTATGTCTAAATAAAATTTACTATGATTGGCTATAAGAATATGCAAAAATATCAGAATATAATTACCTTATATCTTAATGAATTCAAATAATTCAATTATTTCACACGGTCTCGTACATTTTAGGAACCATGTGCTTACTGCCGCCATCTTGGATTTTAGGCATGGGAACCCAGTCGCATCTAAATATTTATTTAAGCATTTCCATGAATTTTAATGTAACTAGACAGGCAAATACATTTTTTTTTAATAATTAAATTAAATTATAATTACAAACGCCATTTATAGTGAAATATGTTATTTTTAGCTTTATAATTTTTTCCTTCATAGTAATTGATCAATAGGGCTAGGACAACAGCATATTTTTTCATTTGACTCTCGAGTGTGTATCCGTTGATATCTTATATGCTTTTATATAAAGTGATGTGGTTTTCGTTTGATTAACTGTGTTGGATATATACTTAAGAGTAAAAACAATGAAAAGAATATGCTGTTGTCACAATCCTATTCATCAATCAAGCTTTAAATTTTTCTTAATACTTGTTAAAAGTAAAGAAAAACTGCTTTCTTTTTCTATTTTTACATTAAACATAAATTATTAGCATTATTTTTCAGTTTTAATATCACTTTTAGTCAGTTTTTAATTTCATTAATAAAATCATTGTACTATATTTTCCAATATTTTATTGCATAAATCACGTTGACAAAGACTTTCATCAGAATTTGGTGGTCTAATAAAAGGGCCCTTTTTGGTAACCCTCTGGGGGGATGCAATTTGTTGGGATGTCACAACTACCATTTATGGAAATCCATGTCTTTATATAGTTAATTTTCAAAAAGGGAGATAACTTTTTGTAACCGTACAGGCTACCGTATCTTGAAAAAATATATAATACACAGATACCACTAATACTTATAATTTTCACACCCTGTTTTTTTTTTGTTTTTTTGTTTTTTTGTATCGATCTTTAAAGCATTCTTTATGTACTGGTACATGGAAAGTTTATACATTTTAAAATAAAAATTTTAATTTATTTTTAAAGATTTAAAAGTCTGCCTATTTTAGCGTTTTTGTAAAAAACAGATATTTTTTATCCTGATGATAATAATTATTGATAACATATTCAATGAATCTCGCACTTCAAAATGCAAAAGATATAAAAAAAAAAAAAAAGTAAACACATTCAAATTTCGGATTTCCATCTTTAATATCGAAGGTATCCTGTGAAATGTTTTTTTTTTTGTTTTTCTACACTCGTTCAATGAGTGTGTGTTTAGTGGATCGCTTGGATCGAACAAGGGACAAATGTGGAAGGGAGGGGGGGACATGAAGTTCCCAAAAATACATTTATATAAAGAATATGAAAAAAAAAACTTACACGCATATAAAGTGCATTCTTTACTTATTAATCGGTGAAAATTTTATATTGATTAGATAATTACCTGATTTTTGGTAGATTTTTAAAGATGGGCTCTATGAAAAGACAGGTTACAAAAATCAAAAACACTCCATAAATTTGGCGGCCACTATGCATATCCATGAAGACACATCTGTGCAGGAAAAACTCCAATTCCTGCTCATAGAGTTGGTGCAAAAGAATAAAATTCATTTCCTGAGTACATTTTGTTATGATAAGAGGTAATATTTGGTTCTTGTCTTTTGTTAGAAGTAGCCAGACAAAATGGAATTCTAGAATATCAGATTCTGTTTTCGACAAATGCCAGTTTTTTTATTTATTATTTATAAACCATTCCGATTCTTTTTAAAATTCTTGACATTTAATTAAGCTCTCTTTATGATTCAGCATTATCTTTTAATAAAGTTGATTTATGCCTTAGTAAAAGTTTTTTGTGTTTTTCATGGAAAATGGTGATTCTTTCTTTTAAAAAATCGATTTGGGAATCTTAAGTAGGACGTCCCCCATTTTTATGGTGATTGAAGATTCTAGCTAGGAAAATGATAGACATATACAAGGTACAGCGACATAGACCCTCTCCACAACATTTTTGAATGGCCTAGTGCTAGTTCCTAATTTATTTTTGTATTTTTCAGAAATTTTTTTTTTTTTTCAGTACAGTAGACCCCCGGGATACGACATAAAAATTAGTAACAAAACACAGTACAGTATGGTATTAGTGCACTTATTGATCCGTGCTGAAATAACGTTATTATTTAGAAAGCCATTCTTAACATGGGGAGGGGAGGGTGTTTTGTACCTATTCTGTACTTTAACCTTACAATTTCATAAAAATCAAATGAAACTTTAATGAAACTTGAAAATACTATTTAAAAAATAGCGTGGATCAATACTTGCACTAGCCCCCAGTATATAATACCAAATACAATTAGAAATAACACCATAAGACGGGGAAAATACCGTAAACAGGGGCCAGAAAAATATCGTATTCCTCATCGTAACCTGGAAAACTCGTATCCTAGGACCACCGTTCTACTGTATTCAATTGCAGTCAAATATTCAAGACACAGCTATGGCGTTCTTCATCCTGACCACAGATCAGTCGACTTAGATAGAAATAGATACAATAACGCCTACAAGTCACATTCGGTCGACACTTTACCACGTGGCAACGTAACCGGAAGTAAACGACAGGCTCGACGAAAGTGACGGAAATTGAAATGCTTCTGTTGCACGATCCGATTGATCAAAAACTTCTGAAATGCAGGTCAGTTGAATAAAGGAATCACCTGACTTTGGTTGGCGTTACAGTGTTATCAGCTTTGGTTTATTGTTAGAAAATATTGCCTGCTGTTCCTACATTAATTAATACAATCTTAACAAAAGTGGGACGGGAGGGGGCGACAAATTCTTGCTTACAAATACATTTGTCATTGAATCTGCATCGTGTAAGCATTGAATTTATATGAATACAAATTTTATTGGAATCTAATTATATCGAACTAGATGCACCTATAGGACGTCACCCAGATGTGGCATTTGAAAACCGGATAAAAAAAATTACTTTTAAAACTATTACTAAAACACACACACACACACACACACACACACACACACACACACACACACATATCTATATATCTATAAAAGTGAAATTGTGTGTGTACATTTCCCTACCAAACTATTCTGTCAATTTTCAGTCTACTGACTCGATATTTGACATAAGGGGTATTGAGATTTGGGAAAATCTTTTTAATCAGTTTTCGACCAGAAATTTGGCTGTCAAGAGGTCAAAGTTCAACAATTTGACCTTTAAAAACTCTACCAAACTCCTTCGCCAAATTTGGAGTCTAAACACTTGAAATTTTAGATGTAGGTAACCTGGACATGAGTCAAACTTTTTAATTTTATTTGAGCCCAAAACAATAAATGTTAAGGGATCAAAAGTGGAGTAAAAATTAAAAAACATTTGAACTCTGCGGTCTCTACCAAATTACTCAGCCAATTTTTTGTCTAAACATTTGAAATTTTACATAAAGTGAATTCAGACATAGGGCAAGCTTTTAAATTGGTTTGGGTCGAAAATTTGGCTGCCAAGGGGTTAAAGTTTAAAAATTTTGACCTTTGCAGTCTCTAGCAAACTATTCAGCCAATTTTGGGTCTAAAAATTTGAAATTTTACATAAAGAGTATTCAGACACGCAGCAAGCTTTTTAATCAGTTTTTGGGCAAAATTTGGCTGCCAAAAGGTCAAAGTTAAAAGAGTTGACCTTTGCAGACTCTACCAAACTTTTTCGCTAATTTTGGGTCTAAACACTTGAAATTTTAGATGTAGGTTACCTGGACATGAGTCAAACTTGTTAATATATATATATACATATGCACACAAAGTTATGAATAGTACATAGGGCCCGAGCAAAGCCAGGCTGAACTGCCAGTATTGATGAGTGGAAGACGACGAAACACATGTCAGTGGATAATTATATTTAAAAAAAATTATATATATATATATATATATTGGAAAACATTTCTTCTGACGATATGAGCCATTCATTGAAAATCCACGAATTAAGGAAAATAACTTAAAATGTTTGTATTCCTTGTTGAATAATAAATTTACTGAATTTAATTCCAAATCTTCATTTCTTAGTCCTCGCGCGAAAGAGCAGGATACAAAATGTTTTAAATAATAATGATACTAGAATAACAATAACAAAGACTTTCGCTGGCGAGGACTACTATTGACCGTAACCAGTTATACAGTCCTTTTGAAATTTTCATCTCTATTTTTCTTGGTATGTACTGAATATTTGTTAATGAAACCTATATGAAATATGTTTCTTATTAAATTTTAAAGATTTTTTATTCTGAAAGAAGTTTAAAAAAATTTAATCTAAAAAAAGTTATTTTAAAGTTTTTGTTAAAAAATTCAGATTTTCTCATTATTCAGACCTGTATTACAAAGAGGGGGTTGCAAAAAATGAGTTGTGGTGTGAGGAGAAATACAAACTGAAACAGAGAAAATATTCAGACCTGTAATAATACAAAGAGGAGGTTGCAAAAATGAGTTGTGATGTGATGAGAAATACAAACTGAAATAGAGAGAAGGAGAGTTTTAAAATATAATCTTAAAAAGATAAGATACAAGTTAGAAAAGCATTTCATCCAAGGCATGAAAATTGTTAAACAAAATGTTTTTACTATAGGCTTTAAAAATAAAGGTACAAGATTCAATTTGAAATTTATTTATCTTCAAAGTGCACTTTTATAAATTTTACAAAGTAAGGTATAAAAATTTAATTTAAATTGAATCAAAAAATTACCTTGGATTTATTTTATTTAATGTACATTTTGTTGCACTTTAAAAACATTATCTTTCATCTAGCAATTAATGATATAGATATAAAATTTTCAATGATTGTGCCGAAATCTAAGCGAAAATTCCATAACCATAGTTTTTTTTCCTTAGAACATGTGAAACACAATAACACAGAGCTGCTTCCCGACTGACTATGGCATGGTCGTTTTCAAGTCCAACATGAAAAGGTTCTTGAAGAGCAGTCCTTTAAAATTAATTAACTTATCAAACTTCCATTATGGTACCCATTAAACCTTATCCTTGAGGGGTCTCCGGGCCTTGCTGAGTAGTGACTATATGTAGTATGAAAAAAAAATGTATGACACTTATTGCATATTTTTTCAAACTAATTTTTTTAGGTTATGCTAATTTATTTACATGTATAAAACACGGCGCTTGCCTTTTTTCTGTTGTTCTTGGCCTTCGGGCCGGGATCAAAGTGTAGTATCTTTTCCGGCAGATACTGCAAACAAAGACCATATGTGGCAGCGACCCCACATATAAGACCTTGGTCAATGTAGGGGCAACCCTTCATACCAATTGTCACTATCCAGCTCCCCTACTCCCCGGGGAGTTGGTCCCCATTTCCCCTTCACTCCTCACTTTAAAAATCGGCCTTGTGCCTAATTTGCTCAGTGGGGGAGCAAATAAATACGTCAAAGTGTAGTATCTGTTCCGGCAGATACTGCAAGCAAAGACCATATGTGGGGGTAACCCCACATATCAGACCTTGGTCAATGTAGGGGCAACCCTTCATACCAATTGTCACTATCCAGCTCCCATTTCCCATCTATCGGGAGCTGGTCCCTTTCCCCCCCCCACTCCCTCTCTCTCCACATTAAAAAACGGCCTTGTGCCTAATTTGCTCAGTGGGGGAGCAAATAAATACCTCAAAGTGTAGTATCTGTTCTTCAGATGCTGCACTTAAGATAATTTGTACCAGTCAATGGAGGGGAAGCCCTCTATACAGGGACAATTATTATTTTTGGTAACCAGAGTGCCCCTTTTTGCCTACTTTTAGGGGAGCTGGTTTTTACTCCACATTAAAAACGGCCTTGTGCCTAATTTGCTTTGGTGGGGAAGCAAATAAATACAATAAAACACTGATCCAGTTTAAAAAAATCTTTTAGGTTTATGTTAGATTTGAACACAAGTATCAACATGATAATAATTACTGCCTTAGTAATGTATACGGCATAATCGTGTTGATACACTGATTCTCATTAGATCACCGAAGTTAAGCAACGATGGGTGACCATTTGGAAATGCTAGGCATGATATATCATCTTCCAATGACCGAAATATGCATGCAGTTGAAGACCACTTGTGAATTTCATATTCCTCGATCAGTGCTAAATATCCCACCAAATATTATCAATATGCTTTTCGTTGCTTGACTGAGTTCTAATCTCTGGTTTCTATGTTCATTCACAGCAAGAACTCGTCTTACTGCAATCACTATAAAGATCTTTTTTTACGTAAGCATCACCACTTATCAAGGCCCAGAGATTACTCGAGGATAAGGGTTAAGAGTGTACAGTAGTCAATTGGACAATATAGTAATCGTTAGTAATGGAAATTTGGTAAATTTTTTAACTTAAGTGGAACGGCTCATCAAGAACTTGTTTACATTGGTCTTGAGGACAATCAGATTGTAGTCAACCGGAAAGCAGGAAAACGGAAGACAGTTCCACAGGCGTGCAGTTCTAAGAAAGAAGCTTTGTTCATGGAATCTGCATTTAGGTTTAGGCACAGATAAAGAGTGGGGGGAATTATTGATAGTGTTTTCAGCTAGACAAGTGTTTCTTGTGAAAGTTTGGCAAGAGGGGGACCATAGAATTAAACTCAGTCAAGCACTTGCCATGAAAATAACGATAAAGCAGAGACAAACTCGCAACATCTCTTCTGTGAGATAGAGGTTGCAGGGAAGAGAAAAGGACATCTCCTACGAGGCTACAAAGTCTATTTTGAACTCTATCAAGGCAGGACAAGTCCTTTCTAGCAGCTCCTGCCCAGATGTGGCAACAGCACTCCATCCTTGGATGTACCTGGCTCTTATATAGATAGAGAATTGCATCAGCAGTGAGATATCTACTGGATCGATAGAAGGATCCCAATATTTTTCCAGCAGCCTTAGCAACAGATTTGATGTACATGTTCCATTTCAGATCAGGAGTGAAGGTTCAGCCCAGAAGCTTGTCAAAACATGAGGCCTTCCCAAGACGAAAGCCATTCATTTTAATTGATGCCAGATAGGGATAGAGCGTTGATGATGTAAAGATAAAAGCTTAGTTTTAGATGCATTAAAAGTAACCAGCCACTTCTTTCCCCATTGTACCACATGCTCAAGATCAGAGGAGAGAGAATCAGAGAGAACTTGGTCGATTACGGTCTTAGATGTGCTACCATAGATGGCAGTGTCATCAGCATAAATGTCTACAAATGATGCAGGGATGTGATTTGGAAGATCATTAATGTAGATCAGGAAGAGAGTTGGGCCCAGGATATAACCCCTGAGGGACTCCAGCATTAATACTGTGAGCTTCTGATTTTTGCCCATCAACTACTATTCTTATAGAATACAGAGAGAAATGATTTAATAATTGAAAAGACATTTCCAACTATACCATAGCTGGAGATCTTCTGAAGTAAACCTTTATGCCATACCCTATCAAAGGCCTTCGATATGTCAAGAGCAATTGCCCTAGAAAGGTTGCCTCCATCAAGAGATTTGCTAATCCTATGTGATATAGCTGTAAGCACATCTGCTGTAGATCTAGCAGAACGGAAACCATATTGTGTGTCACTAAGAAGGTTATTTTTGCTGAGATGGTTGATTACTTCTCTATTTAACACAGATTCCAGCAACTTACTCATGACGCACAGGAGACTTATTGCCCTGTACTGTGAGGGAGATGAGCAATCACCTAAATTCTTAAATACAGGGCATACTGATGAGATTTTCCATGGTGATGGGAAGAAATTCTCCTTAAGACAACGTTTAAACAGTTTTGTAAATATGGATGCTAGTTCTGGTTGAAGTTTTTTTGAGTACTATAATTGGCATACCGTCAGGGCCGGTTGCTTTACTGGAATCAAGGTTTTTGATTAGCTTAGCAACATCATGTACAGATATTTTAATGTTGCATAGCGTGTTTTCCGATACAGGAGGAAATATTGGGGGTTGGCGGCCTTGGTCGCAAAGGGTAGAATTAGCTGCAAAGTTCTTGGCAAAGAGTTTTGCTTTGTCTTATGCTGATGAGATTACCTCAGGTCCATTGATGATAGTTGGGATAGAGCACACGCTTCCGTTCAGGATTCTGTTTGCTATTTGCCAAAACTGGTGGGAACCAAGCCGCTGCTCAGCTACTTTGGACTTGATGGACTGAGCATACAACTCTCTTGTATTATTTTTTCTAGTGTGTGCCTAACATCAAATGGGATTTCTATGAATTTTTTCCTGAGGACATCACATCTGTGCTACTAAACTGCTTTCCTGTGAGCTGCATAATGGTTCTCTTGAAGACTAATGCCAATAAACACTCGTCATAAACTGTCTTCATAAGTCATTAACCTTCGTCCTCGAGTAGTTTTTAGCTTTGACTCATCAGTTAAAAAAGATTGTTTTATTGGACACACAAATTGCTGAAATGAAAACCAGGCAGGCAAAAATATAGCCGCCATCTTTGTAAACAAATTCAGGAAGAGGTTAGTTAGAGAAAAACTTTTCTAGTTAAAGGCCAGGATTACAAACTTGAGTTATCAGTTTTCCTTAGTTAGTCTTTTTCTCAATTTGTTTATGAAGACGGCGACTATATTTTTACCTAGTTTTTCACATATACGATGAAACTTGTCATAACTTAATGTTTTTAAAGTTATTTGTTATTATTAAAACATGGTTTATGTAAAAATATGTAATTTTGGGAGTAAGGAGAAAATTATGCTGGAACCCTTTTCGATCGAAATAATTTATGTGAATGAAATAGGAATTAAACCATTTATGTTGTAATAAAAAAAAATATGTAACCAGAGATTTTGAGAAAAACGAATAAAGTCAATCCAAATTATGTTCGGTTCTCTTAGTTTGAAATCCATATCCAAATCCGTTGCTTCGAGTCTTTTATAATAACTAGCCTGGGTGCCCGGCATTTCCCGGGTGTTTGGAGGTGTGTGTTGAGCAAAAAAAAAAAAAAAGTGGTAGTAGGGAGGCAAGCTCGAACGTGTACCCACGAAGGAGGAAAAGAGCATGAAAAAAAAAAGGTGACATCTTTGCCATTGCGCCCATCGCCAAACCGGTGGTAACGAAGGCTTAAATTAAGGTTATTCAATCGAAAAGAGGGGATGACTTTCGAAAATATCAGCGAGAAAAAACAACCCCTTCGTGTAGAAAATTGCCCAGTTGAAGGTGAAGGAATTAATGTTTTAGCTAATTTTTTTATATTTGTCGCCTGAAGGGTCGAGCTTCAAAACAATACCGATCTCGTGAAAATCCATCGCCTCTGTCGAAATTTTTAGGCAGACATACATACATAAATTTAAACAGATAGGTAAGATTTATATTATAGACTAGTGGGGGAGGGGTATCTGACGTTGCACGGGTGTTTGCAGGTGTGTGTGTTGGGGAGGGGGGGTAAATCAAAACAAAGAGGAAACTTAACGATAGCGATTTTAAAAGCGGAAAAAAAAGAGGTGGGGGCTACAGGTAGGCTCGAACCTAGAGACCAATAGGCTGAGCCTGAACACCTGTGCTACAGCGACAGTGGCAATGTAAGAGCGATTAAAAAGTGAGTCAAGTCAAAGAGGTTTGATTGACAGGTGGCCGATTAACGAGGTCATCACGGGAGTGTTAGGACGATGTAAGCAATGGCTATTCAGTAGTAAATATTTTTAGTGCTGGATAGTTTTTAATGATTGCTTTTTTGGGGGGGAGGAAGGAAAAGCAGCCCCCCCCCCTGTTTATTATTAGGGGAGGAGTAATAAAGCAATTGTCTGAAATGACGGTGAAGTCGACATTCACCAGTCGAATCGAGTTTTGTGGTTTTTTTTTGGTTTTTTTTTGTATTATACGGAAAAACGAAAGCAACACGTGGCGATCCAAAAAATGTGGAATATTTAACATTTCAAAGTCAAGCAAATTAAATAAACAGGCAACCCCCGTTGTTAACTTGTAGATATTATGATATAGACGTGATATAAAAAGTTTTAAGAATGAGGGAGCCGAGTGAGCAGCCCCGGAAAAAAGCCTTTTGCGGACATACACAAAAAGGTTGCCTAGTACATACATACATACATACATACATACATACATACATACATACATACATACATACATCACACACACATTTTCGCTTTTATATTTATAGATTAGCATAACATAGAACAAGAGTCTCCAAACTATGGTCTTGTGAGCTAGATCCGGACAGCCAAAGTTTTTAATCTGGCCTGTGGAGATCTTATGGAAAACGTAAAAATATTCAGGGAAAATTTTAAAGGTGAAAATGTGTAAAAATATTGAGCAGGATTTTCTTTCTTTTTTTTTTCTGAACAAAAATGATTAAAAGAATGAGGTTTTGGAGAACCAATTTCCTTTTATTTATTTATTTACATACGCAATAAAAAAACATCAACAAGATAATAAATTCTCATAATATCGGCTTCTTTTATTTATGGCAAGTCTTTATCTACAGGGTGTGTGAGGTATTTAAGCACATACAATGTTTATACGATGGCCATAATATTATTTGACTTGAAATTTTCTGTATTTCGGAACTATCAGTGGCAGCCTTTGTAATTAAAGAACACATCCCGGAACAGACAGTTATCGTGACTATAAAGGTTGAATTATTAGAAATAGAAATATTTTTTAAACGTCACTCGATCTTTCATTTAAAAAGTTTGCAAAATGTTAAGATTAAAAGGCATCACCAGCTGAGGGTTTTCCAAAGCCACCATACTTTTAGGCGATTGTTCTCTGTTGCTTGAGGTATGGTCCGTATGGTCCTGTGCAATTATAGGAGGTCCACTCTCTCAGGCCTTGCCTTCTTACCCTAAAAGAAGAGGTTAGTTTATCGCTAATTGCCTGAAGCACTCTTACCAGGGAATGCCGATGAAGCTGTGCTGGCATTTTTAGCATGCCAGACTGCTCTTCCTCTAGTGTGCTGCCTTATTAAATCCCACTTCCCCGACCTTATGTCACATCTTCGCGCCTTGAGAAGTAGATAAACATCACCATTATCAAAACGTCACAGACATTATAGACCCACAGATAGCATTAAAACACTTGGATTTATTTGGCAAGCACAGCACACCGTTGGTGTTAATCCTAGAAGATCTATGAGGTCAACTGCAAAAGAACAGTATGTGTTAGAAGGAACAGTCTGCAATGTTGCCCACAAAGACACTCGATACGAGTTTTATGTGACGAATAATGGTCTTTTTACATGAGAAAAGGTAAAGAAACCACCACACAAGCCTCGTGGAATGGTGGATTGGATTGCAGAAAATGTTCTTCATTACATGATCTCTAATATTTATCTCCGTAGATCTCAATATCTGGGCTAATATGAATGGAGTATAACATGAGAAAATTGGTTAACCGCATAGTACTAAATAATTCCTAAAAGTTTGCACGGTTAGAGTAACATCCAATAATGAACAAGGACCACCGATTCCTAGCATTTAAGCGATTCGTGATTTACGTAAAACTAATTATCAAAGCTGAAAGTGACTGTAACGAATAAAATTACAAAACAGAACAAAACGTGGCTCAAAAATTGATCGGATATATTTATAGGGTTTGAAAGAATAAAGCACATTGTAATAAATAAGGAAAGAAATCTATTTTTATTTTTCCAAATGTACATACGACGCCATTTTGTTCTATTTTGTTTCAGGTTACACATACGGATGAGACAACAATATGTACAACATGTATTTAACAAAAGATGCGCAACATATGTACAGCATATATTTGACAACACGTATATATGAAAACATATGTTATACATATATTTAAGAATATATGTACAACATATGTTTAATAACATATACTTAGCAAAATATGTATAACATATATTTAACAATGTATGTACAACATATATTTAACAACGTATATTTCATATATTTAACAACGTATATTTAACAACGTATATTTAACAACAAATATACAACATATGTTAAACAGCACATCTACAACATATCTTTGATAACGTATGTACGACAGATATCTAGCAACATATATTTAACAACATACGTATAACATATCTAACGACATATATACAACATATATTAAACAATATATATGCAACACATTAAACAACATATGTACAACTTATCTTTAATAACATATGTACTGTATGTATCTAACAACATATATTTAACAACATAGACAATATATGTACAACATATGTATAACATATCTTTTATAACGTATGTACAACATATATTTAATAACATATGTACAACATATATGTAAAAATATATGTACACTATATATCTAAGAACATATATTCAACAACATATATGCAACGTTTATTTAACAACATATCTACAACATATATTTACCAACATATGTACAACATACTTAACAACAGATGTACAACATGTTTAACAACAGATGTGAAACTGTCAGATCTTTACACAACTGTATTTATTCTTAGCCTCAAAAACGTTTTTCAGAAAAAAAGACGTTATCATTTGTTTCAAAGAGTAATTTTTATGTATGTAGAAATCTGTCCTCAAATACATTACGCACCCTGTATGTATCTAAAAAAAATATATGTATTCACAGATTTTAATCAAATGTTATTTACATGAACTCAGAAGTTTCATGTCTTATCGATAATGTTTTCATTAGTGTTTTTCTTTATATTCGTCGATTGGAAAATCCGTTGCATGTCTTTCTGAACTTCTTGCTGCTGGACAATTATGCCTATACTCTTCCCTATATCTAGGTCTATAGAAATGATCACGATACCTCTCTCTGTACGGGTCGTCTTTACGATAAGTAGGCGACCCCTGTAAATACTCATACGCATATTCGTTTGAGTCTGTAACAAGATAATTTTCTTTGTATCCTTCTCTCTGCCCTGGCAGATAATATAATTCTCTGGGCTTTTGCGTGCTCGGATGCCACGGCCTCTCTTCCAAGAAATTTTCTCGATGTCTATGTGACTCCGCCCTCCATTTACCCTGAGCTCTAAATGCATTTCGATCGTTTCTTTCTTTATATCGAACTGCAGGTCGATAGTCTAACAGATATTCTCCTCTCTCTTCTATTTGTTTATCATCCGCTTCCGCATATTCGTGTTTATCATAATTTTGTTCTTTATTTGGTTTTGGGATATCTAGATAGCGTTTCCTGTCATCACTCGTGGAATATTCACTGGGGGAATGTTCCCAGTAATCCTTATATCGGAGAGAGTCCTGATGCCCCCACCAGTAATAATCCCAATATCTTTCTTTATATCTTACATAATCTTCCCACCATCGTCTATTGTACCACTCCCGATATCCGCATTGATGTCGAGGCTGTGCATATCTTTGTAAGTAATCATTCCAATAGAGTTCTCTATACCAGAGTTGGTTAAGATAATGCTGATGTCTTCTATATGACCAATATTTATACTCATCGTCCGCATATGTGTGATAGTTTGGTGGAGAATGACCATTGAACGATTTAAAATGCTTAAAATACCTTGGAGAAGGTGGATAGATATCAAATCGACCTAAGTCTCTCAATGGAGAAAAATGACGACCTTCATAAAAAGAGGATGACCTACATGCTCCATGGTCGTCTCTTGCATCTCTTTGCTCCCCGAGAGAAGTATCATTCCCGCAACTTTTTAAAGACTGATCAACATCGGAATCATCTTTATGATTAAATTCCAAATTTAAAGAATTTGAAGATGGCTTTAATTTTTCATTCTTCGAGCTCGTATTCTCATATGTGACTGATTCTAACTCCTTGGAATCAAAAGAAGGAGTTTCTGGTCCGGAGATGAGTTTATTAGCAGTAAAATAATGATTGGATTCTGAATAATATTCATCCCTCATTGCCGGTGACTCAGATGCATTGCTTTGAACAGAATATATATAAGTAGGTCCACGATTATTAGTATTCTCAGTGTACTTAGGATTCTTATAATAATCATTCCAATATTGTGTTCTGCTTTGAGGATTCTCGCATTGGGAGGAATATAAGAACGACTCATCTCTTTGGCGGCAATCTTGAGATGTTGGTGCAATTCTTGAATGAAGTTTTGCATCTTCAAATGTTGTTAGACTAGTTTCTAGTTCAGCAGAGTTACTTTGATCGTCGTAATGGTAGCTGCTATATCTTGATTTGAGGATTCCATTTCTTGGAGTACCATTCTCTTTTATTGGCTGTATTGCTAAAGAATTAACAGGTTTAGTATGATTCAGGTCAGATAATATGGGAGAAGAGCATACATAGCCAGGAAGCCAGTGAACTTGCTTTGGACTTGGTATTCTTTCATTTGATTGTGCATTGTTTCTTAATGTTTTGTGTATCTGTTGAACTTCTGGAATGAATTCTTTTGTGCTAGAAATTCTTGGAACATTATCACAGATAGCCGGATCCTTTCCAGACTGTTCTTTTGTTCTTGTATCTTTTGACATTCGATCTTGCGGCATCCTGTGAGCTGAGGATGTTGTCGAGGGGGCAGGTTTCATTTTAAAGGTGGACGAATCATCAGGAAATTTTAAAGAATTCGTTGTCGAATTTTCGTCCTCTGCCAAACATCGGTTGCATTTCGATTCTTGTTCTAGTTTTTCTGAAACAACGTCCTCGGTTAAAACAAATACACGTTTGACCGACCTGGTGATGTATTTAACAACTTCTGGATTTCTTGCCTCTCCGGGTTTGTCTTTTGAATATGATATGACATCAGTAGAAGATTCTGGTGTAAGTTCTTCGATTTTAGAAATGTCTTCGTGCATATCTATTTCGCTTGAGATAGAATTTTTTAAAAGTTCTGTTTTTTCCATCATTTTATCGAGTGATGTTTGATTCAGTTCTTCGGCAATATTTACACAAAGTTCATGTCCGGTTGAATTATCAGCATTATTTAAATGGTTTATAGGTTGGAATGTGAATAAATCGTTTCTAAGATCTTCTTGAGAAGTGATTCCAGAAAATGAGTTTTCTGAAAATGTTTTAAAATCATCTTCAAGATCAGCAACCATTTTTTCCTTCTCTGTGCTAATTTCGGACTTTGAATTTAGAATTTGTTTAGAACCATAGTCAAAGGGAAAATGTGTCTGTTTTGGTTGTGTCAGTTTTTCTGAATTGTGTGAATTCGATGAAAATAGAAATTGTTCTTGAAGACAATTATTTTGTGGAAAAACTTTTTGATGTAATGTTTGATCATCCTTAGACGTACTGAATGTTGTTTGTATATTTTGATTATAATTTGAAGAATTTGAATTTTTAGTGACAGTGGAAGTGTTTAATTCTTCCGGAATTAAAATGTCCGTTGAAAGATTTTTTGGATCAGAATAAGTGTAATTCTGTATGTCTGATACTTTAATGAGCCTGCAATCCAATGGAGAGGAATCTTCATCTCTTTGCTGCTGATGCTGCTGCTGATGCTGCTGCTGATGATATGTTTCAGGTACCAACATTTGATCCAAATATTTGATCCCGTCAAATGGTTTTGATACAAAATTTTCTTCCTTTTTTGATTTCTTTGTAACTTCCAATCCGAAATCAATATTTGACACCTTACACTCTGCAGGTATGAAATTATTTACAGGTAGACTATCTCGAAATAAGGAATCGATCTCAACATCCGTTCTCTGATTGGGAAATTGAGCTTTGCTTTTCTGATTGTTATTGGTTGTGAATGATATATTCTGGCAAGAAAACTGAGCAGCTTCACTTTGTTTTGATTTCAAACTTTGGTTCCCCTCATCATCCGTAGATTTTGAGTTTTCAATCAACTGATGATCAATTTTCAATGCTGATTGGTTTTCAACCAATTGATGATCAATTTTCAATGCTGATTGATTTTCAATTAATTGATTATCAATTTTCAATGCTGATTGATTTTCAATTAATTGATTATCAATTTTCAATACTGATTCGTGTTCAGGTTTTGTCGTTACAAATTTAGCTTCCACTGAATTTGATTCTTCCAAAATGTTATTCTCTTCTGAGCTCTGCGTTTGCCCAATAAAATGTGGGGGGAAATCTTCATATTTTCTCAAAGATAAATCGAGAGAATAACAATTATCATCATCTACATTAACGATTCCAGGTTTACCATTTTTGTGATTTTCAGAAAATTTCAATTCATCTTTTGTATACGAAAACCGACAACTTACAAAAGATTCATTATTTGTTGAATTTGATATTTGCAAAATGTTATCTCCCTTGACTGTTAACGGTAGCATGTTATGCTCAAGCTTGGCGTTTTGTAAAATAAGAAATGTCTCTTGTTCTGTTTCAGATCTGTTCCCCCATTCACCAATTGACAGAATTTCAGGGCATTTTTCTGCTTGATGCTCTTGCAGAAATTCTTCCCCATCCAGCAACAACATCGGTGTGTTTTTCCATTTTGAATTTTCTTCAAGCTCATTTTGTTCCTGTTCTGATCGAAGAACTTTATGCTTCACATGGAATAATTGGTTCGAAATTTCTTCTTCATGATAATTTTGCAAAGATTCTGTATCGTCTTCTAATGACGATTGTTCATTTTTATTTGTCGAATTTCTTACAACTGGAGATTCATTTTGTCTTTTTACTTCTTCATTGCCAGAATGTTTAAAAGAATGTTTGCAGTCTTTTAGTAATACTTTCTCTTCAGCAGCATTTTCTGGCATTTCTTGTTCGTCTTGTAGCTGCACAGCTTCTACCTTAGCAACTGAGGATGGCAAATCAGTTTCGCTTTGCGGTTGTTTTTTTTGCCACTTCTTTAAGATCCACTGACCTTTTACCATTTTTTTCTTTTTGGTTTTGAATTTCTGTAGATTTTGCTTTGAATTTTCTTTTGTTGTTATTCCTTTTGTCTGTTCATGATGAAGATCTGTCATCTGCAAGTCTTTGTGATTTGTACATAAGTCTACCTCCTCTTCTGAATCTTTTTGACGAATTAATTTTGATCTCGATGAGCAATGAGTCAAGACTTCTGGGATCGTCAGATCCTTACAAACCTGATACATTTCCCCAGTATCTTGGTTATTTTCTTGTGCTAAGCCAATGCGTCCCTTAAAATCAATGTTGGTAATATGATCAAATGTTTCACATTCTTTATTGTTTTCTGATAAGCCCTCGATCTGAACACAAAGACTGTCTTCCCTGATTTCCGATGAACTTTGTCGCAAAGTAGAACCCACTTCTCCATCGCAAATTGATTGATTATCGACATTAACGATTTTCAATTCGTCATCCAAATCTTCTTCCGCAGTCAATACCAATTCTGTTCTGCTTCGAAAATTATTAATTATTAAAGGAAAATGTCCATTCCTTACTGGTGGCACAAGTTTGCCTTGGCGACCGGTGCGCTTGTGACATGGTTTGCTGGATGTAGCCCTTCCTTTAAGAAAGGCTGAAAACTCCTTCACCCCGAAAAACGGCGATGGAATTTGCATTGGAAATTTATATTTTTTATGAAGCCGCCAACGAAAAAAGACAAAACCAATCAAATAGATGAATATCACAGACAAAAATAGGAAGATCAAAATCTTGTTTTCTTCAGACATTTTCTGTTGTGGGAAGTGAGGAGAAAATGCAAAATTCAGCTCTTTTTTTGTCTCATGAAACACGAATTTGGCTTTTTAATTACTATTTGCATTGTTTTTTCATGTACACTATTTTGTTTTATGATGTTTTGTATTTTTATATTTAGTATTATATATGATATGTTTTATGATATTTTGTTATATTTGGCATATTTATCATGTTTTATGTTGTATTTTATATGTTTTATGAAGTTTTGTATTATATTTGATGTTTTAGGATATTTCGAATTATATTTGATATGTTTTTTAATGTTTTGTATTATATTTGATATGCTTTATGGTGTTTTGTATTATATTTTATATTTTTATGGTGTTTTATGATGGTTTGTGTTATATTTGACATGCTTTGTATTTGATATTTTTGTCGTTCTCTATTGTATTTTACATATTTTATGATATTTTGTATTATATTTGATATGTTTTATGACGTTTTGTATTATATTTAATGTTTTTTATGCTTTATATTGTATTCAATACGTTTTTTTTTTTGGTGTGGTTTGTATTTTATTTTATATGTTTTTTATGCTTTTAGTAATCTGATGTAGTGCCCTATGTGTCATTTATGTAAATGGTTTCTTCTCGTTTTAGGATTAATATCTTATGTTTTATATGCTGTAATTATGTTTTTGTTATGTTTTCTTTTTCTTGATATTTACTTTACAACTCTATTTATAATAATTCTGATCTATGGAATCGCCATTGCATAATGCCCTATCAATAATAATATTTCTTTTCTGGAATAATATTTAAAAAATAATAATTGTTTCTTCTTCGATAAAAATAATTTTCATTATCAGCAAAATATTTCTTTAAACAAATGAAATGAAGATATTTCTTCTTTAATTATTTTAACATTAAGAACACACAAGACTTTCTTTTTCCATGAATATAATTTTCATTGTCAACTAAATAAATAAAATGAAAAATAAAAACAATTTTTTTTTAAAGAAACTCTAACATCTTTTATATTGTAATAAATATGCAAATTAGTTTTTAGAAACAAATGTTTGAAGTAATGTAATATTTTACATCATATCTAAAGATTTTATTAACAAAATGGTTTCTTATCGTTTTAGTATTAATATCTTATCTTATGTTTTATGTGTTGTAACGCTTGCGTCTTTAATGTTTTCTTTTATTCATATTTACTTTTTAATTATATCTATATTGATTTGATAATCAATATCTGCATAATTTACTGTTAATTATTATAATAATATTCTTTTTTAATAATAAATGTCTATCTAGATCAATATTGTTAACAAAAAATGACCCCTTCTTCTCATTGCTTTCCTTTTAAATAAATAAATAAATAAGTCAAAAAATTCTAACACCTCTTTGTATATTGTAATAATTACGTGGATTAGTTTTTATAAACAAACTTTTGCAGTAATTTAATATTTTAAACTATTTAAAGCTTTTATTAATGAAATCATTTTTTATGTATCATTTTTAGTGAAAGAGGAATTCATATTTGATTAAACTGCATTAAAATATCTTTTTTAAAAGTGATCGATAATTTTTAAAGTTTTAGTTAAAAATACATAATTATAACTAAATTGAATGTTTTTATTTATTTATTTATTTATTTATTACTAGTTCCAATGCAAAAATATGTGAAGGAATGTCGAAATAGTCACTATTATTTTTTTAACCGAATAAAACCAATTGTCTCTGATAAAAAATTATGCTGAACAGGAATAAGTATTTTAAAAAAAGGCAAAATAAATTATATTCCTACCAATAGTACAAAGAAACATTAAAAAAAAGGCTAATTCGAATCAAATATCAACGTCGGGTGGATTGCTATTTAATTTTGATTTTGAAAATCCGACTCCCTTTTTTTTATTATAGATAAAGAATAAAATATCTTTTTAGAAGTGATCAATAATTTTTAAAGGTTTAGTTAAAAATAAGTAATTATAACTACATCTATTTTTTTAATTTTATTTATAACTAGTTCAATTGCAAAAAAAAAATACGTAGAGAAATGTCGAAATGGTCACTATTTTTTGTTTTTTAGCTGAGTAAAACCAATTGTCTCCGATCTAACATCATGCTTAACTGAAATAAATTTATTAAAAAAAAATGAAATAAATGATATTGTTATCAATAACATAGCAGAAGGAGACATTGAAAAAAAAAGACATTTTTAATAGATATAGAACGTATTTTTAAGTTTACATTTCTTGATATTTAATTAAATTGCCGTTTCACATCATTGATGTTTGCAACTATTTATATTCTGAATAATATAATAAAAATAAGTGCATGCTCATACAAAAAATATATAAATATATTATATTTTCAAAGTGCCAATATTTTTCTTATTAACCCATACGATGCAACCACGTAGGGCACAAGACATTTCAACCAACCGTTATTAAGACCTCCATGAACTACTATCCATGATGGATTTATATCTCTGACTGAAAGATGATTTACAACAAAGTTGTCAGAATACAATGAAGACTTTTTTATTTAAGTCGAAATCTTGTTTATTCTTTAAGATAAGTAAATAATTTATTTTGGAGAAAAAAAAAACATCGTTATTCAGCTTTCTATAATATAGTTCAAGTACGAAACAATGTTTTCAAAGTGTCAATGTTTTTCTTATTAATTTAAGACAAAGATTTTCTCATAAAGTAATTGACTTTTAATGAAAAGATAAGAAAATGTAATTTTTTTAATATTCAATTTTTATAAATTTTATAGTAGAATTCTTAAATTAAAATTTTTAATGGAATTCTTAAATTTTTAAAGAAATTCTTCAATTCAAATTTTTACCAGAATTCTTAAATTATTAATGGAATTATTAGATTTTAATGGAATTCTTAAACTTTTAACTGAATTCTTAAATTAAAATTTTTAATGGAATTCTTCTTTTTTTTTTTACCAATTTTTTAATCTTCAAATCCTCTACTAATTTTCATTTTAGTTTGATATGAATAATTCAATTTTTTTAAAGTCAGATTATTATCATTATTTGTTTAGTACGAGAAAAAAAGAATGGTTGCTTTAATGTAAATTTTTTTAACGTTTTCAGGTCATTATTATTCTGTAGTCATTACAACCAATCACTCACTGCCAAAAACAGATGGCGTTCCCTAAAGTCTGAGTGACAACAAGTTTTCCTAGATTTCCAATATACTCCGATTGTTTCTATCAACTTTGCAAATCACGTGGCATCCTCACAGCAGCCGTTTACTATTCAGTTCTCACTGATGGCGACTGTTGGCTTTTTCTTGAATTTGAGTGATAATAAGCCTATTTAGGATTCCAGTATTCTCCTTAACTTTACAGTGGAGGTCTTAATTGGGCTTTCCTGCTTCAATGTTGGTGTCACTTATTTGTCTTTAAATTATCTATTCACCAGGAATGATCACGCTGGCAGTAACAAGTGATGTTCCTTGGAGTTTGAGTGACAGGATGTCTTCCCAAATTTCCAGCACTATCCACTTTTTTGATAACTGCCGTAAATCAGATTATTGTTGTTGTTGTTGTTATTATTCTTGTTGTTGTTGTTGTTGTTGTTGTTGTTGTTGTTGTTGTTGTTGTTGTTCTTGTTGTTGTTGTTGTTATTATTTAAATATTATTTTTGTTGTTGTTATTATTATTGTTGTTGTTGTTGTTGCTGCTATTATTATTGCTATTATTATTATTGTTGTTGTTGTTATTTGTTATTGTTGTTGCTATTGTTAGTATTAGTGTTGTTATTGTTATTTAATTGTTGTTGTTAGTATTATTATTATTGTTGTTGTTATTATGATTGGTATTATATTGTTTTTGTTATTATTGTTGTTGTTGCTATTATTTGTTGTTATTATTATTGTTGCTGTTATTATTGTTATTATTTGTTGTTGTTGCTGCTGCTGCTGTTATTATTGTTATTTGCTATTGTCATTATTATTATTATCATTTTATTGTTGTTGCTGTTGCTTTTATTATTGTTATTATTTGTTAATGTTGTTGTTGTTATTATTATTTAATTGCTGTTGTCATTACTTATATTATTGTTGATGTTGTTAATTATTATTATTATTATTATTATTATTATTATTATTATTATGTTTATATTAATGCAAATAATATATATTTGTATAATTTACTTTTTTCACAATAAAGTAATTTTTTCAGTTAAAAATAATTTATAGCGGCCATATTATTACTCTTATTCTTGCGTTCATGTGTGATTTTGGATATCTAGCATATTTCTTTAAATAGCTACGATTATTTATTTACAAATGTCTTAATTCATGTTTAAATTCTGAGTATTCATCTTATTTTTATTAAAGCTAAAATATTTATGTATAAAAAAAAATCAATCAAGAAAAATCTGATTTTCGTTTCTCAACAGATATATATTTTTTTTTATACATGAAAACTATCCCTACATAGATATCAGGTTTGCAGAGTTGAAGTCTGAGCTTTACTCTCCAATGTATCAATAGATAGTTTGAATATTGGATGATTTTAAAATAAGGAGTCAGAATTGGATGTTTGGGAATCCTAAGAGCTGGAGTTAGAGTTCACATCAGAATTTTGTAATCTTACGAATCAGAATCAGAGGGAGTAGTACGTTTTACAAGGAATCACACTCATAAGATTGTTAGAATTTTTAATCCCCATGGAATCAGTAGACTATCTGATCATTGGAAGACTTTGAAATCAGAGTAGTCAGATTTGGATATTTTGGAATTCCAAGAGTTGGGGCCGGAGTTGGAGTCAGAATTTTTTAAATCCAGAGTCAGAAAGACTTTGGAAGGAATCAGGCTCCTAAGAATTTAATTTAATTAAAGAATATTGAAGTTTAATAATAAAAAAGAATGCAATTATTTAGTTAAGTATTTTTTAAGTTAATATTAGTTTGCAGTGCAGTTTATGTATAGTTAGTATTAATTTGTAAACAATCTTACTTATCTATTTGATTAAAATATATTAAAAGTTAAATTAAATCATACCATTATTTACATTTCGTTTGCGGCTATTTTTTGTTTGTTTTGTTTTTTGTTGTTGTTTTTTTTTCTGTTTATTTGCCTAAAAAAGTAAAACAAAAATCCAAAGTTTTAATCGCTTAAAAGTTTACAATAAATGGTGAATGAAAAAAAAAAATTGGTTTGTTGTTGTTGTTGTTGTTGTTGTTTTGTTGGGTTTTTTATTTTATGTTTTTAATGAAATTTTTTCATGCATTTCTTCCGATTGCTAAGTTAGAGTTTGTTTATGTTTTTTGTTTGAATGTCTGAATAATTTTTAGTGATATATTTCTGAAACAATTTATCTTATAACATCGATTTTTTTTCCCCCATTTTGGGATATCAATTTCTGAAATTATTTATGATGGCATTAATAAATCAACATCTTACGGATATTTGAATCATATTGTTTGCGTTTGTTGTTTTATTTTGTGATATTGTTTATTGTTTGTTTCGTGATATTATTTTCTTTATGAAATTGATAGTTCATGATATTATTTATTTCATGAAATTGATATTTTATTATATTGCTTATTTCATGAAATTGTTTCATTTCATGATATTATTTTTTCATGAGATTATTTTCTTCATGAAATTAATATTTCATGATATTATTTATTTAATGATATTGTTTGTTTCGTGATATTTTTACTTCATTGTATTAATTACTTCATGAAATCGATATTTCTTGATATTGTTGTTTCCTTATAATATGGTTTATTTCATGATTTTTTTTTTATTTAATGATAGTGCTTTATGTCCATATGGACGTCTCGTACAACGGATATAGTTATTAAGTAATAATCGGTTCTATATGACAGTCTTCTGGAGGTTGGAAGTTCAATTCTCACTACAGGCGGTACTAACTAAGAATGACACTTAAAATAAATACCTTAAAGTTTCAGTCCGATCATGTCTGACAGAATGAGAATAATCTACTTAATTAAATTAAATTAAATAAAGGGTTCCATTCGAATTTTCATATGGATTCCCAAGTTCAATGTAAAGATTCAAGAATTTGACAAGACACACCTGAAGAAGGCCGGAGGTTACATCATCCATAACGAGGAGACGAGAAGAGTAATCCGAAGAATTCAAAGAATACGTGGATGCTGTTGTTTGTTTATTGATATTTTGAATAATTCTGCTTTTGTTTGTTGTTTACTTCATCATATTGTCCCATTGTCAGTAAATAGGCAGGATTTATATATAACATTCGAAACGTTTTTATTTTATACTCCTTGTTGTCTACAAGGAGTAAAAAAACAAATCCAGAAAAGTCTCTTGCTTCTAACAGTCATCTACTATAATAAGAGACAGATGTAGACTTTGTGAAGAGGAGGTAAAGATTGTCATCCATATGGTGAAGCCTGACATCTCACGGTTTAAACAGTTCAATACAAATAGCAGAAAAAAAAACACTTATAGGGACCTGACCGGTGCCTATGAGTGTTCCACTTTTTATAGATTTTCTTATAAATATTTAAAAATATATTTATGCTATTATTCTCAAAATGAAAATTTTGGGTTTGTTTGTTTTTGTTTTTTTTTTTATAGAATAATGATAAAAAATACCTCAGGTTGGTATTTTCGTCCCCTCCTGCATTTGTGGAAAGCCAAATTCGATCAGGATAAGATCAATAAGGTCCCTGAGGAGTTCGACATAAATATTCCAAAAATCCGGCAAGAAGGTTTCCAAGTTCCATTTGAAGGTTTCCAACTTCGAAAAAGATGCATCAGAAGAAGATCGGAGGTTACATCAGCCGAAACGTTGTAAATATTACAACTAAGATGAGAACAGTAGTCCGAATAATCCAAAATAACAATACAAATTATCAATCCTCATCTAAAAAAAAAATAGAAAAAATTCTGAAACCGAAAATCAATAAGAACTTGAGTGCCTCAACCGCACAATCTTGAGAAAAGTTCTTTGTTTTTTTTGTTTGTTTTTTACTTTCTTTTTCTTTCTTTTTTTTTTTTTTTTTTTTTGAGATTAACGTTCCTTTAATTCTCTCACTTTGGCGGGAGTCATCATTTTGCGAAATATGGTAATTTCTCGTGTCTGTTGTTTAACAGCTGATTAAAACAACCATTTTTTTCTGTAATGACAAGACCACCTTGACCAGAAACGCTAAAACAGGTGAAACAAAAAAGAAAAACCTCCTCCTTTTCCTCCTCCCACTACCGATCAAAGCTTTGTCATTCGTTCAATTGGAACTTAACAACAATAACAAGAACAAAAAAAAAGAAAATATTGCAACAGCTGTCACTCTTATCTTTTCTACTGACATAGTTTTATTCTAACTTTATATCTTTTCCATCTCTGTCTATAACGTATCTAAATATACCACTTGAAAAGCACCTCACCGACAATTAATGATCTTAACTTTATAAATGTACTAGAAGGAGGAAGTTTCTAGGGAATATCAAGTTCACAAGCGATCCCCAGTCGCATGCATATCCCTGTTAAGGAAGATGATGATGTTAGGTTTTTACAGTTCTTGCAAGGAGGTGTTAACCTCCTCCCACATACAGTGCCTGGTATTCTCAAACGGTCACCCAGCCTCAATGTTGCTTAACTTCGGTAACCTAATGAGAACCTGTGTGTAAACGTGATTATACCATATAATGGTTTGCAGCAAGTGTTTATTGACATTGGATTTGAAGATGATGTATTCTACAGTGAAGCAATCCCGAGGTAATCTTTTCAACAGATGGGAAGTTCTTAGAAAGAAACTTTCTACATAGAAATTCTGAGGGGAAAAGAAATGCAGCTGTGGTAGTAAGATGAGTTCTTGCTGCGAATGTTTTACAAGAAGAAATCAGAGATGGAAGCTGAGTGAAGCACCTTCTACAGAAATTACGATAACAAATGAACAAAGCAGTATTCACCCTAGGTGGGTTGAACCGGTTACCTTCAAAGGAGGAAGTGCCTAGGGAATATCAAATTCACAAGTGGTTCCCAGTATATCCTGTTATGGGAAAATGATGTTAGGTTTTTGTGGTTTTTATAGAGAGATGTCAACGTTCTCCTACATACAGCACCTGGTATTTCCAAATAGTTATCCATCTAGTACGATCGATGCCTCCGTTCAGTCTCGAAAGACAAAGGATACCCCTGTAGAGCGCAGTTGCGTGTGTAATTGTGAAGCAAGGGTTGCGCAATCTCCAACCACACCTCTCCTGAATCGACACTGTTTGGGTCCAGTGGCAAGGAGAAGACCAGGACGACTGGAAACAATGCCGAGATACGTGGAGAGCCCATGCAGCACCTGGAAGTCCCAAATGGTCACCCATTTAGTACTGAACAGGCTCAACGTTGCTTAACTTCGGTGATCCAGCGGGAACCGGTGTGTCAACATGATTATACCATATCCATCTAGTACTGGCCAGGGTCAACGTTGCTTATGATCTAAGAAGAACCAGTGTGTCAATGCGATTGTGCTGTGTAGAGTAAAGAAAGAATAGCAACATTTCTTCCGTGTGAAAGAGGCTGTAGGGAGATTGTAACGTTACCCACGTTTACACACGGGACCCACACATTGAAGACTCAATCGCAAAGGAAACAAAGAATAGAAAAGAGAAAAGAACTTCAACTCCTGTTTTTTTGTTTTTTTTTTAACAACAACATTGATTTTCTCATTCTTCCGCCATGCGTGACTTCTCATTATGGCTGTGACGTCACCCACACCTCTAACGTGATCGTCTTCTCTCATGTGATCATCTTTCTTATAGTCTTTCTTTTTCCCTACCGGCGACGTCATTTTGCATGCATTTGCATGTGCGCATCCACGCTCTGTTACAAAGTGAAGAGATCACATCCCACTAGATTGTGAAGTCGATTTTATACTCTGTTAATGCAAGAAAAAATACTATCAGCTGCACCATCCCTGATGTGGCAGTAGTACTCCATCTTATGACATATTTAACTTTTACACAAATAGGAGTCAAAAGTTAGGTACTTTCTCGAATGTTAGAACGGTCCATTTTGCAAGCAACATTAGCAACAGGTTAGATGTAAGTCTTGCATTTCAGGTCTAGAATGAAAGTCAGTTCTAGGAGCTTTTTAAAGCAAGAGGCTTCCTTAAGGAGAGAGTCATGAATTGCAACTGGAGTAAAACGAGGATTCGAATGTAATGTAGTCGTTAACATGTATGGACCCAGCACATTGTAGACTCCGTCACAAGGAACATAAGAAAGGAATAACTCGACTCACTTTTTCTCCTTAGTGAAACAACCGGTATTTATTTACAGACAACATTTTACAGATCTTTTCTTGTCGACCTCAGCCACCATGCATAACATGTCTATCTTTGTTCTTCTCTGACATGATCCCCGGTTTGTGCACATGTTCTTATTTTTATATTCTTCCTTGCCGTGACGTCACCTCGCACACGGCTTGGTCATTTGCGTATAGCTGCAATACTCTGTTACATGAACATTAATGGAGAAAATATTGGTTTTAGACATGTTAAAGGTAACCAGCCACTTCTTTTTCATCCATTGCACCACATACTCCAGGCTAGAAGAAAGAGAATTAGCAAGGTCTTGTTCACTAGTGCTCATCAAAGTGCTGCCATAGATGGTTATGAAATCCGTATAGTATTTACTTTACAATCACTCTGTAGATGTAGATGTTTTGAGCTTGAGTTATGGCTAAAAAGTTCTTGTAAATCGGGTTTATGTTCTTTGTATTATACAAAAACATTGTTGAATGTCGTTGTTTTTTTTTTTTGTGGGGGAGGTATGTAAATCGTTCCAGACAAAACATGAAGCCACCTAATGTAAGAAGTAGAAAATGAAATTCTACTTAAAGGCCAAAAACTAGCTTACTGTAAGTGTTTGATACATAGATTTGGATCTAGAAAACAGCAATACTTCCTCCTTTGTCAAAAGCATTACTTATGGGATGTGAGGACTAAAAGACAAAAATAAGAGAAGCAAGAGTTACAAAGCTTCTGGAAATAAATTCAAACACCATTTTCTATTTTCTGTTCTTGATATATTGTCAATATTTTGTTTTCTCATTCCCCCCAAAAATAGCATGATTTTTTTTTGTGTTGGTAAAAGCAAAAAAAAAAAAGAAATAAATAAAATAATAAAATAAAGATTATTTCGAAGATATTTTATTTTAAAGAAAATCTATACAGATAATCCACAAATAATGCTTTTATTGAAACCTCACTAATTCCCTGATTCGTCATTTAATGGCCAGGTAAAAATATAATAAACATGTTTTAACGGGTCAAATCCCATAGTTTATATTTGAACACACCCTGCTAAACTTTTTTTATAAACGCTTTGTATAGGGTGCCCCCCCCCCAATAATGCCACCATGGTATCTCTACTACTGTATAAAAGGAACTCTGTTTGTGTGTGTGAGTTTTTTCCTTATGGACTCCGAAACAGCTGGCCCGATTTTTATGAAATTTCCCACAGATGTACTTTATGTGCCTGGCAGTGTTCTTAGATAGGTTTTGTATCGGAATGTATTCAATAAGTAATCGAAATAATCTGGTGAAAGAAGGAACAAGCGATTGTGACCAAAACTTAACACCTTACACAGCCTAACATCACAAGTGCATTTGAGAAGTTTTATTACAACACAAACTGAAAGGCCCGACACATAAAGTCAACAGTAGGTTCTTTGATTTGACAGGGATGTGTTCGAAATAAATGTTTCTGTTTAGAGCACAACTGGAACATAATACTTGACTTTTGCATGATAAACTTTTAATCCAAGTCATTGCACATGAAAACAATTTTATAAAATATGGGAGTGTGAAACTGTTAAAATGTTTTTGACTTATAATGAGGGTGTGACTCCAATGATTTCGACGATCGTTTTCATAACCACGGTTATAACAATCAACCAATCAGAAGTTACAAATGTTACTATAAAAAATATTGAATTTTGGATTCAATTCAGTTCGCTGTTAACCTCTGTCTCGAAAAGACTAAATCGTGACCGCACTGATTCTTCGCCGCCATCTTTGTTACTAGGAATCATCCAACACTCGAAATCGTGACTGCATTGATTATTCGCCGATTTGATTTACTGCTGCCATCTTTGTTCAACATAATGTCTCTACACTTAACAGAAACATTCGTTGACTATCATTCAATGTCAGGCAACGACGGATTGTCCTGCTAGTCATTAATAAAATTCACAATCTTTTCTACAATCCAACCAAATTTGGTACAAATAAACTTCAGTCTATACTTGACTTATTGACCAAGTTTCGGTGAGGAATGCCCAATTATTGAATCCATGTTGTAACAGATATAAAATAGTAAAAATTATGTATAAATATCGACTCATGATTGGATAAGAATCTTAATCTAAACATCTTAAGTTTATCAAAAGCATGGAAATTATACACCTCTGTAATGCTATATATATATATATATATATATATATATATATATATATAGATATATATATATATAGATATATACATATATATACATACATATATATACATATATATACATATATAGATAGATATATACATATATATATACATATATATAGATATATACATATATATATATACACATATATACATACACATAGATATACATGCATATATATACATATATATATACATATATATATATACATATACATATATATACATATATGTATACATATATGTATGCATATATATATACATATACATATATGTATACACATATACATACATATACATATATGTGTACATATATATATACATATACATATATATATACATATACATATATATATACATATACATATATGTGTACATATATATACATATACATATATATATATACATATATATATATACATACACAGATATGTATACATATATATACATATACATATATATACATACATATATGTGTACATATATATATACATATACATATATATATACATATATATACATATACATATATGCATACATACATATACATACATATATATATAGATACATATATATATACATATATGTGTACATATATATATACATGTATGTATACATATATATATATATATAAATATATATATAAATATATATATAAATATATATAAATATATATATATATAAATATATATAAATATATATATATAAATATATATATATAAATATATATAAATATATATATATAAATATATATATATAAATATATATATATAAAAATATATATATAAATATATATATAAATATATATATATAAATATATATGTATAAATATATATATAAATATATATATAAATATATATATATATAAATATATATTTAAATATATATATATATAAATATGTATATAAATATATATATATAAATATATATATAAATATATATATATAATATATATATATAAATATATATATAAATATATATATATATAAATATATATATAAATATATATATATAAATATATATATAATATATATATAAATATATATATAAATATATATATAATATATATATATAAATATATATATATAAATACATATATAATATATATATATATAAATATATATATAAATATATAAATATATAAATATATATATAAATATATATATAAATATATATATAAATATATATATATATATTAATATATATATATATAAATATATATATATATAAATATATATATATATAAATATATATATATATATAAATATATATATATATAAATATATATATATATAAATAGATATATATATATAAATATATATAGACGAGCAAAGATACCCGTGCTTCGCACGGAGCTTTGTTGCGCACTCGGGTACCAAAATCTGTGGGCACCTTTCCAGTAAGTTGATGTTGTTAGAGCAACGATTGCATAAGGTGATTAACATTTTAACTACCTCTTGTAGTGACTGAAATTCAATCAGGAACTTCACAAAACATTTTCATCAAAAAGGAAGGTTACTTGATGTTACATAGTAAATTTTTCATTGAAGTCATTTTCAACTCTTGCTTAAATTTTATCTTGCACATTCAATACTAAAAACTTACCACAATCAGATCATGTCAGTTTTTCCTCATATCCATTTCTCGAACTTTTCACTAAAGAGCCTCAGGGTAAACTACATTTCTGCTGCTTTGATTTGGAGCCAGAATGTAGAGTTTTTCTGAACTTCCTGTCCGGCTGATGGAGACGTAGAACATACCGTGACTGAAGCAGTCTGATGTCAAGTCTACGCCAATGGTGTTAAATGTTTGACCTTGACTTTTGTTTATGCTCATTGCAAAACACACCTTCACAGGAAATTGGAGTCTCCGGAATTTAAATGGAAGTACTGAGTCCGATGGAACTAAGGGGATCCTTGGCAGTAGAACGATTTCGCCTTTGTAGGGACCACAGGAAATGGTGGCCTCAAGTACATTGGTGTGCAATCTGGTGATAACACATCTGGTTCCGTTTGTTATTTTTGGCGGTTCCAAGGATCGAAGAATCATGATTGGCGATCCAATTTTGAGATTTAAAATGTGTGGAGGCATTCCAGATATCTCCAAAGAGTTTAAAAACTCCACAGGGTAGTGAACAGCTTCATATTCATTAGTAGCTGAATCAACTGACTTGTATTGCTTTGTGTCTCCTGGAAATTCATCCATTATTGAATTGTTCAAATGATTCACATTGCTGTTTAATGGCGAAATAATAGCCCTCTCAGCAAGCCAATCCGGTGATTTTCCATTGTTTTGCAGGTCTGGGTACACTTTGTCTTTCAGTTGCTTCTGATTACCGACACATTTACCAAGCGCAGTTGGAATCTTAATTGTGTCAGGTGAAGAAGTGATAGGAAACTGACCATTACCGATTTGGAGAAGCAATTTTGAGAAGTCTGCTGCAGCTGTGTTATCAGAGATATAGGCTCTCATATTAGTAGTCAGTCTCTTCACTATAACGTGCCTCCAGAGATAGGATTGTTTCAAACTTGCATTGACAATGTTAGCCCTTGTGCCATTTTTAACCACTGGGAGGATTTGACGGAAATCACCGCAAAATAAGGTTGGAATGCCACCCATGGGATTCTTGTTTCCTGTGATGTCTTGCAGTGTTCGGTCAATTGCTTCATGAGCACTCTTGTGCGTCATTGGGGCTTCGTCTACAATGATTGCAGAGTGTCTCTAATTACATTTGCCAAGGCTGAGTTACCAGTAATTTTGCAAACTGGCTGATCCATTCGATGAGTATCCAAGGGTACTTTAAAAGTGCTGTGAAGAGTGCGGCCACCTTGTAGTAGAGTAGCAGCAATGCCACTGAATGCTGTTGCAAGCACTATCTTTCTCATGGATCTAATCTTTGCAAGGATCAAATTGATTACAAAAGTCTTGCCCGTACCACCTGGAGCATCAAGAAACATCATGTTTTTGTTCATTTCACCTTGTGCTTCCAACATTGCCATGAATGAATTGTAAACTTCTCTTTGAGAATCGGTCAGTTTTTCTTGCATATTTTCTGCTTGTAGGGAAGTTCTTCAAGATTATAAGTAACTTCACGTTGATACTCTCTCGCGAGTCTTTCATCTCTCCCTTGCATTGGTGCAGGTAATCCATAGCTTGCCAATGGTTGACCGCACATAAGGAGAACTTTTTCTTCAATTAGACAAAGAGTTTTATTGTAGATGTCCTCATTAAAATCTGCTTCTGGATTGTTAACTTCTTGCCTGTATCTGTGAAGAATGTCTTCAGATATTACATCACGAAAAGCCATCCAGATCTCAAGAGGATTTCTTGGCTCACAGGCTGTTAAAATTATCACAAATAGGCTTCGCAAATTTGAAGGTGATTGAGTGGCACTTGCCTCTCCTACTGCTTGATGCAAGTGATGATCATTTTCTAGAAGGCCTCGAGCAAGGCACGCTGCTCTGTATGTTTCAAACACCTGACCATTGTATGCTCGCAAATTTTGAAATGAAGTTGGACCAGCAACCTCATTGAGCAACAGGCGTAAGAAATAACACTCCCCTGCTTTTGGACTAATCGTGTAGATTCTCCCAATGCATGGTGCCTTCCATACATCATCATTTTCAGTACCTTCAACTTGTACCCCACGCATTCTTCTCATCCATTTCTTTGTCGATTTGTTCCAAGTGTAAAACTCAGGGACTTCTACGTATTTGAGACCCCTTGCAAAGTCATCCTCATGGCAGAGTTGAAAAAATGGTGTCAAAGTTGTGGCAGGCGGTGGACCTTGGGCTCGTTCCAGAGCAGTATCAGCTGAGAACATGACACACTGCCCATTTTCAAGATGAACAGAAAGTTGTACAATTGGGGGGAAATGTTCATGGATGGGATGCTCCAATATCCTCCAGGCTGCCTCTGAACTGCCGACATACCTTGCATTCTGGAACTGCTGGATCTCATCCACAATGTGACTTTGTACTTGGCCTTGTTGGTTAGCTGCTCCATCAGTTCTTTGTAGTTCAAACACTGCTTGATCACATCCTTTATTCACGTATTTGAGGACATATTTGATGCTTTGGATCGAGCTGCAAATTTCTACGTTAATGTGAGCATTGAACTGCTGAAGGAGGACCTTGTTGTACGGAACAATCCACTGGTTTGTTATTTCTTGATTAACATACCGACCATTTCTCTTCATCCTTATTGTACCAGTCTGGCCTCCATCTTCTGGTTTTCTTCGCCTGTACTTGGGGTAAGAGTCTTGGCCTTGCTTGGTACACTGAAGAAATTCTTTTGGGCATTTTTTGGAACATTTGTTGTCAATCATACATGGACAATTTGGATTAAATGGTCCACAAGGTCCATGCACCATATGTGCCATCACTTTAGCATGAAGATCAGGATCTTCCTCTTTGTCAGGGATCTCTGCAGATATGCAGAGATCCATTTTTTCTGGTAGAAGTTTGTCCTCTGGGGCCTGCCAGGTGAGGATGTGTGCATGCGGCAGTCCTCTTTTTTGATATTCAATACTGTACAGGAAAGCCCTCAACCTGCCAAATCCTCCCTTTTTAATAAATTCAAGTAACTTTTTTAGCTTCTGCCTGAAAACCCTGGCAACAATATCTGGACGATCCTGAGGGTCTTGCCCTTGAAGACAATTTTCTGTAATTTCTGTCCACTTTGGATTTGTTGTGAACATGATGAAGAGGTCAGCTCGGCCCATTCGCTGAACATATGCCATGGCATCACTTTGACGCTCAAACATGTATCGAGGGCCTCCTGTATAAGTTGCCGGAAGTACAACTCGTTGACCAAACTGTTCTGGATTCCCATCCTCCCTAAGAATTGAATCTCTCAAGTTGCTATAATTGTCAGCTCTCAGGGTCTGTTGCTCACGCCTCAGGAACTGTAAACGTTCTGTTTCAATCTTGCAGTACACATCCACCAGCCATTGTTGAAATAGCCTTCGGTACCAGAGAAAATAGTTTCCAGGCCGAGTCATTAAATGGTACGAATAAAATTGCTGTTGGGTAACTTTTCGCCCATTGGATGCCTTCATGTAGATGTTGTAAGATGGAGAACCATAGGGGTACATTAACGGGTACATTAAAGTATCGTAGAGGGGATGTAGTTCGGAGATCCATTTTAATGTATCATTTCTAAAACGCAAGACAATATCCCGGTTAGCTGTTGGTTCATTCTCCATTAATATTCCAATCTCATACGTTGTTGTTGGAGCATTGAATCGCCGTGGATGCTCTTCTTGCGGCCTTCGGTCTTCCCTTATGACAACTTTATGTTCTACCAAGTGTTCTTCTTCAATCCTCTCCTTTGTTGTTTTCAGCTGACAAATAAAGCTGTTGTTCTCATGTAAAAATTCAGTCAGACTTTGGGGAATGTCTCTATTGAGTCTACTGTCACGTCCCCGATTATGTAGTTCCTCTTCCAGACTATCCAAGAAGTAGACTTGAATAAACTTTGCTGTTTCATCTTCAGGTGGTAAAAGACTCCCAATCTGGTGGCAAACCTGGCCTCGAATTCTAAAAGAAGGATTCCACCCATGTACTGCCGCAATTTTGTGACCAAATGATGTCATTGCAAAACAATTGTTATAACTGTGTAGATTTTGCAGAAAATCTTTAGAGATGGGACCATTGCCGGAGAGCAAATCTTGAAGCAACTGAGGCAGTGGTGGAAAGCTATCAAGCACAACTTTGCCAGAAGAACAACAACAACCAGGAGTTTCTCCTTTAAATTTTACAGCTGAGCAATGTTGACATACTTTGTCCATTTTTCCTATATCAGCTGTAGTGAGAGAGTCATTTTTGTTGTAGAGCAATCCTTTTCTATTGCAGTGTTCTATTTCATGGTGTCTCAAAGCAGTCATTCGTTGTCTAGCTGCCTCGTTTTCTGTCAATTGCTGGGGCAAAGTCATACTCTCTCTCCATGCAGCCTCTCGTTGTTGCCCTTGGTATAGGCGAAAGCTTCGTTGGGTTTCCGATTCATTCTGATGTCGTTGAGCCACTCTCAACTGACCTTGTGTACGTCTACTTACCTCATATAATTCATTCGATCGTAATATTGCTTCTCTTTCCAGTGCATATCTTTGCCTTTCTTGAATTTCATCTTGTGATGAATTTAACCGCCTTACAGCATGTCTAGTTCTGTCAGCTTCACATTGGGTTTCTCTTTCCAAATCTGACAGTCTTGCTCTCCTTTCTCTTTGACGTATCCTGTTAAGTTCTAGACGTCTTTCTCTATCTGAATTGTTTTCATTGGAGCGAATTGCAGCAACTCTTAGTCTATTAGCTTCCAATCTTTCCATTCTTTCTTCCTCACTTTCGTTTCTACTTCGTTTAGGTGGCATAATTTC